>NW_004524674.1:1330274-1361329 GCF_000260255.1 Octodon degus | reverse complement strand
AATTCAAAGAATAAAAAGGGGGGATGAAATGGTTGTTAGAAATAATGCTAGAGAGGCCAGGGAGATAGCTCAGTAGAGTAAATGCTTGTCTGGCAAGCGCAAGGGCCTGAGTTCAATCCCCAGTTCCAAAAAAAAAAAAAAGAAAGAAAGAAAGAAAGAAAGAAAGAAAGAAAGAAAGAAAGCAAGCAAGCTAGAATAATATCTTCAAAATTCTAGAGAAAATTATTTCAAATTTGGACTTGTATAACCAGTCATATATGAGAGCAAAATAAAGATTTTGGGGGGTATAATGGTATTCAAACAGTTGACCATACTCTCTTTGCATAAAAAAAAAAAATTTACTAAAAGAAAAAGAGTACAGATCCCAAAAGGAGGAAGACATTGGATATGAGAAACAGTAGAGCTGGGCACTCAGAAAGCTGAGGCAGGGGAATCACCGCAAGTTTGAGGCCAGTCTGGGTTGTATAGTGAGTTCAAGGACAGCCTGAATTATATAGTGAGACCCTATCTCAAAAATAGATAAATAAATAAATAAATAAATAAATAGAGAAAGAAACAATGGAACCTACTGAGGCATATGATGAAAAGAAACCTCAGTGTAATAGCTGTAAAACTGGAAAGCACAAAAGACTGTTATTGCTGTGTGCATTTACTGCACTCTACTTCCTACTGTCATTTTAGAGTTACATTCCAATATATAGATATAGATATAGATGTAGATCTATAGCTATGTCTTAATGTAAAGCAGCCTACCATGTTATGCTGGCAGTAGTATCGTGTATTCATGTTTATCGTGTTGTCTTGTTTAGTGTAGAGTCACATCGTTTAGGTGTATAGGAGGCCGTACCAGCTAGGCTTGTGGAAGTACACTCTAGGATGGTCAGACAACAACAAAATCAGCAAATAAATTTTCTAGAGTATGTGCCTATCCTTAAGCAATATATGACTATAGGTAGAGATAATAATAGTATTTATAGAATAGCAGTGAATATTTGTGAATTAATTTAAAGCATTTATAACTAAACCTAAGTCATAATATAACTAATAAGACTCACTACTATCTATAATTCCAAGTTTAGAGTTTATAATCGTTAAATAGATTTATAGATTTATTGTTCTCTGTTCTCACTATATATATATATATATATAGAGAGAGAGAGAGAGAGAGAGAGAGGAGAGAGGGAGAGAGAGGGAGAGAGAGAGAGAGAGAGAGAGAGAGAGAGAGAGAGAGAGAGAGAGAGAGAGAGAGAGAGAGAGAGAGAGAGAGATTTGGTTGTTATAGGTTTGGTTTGTCACTACAAAGCTTGGACTCATAGTGATCCTCCTGTTTTTAGCCTCCCTAGTGCTGGGATTATAGGTGTATGCAACTATGCCTAGACTCTGTGACTGGCTCAGTCCTCCCTGGAGGCGGGGATGCCAGGGTATGTGCAGCCAAGGATCAAATCTTAGTACCTGCGTTTGCCTAAGCTTGTCTAAGCAAGCGCATTAGTCTGCTAAGCTATCTCATCAGCCGCATGTTTTAAAACTGAGTTCAAAGACAGCCTTGTATAAAATAAGCTTATATCACCTACATCTCTTTTGTATGTTGAGGTTCTGTGCAGGATTTCAACTGAAAAGAAAAATCCAGTCATTCAGCAGAGTTCCATTATTCATGTGATGTTCAGTAACGATTCTGAATACTTTCCACTGAGCTCATCAATCAACTGTTTTGACCCCTACCTTCACTCTTAGGGGATCTGCAATGTAGTCCTGGCTCTGAACCACGCTGCTTGTGTGACCTTGGGCATGACCCTTTACTACTTTGTCTCCTCCTCCTCTTCCTCTGCAAATTGACAGGTTTAAATCACATGCTTTCTAAGACTTGTTTTCCTATTTTATTTTACAATTTGGCACTGAGGATTAAACCCAGGGCCTCCATACTTAACTACACCTCTAGTCTTTTTCTTATTTATTTATTTATTTTTATTCTGAAATAGGATCTCATTAAATTGCCCAGGCTGGCTCAAATTTAAGATTCTCCTGCCTCAGCCTCCAGATTACCAAATGACAGATATGTGCCTCTATGCCTACTTGCTTATTTGGATTCTTTTTTCTTTTCTTTTTTTCTCTTAGAGCAGAAAAGAGTTTCTTCTAAAGGACATGAGTAATTTCCCATTATCAACCACATCAGCTACAAAAGTGGCTTCAGAATCTTTGGAGGCCCAGGATTCTGAGCCATGGGGATTTTTTCTTTGAGCTGCATTTCTCAACCTTGAACCTGAGTCAAGGATAGTGGAGGGGACTGTTAAGTGCAGATAGGGGCTGGGGAGATGGCTCAGTAAAATAAGCAAGCACAAGGGCCTGAGTTTAAGCCTTGGTTCTGGAAAAAAAAAAAAAAAGCGCAGATTTTTGGGCCCACCGCCACAGTTTCTGATGCAGCAGGGAGGGGTGGTCCAGGAATCTACATTTCTAACAAGTTCCCAGAAGACACCGAGTTGCTTTTATGTTTTAGGTCATTTTTGCACCATGCAGCACAGCACTTGGTGACCTTTGGCAATTAAATATTCCCATTGGCACACTTGAATGCCGGAGCTGCCATCCTGACACTCAAAAGGCAAAAGAAGAAATTGGCATTATTTTCTCTGTGCTTCATGAAGTCCGGGTAGCTGAGGTGATTGTGATGATCTAAGGGGAACCATGAAGGCAGAAAGACTTTCTTTCTAAAATGTTCACTAAATAGTTCTTAACCTTTTAACATTTTGCCCTTACATCAGAAATGTAGGAAGTAGCCCTTTGCCATCGAGTTTCCTCAAGAGACCAGTCAACGTTCGAGTTCATCACTGGGACACCCATGGTGATTAATATTTTATGACATTAATGTGATTAATATTTTAATTGAGGAATAATAGTCATTATCTTCTTTCAGACTCTCATAGCAAAATACATAAATGAAGTAAATTGGATTGTTTTCAAAATCCATGATTCCACTTTCATAGGAAACTATATAGTACATAATGAGTATATATTACAGTCATTGAAAGTTGCTTTAAAGATGGATTTAGCTAATAATGAGAAGAGTACATCACATAAATAGGTACTGAGTAATCTTTTTGAAACTGTCCCCAAATTTAAAATATATGGTTGAACTGGGTTGTATTTTCTAATAAAATATCAGCTTATCCAAGAAAAGTCAATTTTGAGGTCTTTACCTTTGAAGGGCATTTTTTCCATATAAAGTTATATTTAACAGATTTTACAAAGAAGTCTACACTGTGGCACGATGTATCAGGGTATAAAGTTGTCTTTGTTCTTGATGATGAAATCATCAGACAATCGAGAAGATCTGACGGTCTAGTTTCCAGGAGAGAAAGATGGTAATGGATACTGGTACCAGCCAGGCCTTCGGCAAAAGTTTCCACAATGGCCTGACCCTTGAGTTGTGAACAGTATTTGAAAATTAGTATTACATAAGTAAAAGCTATGTGCTAATTACTGTTAGCCACCTTAACTGTTAATTACATGCTTATTAATTATATAAACCATAGCTATTTCTTAATATTCTACTTAAAAGTACAGCTCAGGATGCTAAACATGTTTATTGTTTGTAAATTCTTGTCTGCTGGCATGTATGTGGTCCAAAGTCTGATTGAGCAAAACCTTAGAATATGTAAATGTAAATTTATTCTCCTTGTAGTGCTTGACATAGCCTAGAATCTCCTGATAGTTTTTTTCCATAATTTTATTGAGAGACAAATAGCAATGAAAGTTTCAAATCAAATTGGTAGGACAGTTTCAATAATTAACACATTGCATACATTCTTCCTAGTGGTTATTTGCTGTGCAAGATGCAGACATGATCCTATTTACAAACACTATTACAACAAATCCCTCTATTCATTAAGAAAATGTAACTATATATCTATCCTATTTTTTCCCATAATTTTATTGATAAACAAATAGCAATGTGACAGTTTCAAGTCAAATTGGTAGGACAGTTTTAATAATTAACACATTGCATACCTTCTTCGTAGTGGTTCATTGCTGTACAAGATGCAGACATGATACCCTAACACCATTAGAACAAATCACTATTCATTAAGAGAATGTAACTATATATCTATCCTAACCACTTTGAATACACAGATACAAAATGGACATTCATCTGTATCCCCTTTTTTGGTTAAGTTCCATTATTTGAATATTATAGGTGTGTAAACTCAGCAAAATATTCTAAAAGAATCCAGTAACCCATAATAGTATTGGGTCTTCCGCTTGACTGGTAATGTCAGAAATTGTTGACCTGAGTCCCCTATAGCTCAACATAACAGCATGGCTTTACTTCTTATATTTCGTTTTTATACTTTTCTGCTGGATGGTTAAGACCAAGGTAAAGCAGGACCTATGCAACAAGAGTTGTAGCTTTGGGGTCTGATAAGGTCAGTGAAATCCCCTCAGGATTTATCCTGAGATCCTGTACCTCAGATTGTAGATCCTTTGTCAGTGTCAGCCATGTGGATGAGTCACGGCCATTGCTTGGCCAATGTGCTCTCTGTGAAAGCCTGAGAGAATGTTTTCTCTCCATGTGACTCTCCTTAGGTACACTCTACAGCATCGATCACTTTCCTCTTTGGTCCCATAATCTCCTTGACCGGAAAATTTGGGACACTACTGAGTTACATGACGTTACAGTACAAGTTCTCATATATCCTGAGTCTTAATTGACCTTAGAAGGCTAAGGTCAAAATGTTGGCTTTCCTTGCAGCCCTCCTTTTTCTCTAATTTTGGTCTGCAAACTTAGGTTGTTAACCCTCCAGAAAAGAAGCTTATTGTTATTACCATACAACTTAGGCTGTTAAGTTTAACCTCACTATCTGTCTGCATATGTCTCCTGATGGTTTTAATGGTATCTGGTACAGAACTTTGGCAAATACCACCCAGCATCCTCAGAATGCAGGCAGCACCCCAACAATCTGCATCAAAAGCCCCCAGAAAGTTCTAGCTACAGGATGGCTTCCTAGACCCAAAGGCAAAGCTGCTGAATCAGAGCTGAGACATCAGCGGTGCTGGCTGTTTCCTCTCCATACCTTCCCTGGGGTTTTACTTTTCAACAGGAAAGAGAACATCAATCTAAAATTGCCTTTGTACTTGGGCAGGTTTCCTTTGCTGATCTGATTCAAGCATAGCTTTTTGTACTGGGACTTCAACCTCACTGAATAGATCCCTTATGTTTCTGGAGAAAAAAAAAATGCAATCCCTCATTGCTGCCCAGCACCGTGGCCATGGTAGCTCTGAGAACAAACCAGCTTAGATTTCACCCTTGAGGATTAACATTTCACAGGCACACAAAGCTGCCTGAAAGTCAAGAAGAGGTTGGGCAAAGTGTGCACCAGGCTCCCTGTGTGGTCGAGTTTTTTTTTTTTTTTTTTTTTTTTTTGTCATGTCAGGCATAGCAGCTGAGCCTGCAAATCTGATGAGGTGACCACGTCAAGAGCCCAACTAAAGGCAAGATGCTCTCCTGGAGGGCACAGCAAGGGCTGCTGACCCTCCACTGGCCAGGCCTACGATCACCTTCGCATTGTAGAGTGGGGACATTTTATCTCCTATCTCTGTTAAATTCCTATTCCTGTGTTAAGTGATTAGGGGGTTTACAAATTAAACTGATAAAACACATTAAGTAACAGGAGGAAAGGCCTTCAACTTTTAATTGATGTTAATACTTTTCTACACACATCACCAAAAAAGAAAAAGAAAAAAAAAAAAGAAAGTCAAAACTCAAAGGGGAGGCTTAATATCATTTGAACAAAGTGTGATACATTATGGGAAAGTGACCAGACAAAAGAAATGGGTTTGGGCTTTGAAGGTCAATAAATTTGTGGAAAAATGCCTAGGCATAGATAGGGGGAAATAATACAAGCAGAGGAGGCATCTTCCTCAAAGGAAAATGAATGCTTTCCTACTAGACAGAAAGAGGCAAAGCAGAGAAGTTTTCCTACACCTGTTGTTTCTTCATTACCCAGAGCTCAAAATGGTCCATCTGCCAAGGCGGCACATTTGGGGTGGCATATGCTGGCCCTCTTGGGATCACCAGCCAGTCTATCTGGGGAGAAGCTGGACAGGGCTGATGCAAAGGGACATTTCCTCGATTCCTACCCACAAGCCCTGTGCAGAATTGCTGTGCACTGATTTATGAATCTGAAGGAAACCAAAGGAGCAGAATTGATGTGGCCACCAGGTAGAACCACTCTGTAGGAAGAGAGAGTCCTAGTGAGAAACAGGGCTCCTAGCTCACACAGCTGAAAATGAAATAATAATTTGTAATAGCTTGGCGATGTACGTGAATAAACCTTTCCTTCAGATGAACCTAATGCTGTATTAAGTGACAACTAAAATCTCAGCCGGGACCTAACCCCAAGGAAACCATGATGTTCCACTAGAGAGCAGTATAGTCACTCTGTCCAGGACTAGGCTCAGAAGAGCAGAGGAAGCAAACTTGTTTTGAAATCTGTAATGAGGACTGTTTAAGGTGGAAATAAAGATCGATTCCTACTAGAACAGGTTTTTCTATATAACATGAAAACTACCAAGAAGTTTTGAGAGTTGTTTTTTTTTTTAACTTTAAATGCTATGTTTTAGAAAAGCAAGTTGAAGAATTAGAATGAAGCAGCCTTGCCCTCGTTTAGTTGCTATGTTGCTCTGTTGCTAGGCAGTGTAGTAGAGGCGACAAACAAAATCAAGGAGATCACATTTCCTCTATCTCAGAAGTTGGAAACACTTCTGCTCCATGTCCAGTTATACTTGTAGCTACAAAGATGGCAGGAGAGTTAAATTGGGAAATGTAATAACAGTGATCGTTAGCTTTTTTTTTTTTTTTTTTAACTGTGAGTACTGGGCTGGGTGCTTCACAAGGATCATCTGTCTAATCCTCACAGCAGCTCTGTGAGTTAGGTACTATTATTATCATCTTAATGGGCCAGATGAGGAAACTAAGGCTCAAGAGGACGGTTTGTCCATGAGAGACAGCCCTAGTGGCAGGCCTCAGATTCAAGTAGGACAGGCAGAATCCAGACAGAGCTATTTTTAGGCAATTAGTGGCACAGACAAAAGTAGAGCACACTTCTCATTGCTACAAACTAAAATTGTCTTTATTGTTGCCAAAGACATATATGAGCAGGGATGACTAGGAGAAAAGTTTAGAAAGCAAGAAGACAGAGATGTGATTGTATTTGCAAAGAGACAAGTTCATGCCTAGAAATAAGAACATTGTAGGCTGAGCTGAGATGCCCTACCCATGCCAAGTATGTACAGTGCCAGGGAAGCCCAGGAGGATTTTCTCACTGCTGCCTCAAGAGCCAAAGAACCCTGAGGTCCTTGGACTGTTGGCCTTCCCAGGAGATGACTACAGAAGAATGGGCATGGAGTAGAATAGATAGAAATTCATCCATATAGCAGGACCCTTAATCCCGAGATTATAGGAATAATTATAATTGTTTCCACTTAAATACTCAAATGCTAGGACCACACTAGGCATTTTACTTGCTTGTAACAACACTGTGAGGCAGGAATGCTGTCTGCTCTCTGGGGGTCTCACAGGCTGCTCTCTCACAGGGACTTCATTATGGAGATCCACAAGTGAGGATAATACCTTGCACACAAACCAGTTTACCTAACCACCTCCTCTGATCTTGGAGCAGACAGTTGATTTGGTTTTTAAAATGCACCTACACCTGAGTAATCATGGTGGGTCGCTCACCTCTCCCATGTAAAACTCCACACAAATAGCAATTAAGGCAGAATGAACATAGGAACCTATCAGAGAATAAGATCCAAGAAGAGACAAACATAGCTGAGAGTGTCACATACTGGGAAGATGGAGGGGAATGGGAACTGACTTGGCAGAGCTGGAGAACATCTTCTCCCTGGATTCCTGCAAGCAGGGTCTCCACCCAGCAGAGGGGGTTGGCCTGGCAACGCTCTAGATTCTGAGATTCAGAGATGGGCCAGGTGGGGATGAGACACGGAACCCAAAGCAGGGACTGAGTGGACTGTTCCAGGTGACTGGACCCTCTTTTTCCTCTGCTTTTGAGAGTGAGCAGCATTCCCAGCCCATGGACTTACTCCAGCATGCCCTTTCCCATCCCCACTGCCAAGGAGATCTGAGATGTCCCTTTGAATGACTAAATGGCTCACAAAAAAGGGTCTCCAAATTGTTAACCAATTTAAAAAGTTGGTTTGCTAAATCCTCAGTAAGATACTGGCAAACAGAATGCATCAAATAATATAGAATATTATACACCATGACCAAGTTAGGTTCATCCCAGAAATGCAGGGTTGTTTCAATGTTTGCAAATCAAGAAGTATAAAGTGTAATATACCATATCAACAGAGCCAAAGACAAAAAATCATATAATCATCTGAACAGATGCAGAAAAAGCTTTTGATAAAATCTAACACTCATTCATGATAAAAAAAAAAAAACCCTATAGAAAATCAGAATAGATGGTCTTTACCTCAATCTGATAAAAGCCATCTATGGCAAACCAACAGTCAGTATCATATTAAATAGACAAAAATTGAGATTTCACTATAAAATCAGGAACAAGATAAGGATGTCCATTATCACCACTCCTATTTAATATAGCTCTGGAAAAATTATCCAGAGCAGTGGGAAAACAAGGAGAGAAATAAAAGGAATAAGGATAGAAAAGGAAGATGTGAGATTATCATTATTTGTAGATGACATGATACTCTACATAGAAGACCCAAAAAAACTCCTCCAAAGGATTTATAGATTTAATAACCAAGTTCAGGAGCATAGCTGGATACAAAATCATCACTCATAAATCAACAACATTCCTATACACAAACAACAAACTCACTGAGAGAGAAATTAGAGAAACCACACTCCAAACAATATCATCCAAAAAATGAAATAATTAGGAATAAATCTAACAAAGGAAATAAATGATTCACACAGTGAAAATTAAAGTGCTCTTAAAAAGAGAATGAAGAGGATTTCAGAACATGGAAAGATAGGGGCTGGGGAGATGGCTCAGTAGAATAAGCGCTTCCTTGGCAAGCACAAGAGCCTGAGTTCAATCCTCAGTTCCACAAAAAAAAAAAAAAAAAAGACGACAGTCCTTGCTCATGGATAAGAAGAACCAACATTGTGAAAATGGCCATACTCCCTGTTATACATATTCAATGCAATGCTGGTCGAAATACCATTAGCATACCTCACAGACCTAGAGCAAACATTCCTAAAATTCATCTGGAACCAGAAGAGACCTAGAATAGCAGAATCAATCTGGGCAACAAAGGGAAAGCTGGAGGAATCACAATACCTGACTTGAAATTATACTACAAAGCTACTGTGATAAAAGCAGCATGACACTAGAAAAAAAAAAAAAAAGACCTCAGAATCAGTGGAACTGACTAGATGATGTATACACAACTACAAATACACTCAGCCACTTTATCTTTGGCAAAGGGGCAAAACATGTTCACTGGAAGAAAGATAGCCTCTTTGATATATGGTGTTGGGAAAACTGGCTTTCCACATGCTGAAGACTAAAACTAAACTCATGTTTAACACCAGTCACTAAACTACAGTCAAAATGGATCAAAGATCTAAATATTAAAACAGAAACACTAATACTAGAAAAGAAAGTAGGTAGAAATCTTTAAGACATAGGGATAGGCTGAGAGTTCATGAACCCAAATCAAACTGCATGGGAAATTTTTCAAAGAATCAACAACTGGGATCTCATCTTATTAAGAAGTTTTTGTACATCAAAAGAAATCAACAGAGTGAAAAGAAAACCCACAAATTGGGAAAAATAATTAGCCAACTGTCCCTCAGATAAAAGACTTCTATCTAGAACATATAAAGAATTTTTTAAAAATCAGACCTGCAAAATTCAGATTCAAATGCCAATCAAAAATAGGGCATCTGAGATGAATATACACTCTCAGATAAAGAAATATAAATGGCAAATAAATATATGAAAAAAGTTCAATATCATTGGTTATCTGAGAGCTGCAAACTAAAACAATACTGAGATTCCATCTCACCCAGAAAAGAATGGTTATCATCAAAAAATCAACCAATAACAAATGCTGGTGGGATGTGGGGAAAAAGCCTCTTCTCCACTGTTGATGGGAGGATACAATGGTACAACCATCATGGAAATAAGGTTTAGATTCCTCAGAAAACTAGGTTGATATAGAGAGCATTTCCTGGTCCTCATCTTGGTTTGAGAAGTTTATATTTGTAATCCCATGGATACATTACTGGAAACCTGTCAAGTTAATTCCAATATGCCACATTGAGTGCAACCCACAGTGAGAATGAAGACAAAAGGCATATTTATAGTTATGGGGAGCCAAAGGGTCCTAAGTCCAGCCATGATCATGGCCATCTAGAACAAAGGCCTCAGCCTATGGTTGACCCAGGTTTTATTTATTCATAAAGAAAAGAGTGGCTTGAGGATGAGTGAATGAGAATGGATGGAAGTAGCTGAGGGCCATGAGCTGGGCTAGGTAAGAGGCCTGCATTTACCTCTGAAATATGCAGAGAGAAGGATGTGCAAAAAAGGTAATTTGCATTATACTATTGAGATAGTATCTAATGTTTTGGGATCTGATGCTTCAGCTCTGATGTGTAATCTTTCAAGCCCCAGAAAGTCATAGCCTCTATCTTGAGGTTCAATCCCAGCTGACAGCATGGACCATTGGCTCTTCATCCTGTCTCAACCCAGCTCACACTAGTGAGCAGCAGGTGGGGGTTCTGAGGAAACGCCTGCCTCTTGAAAAACTACCACCAGCACCTCAGCTAGACTGATATGCACTGCTTAAAGCAAATTGAAAGGATAAGGAAAAGTACCAGCCAGCTCTGTACATAGCAGCACATGGAAATAGGGTCAGGCTCAGCCAAAATGGAGACAACTGCTTCTCTTCAAGGAGAGTCACCTAGGTGGTCCTCTACAGAGTGAAAGGTCTTTAGACCACTGAGCTACCTCACCATCCCTGTATACCCATGTTTATAGCAACACAATTTGTGATAACTACATCTTGGAAACAACCCAAATGCCCACCAACTGAAGAATGGGTTTTAGGAAAGTATTTTTATTCTGTGGCGTACTACTCAGCCATAAAGAAGGCTAAACTCAAGGCATGTATAGGAAAATGAATACAACTAGAGACCATACTCATAAGTGAAATAAATCATACTTACATCTATAAACATCATATGGTCCCCCTAGTGTAAGAAACTGAAAGAGTAAATAAGATCCAAAAGATATAATAGATATTGTGAAAGAGAAAGAAACTGCTCAAAATGAAAGAACTGGGATGGGGAAAAGGAGAAAAGAAGGATGAAACACTAATTTCCATTAATTCACTGATAGGGAGAGTTAGTGCTTATGTTGTTTGATTAATCTTACATGTTTATATCTGGTAATCTGAGCAACTACTTGAAGATAACAATATGAAATATAATAACCGTTGTTAATTTCCTATCATCTTTAGAAAGTCTGTGTTTTTATTCTTTTTAAATTCTCTTTAAAATTAAAATAAGCTGCTTTGCTGCCTGATATGGTTTAGACCTTCAATGTTCTCAAAGACCCATGTGTTTGCAAGGCTTTGTCCCCAGCCTGTGATACTGTTGGGAAGTAGTAGAATGTTTAGTAGGCAGAGCCTAGCAGAAGAAGGTTGGGTCACTGGGGACTTGCCCTCGAAGGGGGTATTGCTGCTGTGGCCCATTCTTGTCTCTCTTTTTGTCACTCATGAGGTGAATGATCCCCCTCTGCCACACACTCTCACCACGATGTACTGTGCTGCCACTGGCCTAAGGCAACCGAGTCTGGTGACCC
The DNA here is from genome assembly GCF_000260255.1 of Octodon degus. Classification (NCBI taxonomy): domain Eukaryota; kingdom Metazoa; phylum Chordata; class Mammalia; order Rodentia; family Octodontidae; genus Octodon; species Octodon degus. The sequence continues at coordinate 1,349,480 of NW_004524674.1, read as the reverse complement.
TGGGCTGAAACCCCTGAAACTGTAAACCAAAATAAACCTTCTCTCCTTGTAAATTAATAATCTCAGGGGTTTCACCACAGTAAAGATAAACTCACATGGTGCTCAACGACCTTAAAATAGAAATTCTAAAATATATATATATATATATATTGAATATATGCCCTATTCTAAATGTCTTATTTTAAATGTTTTGAATTAGAACTACTTGAGAGTTTTTCAGACTTTGAAATATTTGTACAGACTCTATTGGTTGAGCATCCCTAATCTCACAATACAAAATCTGAAACTCTCCAAAGTCAGAAAATTTTGTGGTATCATTCCAGTGTTCAAAGTTTCAGATTTTGGAACATCTCAGATTTAAGATGTTCAAATTAGGTCTTTCAACTTTTAATAATAATTGATGAAATATAACAATGTCATGGTTTGGGGTGTTTGCAAGTAGAGCAATACAATACAGGACACATTTTATAAGATTATTTTAAAATCACCCAGATAATCATATACAAAGAGTGCAGGAAAACTGTCCACACACTGAAGACCAAAGAATCCAGCTGAGGGCCTGGATTTTTTTTGTTGGGGGGGATTGAATTCATGCCCTTGCTCTTGCCAGGGAAGTGCTTATTCTACTGAGCCATCTCCCTGGACCCCCGCCCCCCTTTTTTTTTGAGGGCCTAGATCTTAATATCCTGCATGAGGCCAGCTGAAAACCTAGAGTCCTTAACAATGCCTCTTACAAGTCCAATTGGAGGCCTAGACCACCGGAGAATGTCTCACGCAGGCCTGCTTCATGGTTCTGTGCTGGGAAGGTCCAAAGGTCAGTGGTGGGAGCTAGAAAGTCTCTGCCAGCAGAAGGAAGGATCTGTGCTAGCAGACAGAGGGATCTGAACAGGAGCCAGGAAGCAACACTCAAGGCAAAAATCAAAGCTGCACCCCAAAATACCACAGCCATCCTCAGCAACAGTGAGATCCTAAGCCCCTCCAGCAATGAGGACAGCTGAGTTCCCATCAGGAAAGCCAACATTACAAGCTTCTCCACAAGGCTGAGCCATCTTGCCCTCCGGGATCCAGGAAGCAATGCTCAAGGTGAAGACCAGAGCTCTCCCAAAATGAACCGCAGCCATTCTCAGCGACAATGAGGTCCTGAGCTCCTCCTCTGACAAAAACAGCCAAATTCACCAGGGAAGTCAGCAGGACAAGGTCCTCCAGCAGAATATCCCAAGGGAACCTGCAGTGTCCAATAGCTTCTCCAAACAGCTTCCCTAACAGCCTCTCAACAGCTTCTCCAGCTCTGCCTCTTATGCTGCTGGCAACAATCCGCATGTGACTGCCCGCACCCAGCACCATGCTGATTCAGTTCAGGTGGGTGTAATAAGTTGCCTACCAGTTAACAGTCCGCTACAAACAGTGAGGACTAGTCCTGGAAATCCAAATGCCAACTGATATGAATTCCACAAGGAGAAAAGGGAAAAGCAAAAATGGAAGGAAAGTAACAAAAACTATTTCCTAAAGCTGAAGAAAGTGAGTTTCCATGTTGAAAGGCCTCACTAAGCACCAGATAGACTTAAGGACCCACACCAAGGCCAGATGTGGTGGCTCAAGCCTGTAATCCTGCACTCAGGCCCTTGGGCAGCAGAGGCAGGAAGATCTTCATGAGTTCGAGGCCAGCCTAAACTACAGAATGAGACCCTATCTCAAAAACAAATAAAAAAGACCCACCCCAAGATATATCACAAACTTGAGAATGCCCAAAATAATGTCGAAGCTTCCAGAGGAAAAAGATATAAAAGATCAGGTCTCGTAAGACATTATACTTCTCCAAGCTCTCCTCAACATGTCTGGTGGCCCTACAAGAAGATTCAGAGTTGGAGGTGGAGCAGCTTGAGCTCATGAGGCTTCTCTTATGTAACCTTTCCAGCCTTGCAACTTTAGAACAGCCAGATTTCTCTTGTGGAGGCTCAAGAATCCAAAGAGGTAGGTCCCATAAATAAAGGAAAGCTATGTCAACTGTTGTGACCCAGCATCAGAAGCAACCCGGGATTGCTTCAGTGGTGTTACCATGGTGCAGGGGGAAGGGTACCAGATCCCACCCTCCTGATGGGAGGAGAGGTAAAGAACATGTGACTATGTTTTAAAACCCTCCAACAGCAAGTTTGGGGAGAGAAGATAAGCATCCAGATGTGGAGGGGAGGCATGATGAGCTGAGCACTGTTTGCATAGTCCTGACAAAGTGAACACTAACTATCAATTTGACCAAAGTTGTGATATGACCCCGCAGTGGGGCGGCTGAGCGGAAGGAAGCGGTGGGGTCACTGTACAGAGAGCCAAGTTTTCATCCCCTGTGGCAGGAAATCAGTGGGTGTGTGCAAAGGAAAAATCAAGAAAGAAGAACAAAACATTGTCCATTAGAAATACAAGATAGCAGCCGGCCAGATAGCTCAGCAGATTAAAGCTCCTGTTTAGGTAGTCCCAGGGACTGGAGTTCCATCCCAGGCTTGCTGTGCTGGCCCGCCCCTGGGGCACACTGAGACGGGGATTGGGACTGGGCCTGTAATCTCAGCCCTTGGGAGACTGAAAACAGGAGAATCACTGTGAGTCTGATCTATGCAGTGAGCCCCTATACTAGATATATTTTAAAAAACAAAAAAGAAATATAAGATAAACCAGGTATTGTGGTGCACATCTATAATCCTGGCACTCAGGAGGCTGAGACAGGAGGATTCTAAAGTTCAAGGCCAGCCTGGGCTACATAGTGAGTTTAAGACAAGCCTAAATACACAGTAAAAACCTTGTCGAAAGAAAGAAAGAAAGAAGAAAAGAAAAAGGAAATACAAAATAAATACAAAGAAATACTGCACAAAAGAGGTAAAGATGGTTCTTTCTAGGAGCAAGATGGGAGGAATATGAAGAAAAAGGAAGGGAACTAGCGTTTTGTAATACTATTTGACTCTGTGCATGCATGGGTGTGTGCATGTGGTGTGTGTGTGTGCGTGTGTGTGTGTGTGTGTGTGTGTGTGTCACTGAGGATTGAATCCAGGTCCTTCCACTGAGCTACATGCCCAGAATGCTAGAATGTTGCAGGACGCCATGCTCCTCAGGTCGGCCCATGAGGACCAACGCAGCTTTTCCAGCCTCTGACGCATCTTGCTAAGCCTCTCCCCAGTCCTTGGAAGCTGATAAGGCAGGGATGATGCCCATTGCCAAGGAAACTGTGGTTTGGAGGTTCACATATTCATTCAAATGTAAAGTGGAGACTACAAGCCAGGCCCCCTGGCTTTCAGTTTTATGGTCTCTCTGCAATAAAAATGGTGGCTGCCCTCCCTGGCGGCTACAGTGTTAGGAAGGTGGTGGAGGCAGGGAAGGGTCAGGTTCCTGGAAGAAAAGCCTACCCTTCTAAATTAAGGGCATTATTTTTCCTGAATAAAAACACACCTGTCATGAAATCCATTGCAACAAAAAGACACTTGATACAGCAACTATGATGGCCCCTGGCTGAAAATACTTCGTTCCCCTTAGTCAGTGTTAGTGTAAGCTTGCTGGATAAAGTAACAAAGAAACAAGCAGATGTCCTGTGAAGTTACCCCCTCAGCTAGGAGGAAAGCTGCAGCCAGGAGTAGGGCCAAGGGGACAGGGTCTGGACAGAACCTGGGTTTCTCCTGCCCTCAGAGTGACACCAATCTAGGACCTAGAGAATCAGACCCTAGCCTGGGAGAACAGGAGGGTCGTCACTATGGGAAGCAGGATGAGCCTTCCACAACCTGCACAGCCATGTGATCTTTGAGCTCGTGGCTGTGTACAAAATCCTGCCCTGGTTATGTCAAAGCCCACTTAAAGTGACTTTAGTGACTGGCAAATGCAGGCCTGAACTGCGCCAATGGGCAATGCCACAGTTGCCATGCTGGTGGGGCAATTCCCATGGTGGGAAAAGCAGCCCTGCAGTAGCCAGATCCTCTAGGATCAGCAAATGCTGTCCTAGACCCTGCTGGTAGCAGGAAGGGACCTGAGCCAAGTCCTTCTCTGCACCTGAGATAACAGAGTGGACCTGACATCCATCCTCTCGCTCTGAGACTGCCAGAGCCCCATGGCTGGCCAATCCCATCCACGTTGCTGGGCCACTCCAGGACTCACCTTCTTACTCTGCTGGGTGGTGTTTTGTTCATCAGGAAGGAATGTTCATCCGTGGAACATTCCTCAGCTCCCAAAACAAGTGGAGGGGAAGCTGTGTTCCACCTCCCTCTGGGGGGACGGGGGTGGGCTTGCTATTTGACAAATCACTGCTGCATCCTGCAGGCCTCTGGCCTGCCTCAGCTTTCTAACCCAATTGTGATTTCTTTTCCAATTTCATCATAATGACTGAGGGGAGGAGACTGGCGCTTTCCCCTGGGACATTAATTAGTATTTGTTGTCCATGAAGTGATGCTGCCCTTTGGAGCTGAAATCTGAACCTTTCAACTACTAGGGGTTCTAGTTGAGCCTGGAGAAGCTGCGTTATAGCTTGCAACTCTCCACTTCACAGATTCACATCTGCCAACTAAAAGAATGACACCCAGAGTGCGACCCCAGCCCCAACAGCTTCCTCCCACTGATTCTGAAAGTTCTCTGGGGATGCAGGGGAAGCTTGAAACAGGATCTCACTGGTAGCCGAAGTTGGCCTCAAAGTTGATCCTCTTGTTTCAGCTTCATGAGTGCTACAACCTCACCCCAAGGAAAGGGAAGCGATCTTGAACAAGGTCAAACTGGAAACAAATCAACAGCACCTTTGAGATCCTCCTGTCTCAGCCTTCCAGAGTGCTGGGACAACCAGTGTGCACTATGATGCCCGGCTGAGAGTGAACACTTGACCTTCAGAAAGTAGGACTGGGCAGCTGTTTCTTCCTGCTTTTAGTGGGCTCCTAGCAATCAGCCCTCCATTCAGCACAAGGCCTGGAGCACTTGCCAGACCAAGCAGCAAGCCTGTAGTCAGGGTTCAACAAGAACAGTAACAGCCCTAGAAACAGATGGTGGAGAGCACTCAGTTAAGGCCTCCCAAGGAAATGATGTTTCGACTGAACTCTGAAAAGCAAGCTGGAGGAAGTGAAAGGAACAGAGGAAATCAGTGGGGTCTGGGGCTAGAGAAAACCTGGCCAGGTTTGGTGGCCTTCAATGCACCGCTAAGAAACTGCTTGTCCCTGGAACACTGGAAATGCATTCAATGGACATGGTGCCAGGACCAGATTTGCATTTTAAAAGGATCTTTCATTCTACTTCCAAAGGAGTGAATGGCTAGAGGAGAAGGACTGCAGGCCTAGAGGCTAGATTAAGAGTGAGTTATTCTAACCCAGGTGAGAAGGGATAGGGGCTGGATAAGGTAACAGGCAGTGTGGATGGAGAGGCCACAGAAACCTTCCTAGCAAATGAAGGGCTCTCGAAAATCAAGGGAAGACAGAAATATAGACAAAAGACAAAGGGCTCCAATAGAAAAAGACATATGGGTAGACCATATGAGAATATGCGCACCCCAACTTACAAGACAAACACAAAGTGAAACTACACTGAAACCATGGTCACTTAGCAGGCAGGCAAAATTCAAAAGGCTTACAACACTTGGCATGGGGACAAGCAGACATTCTTGTGGGACTGCAAAATGGTATATCTCCTCTGAAAAGGAACTGGACAATATCATATATATATCCTAGAGTGCCATTTCTGGGAGATGACCCTGAAGTTACACCCCACAAATGCAAAACAGCATATGCATGCAGCTGTTGACTAGCACTGTTGGTCATAGTGAAATACTGGAAATTACCTAGTCACCCTTGCATAGGTAACTGGCCAGCTTAGCTGTGAACCATCCTCACAGTGGAGTGCTGTGCGTGCATTGTGCAAAGGTGAGGACGATCTCTGTGAAATGGTTTGGCATGTTAGTAAAACTAAAAGGTGCTTGGCCGAGAGTATAGATCAGGGACAGCGTGCTTGCTTGGCACACCTAAGATCCTAGGTTTGATTCCAATACCATAAGTAAATAACTAATAAGTGCTACACTTTGCATCTGGAAGGGGTCGCAGAGCCCCATGTGTTAAAAGCGTGATCCCCACCCCATGCAACTCCTGGGAAGCGGGGTCTGATGGGAAGGTGTGGCCTCTGAAGGGATGGCAGAGCCCTGGGCTCTCCCTCTCTCCTCTCACTCTCTCTGTCTCCTCTCTGGGATGCAGTCAGTGACCTTTTGCTCCTCCACCATGATAAGCTGCCTTGCCAAAGGCCCTGAAGCAATGTGCCCAACCAACAATGAACTAAAATTTTCAAAGCTGGATGCCAGAATAGACCTGGCCTCTAAGTACATTTATCTCAGGTATCAGCAGGCTAACACAGTAAGGTAAAGAGTTCAGTCAGTCACTTCCTGAGATGCATACAGGATTGGTTCCAGAATTTACTTTCTTTTTCTTTTTTCTTTTCTTTTTCTTTTTATTTTTATTTTAGGGAAGGATCTATAGTGTGTTCAGAGTTTCACTACTAGATCGGACTGGTAGCGACCTGCCTGTTTACAGCCTCCCAAGAGCTTGGATTACAGGCATGCACCACCATGCCATCTCAATTGCTGTTTTATCACTCCCCAGGGACGGAGCCAGCATGGCAGACCTGGGGATCCAACCCCCAGCCCCTGTGCCTGCTTGCAGGCTCTTTAATCTGCTGAGCTATTTGGCCGGCTCTCCAAATACACTTTTTAAAAAAGGGAAATGAGGAAAGACCAAGTAGTCCACCACCCCCCCCCCACCCCCCCCCATCACTTGCATGGAGCACAGCAATGGCTCCAGATCTCGGACTGAATTCTGCAGTCTCAGGTGTGCAGACGCCCTCTACATGCTTCCTTGTCTTACTCTGTGACTGGTTTGTTTTTCTGTACTTTAGGGAAGGGTCTACAAGGCGTTCAGGGTCTCACTACTAGATCAGACACGTAGTGATCCGCCTGTTTTACAGCCTCCCAAGAGCTTGGATTACAGGCACATGCCACCGCGCCCAGTCTCGATTGCTGTCTGAGTGTGCCCCGGGGGTGGCAGGCCTGGAGATCGGACCTGGTCCCTGAGCCTGCTTGCAGGTGCTTTAATCCACTGAGCTATTTAGCCGGCCTTGTTTTGTTTGTTTTTTGTTTGTATATGTGTGCAGGGTCTCACTACGCAGCTCAGACTTGTAGCGATCCTCCTGATTTGTGCCTCCCTAGTGCTGGGATTACAGGTGCACAACCACGCCCGGACTCCATCACCAGCTCAGGGTGCCCCAGACGAGGCCAGCGCAGCATGTGATACCAGAGATCAAGCCCTGGCACCTGCGCTTATCTAAGCAAGTGCTTAGTCTGCTGAGCTATATTGCCTGCCCTTATGACTGACTGTTATAAGCCAATCTTGTAATTTCTTATACATTTGTACATCTTGAGTTGTATCTGTTCCTCTAGTAAAACCCTGACTGATACTTGGGTTTAGACACCAGGCAGAGGGACCAACCATGCAACTGCTCCTGAGACATCAAACAAGGCAGAGACATTTGCTACAGTGAGTTATTAAAATGTGGTTTGTGAAAAACAAAAACATACCCAGGTGTGGCGGCACACACCTGTAACCCCAGCACTTGGGAGGCTGAGGCCGGAGACTGGTTGTGAGTGCAAGGCCAGCCTGGGCTACATAGTGAGTTCAAAGCCAACCTGCACTATATGAGACCCTGTCTCAAAAATAAATACATAAATAACTCCTGCCTACATGCCAGTAACATCTAGGTCAGTTTAAAGGACGAGGATGGAGACTTGAGACCTGCCATAACATCAGAGTCTCCCAAGTGACACCAACAACATTTGGCCTACTGGTTATGCCTCCACCTTCCTGCACCTTCTCCCACTTACGGTCTGGAAACTACAGTCTGTTACTTTATTGGGTCCTGTCTCCCCAAGTGCATTTTCTTATTTGGAGCTTGTTAGGGAGGAGGCAGCACTTAGTGACATTTTTTTCAGTGAGGAATCCAGGACCTCATGCCAGCACTTGCCGGGCAATGCACTGCCACTGAGCTACATCGCCAGTATCTTATGAATTCTTTTTTTTTTACGTATTTGGTTGTTACAGTGTCTCAGCTCAGACTCACAGTGATCCTCCTGTTTTTCAGCCTCCCCAGTGCTGGGATTACAGGCATGAGCCACCACACCATCTCCCTCCCCCAACCCCACTCTGACTGACCCTGGGGGTGGAGCTTGCACTGCTTGTAATGCCCCGATGGAACAGCAGTCCCTGTGTTTGCATACGCTTGCCTACGCAGGAGCTTTAGTCTGCTGAGCTATCTTGCTGGCCCACCTTTTGAGTTCTTAATATATTCTTTCAAAGGACAGTGATCAGATTAAAGGCTATAAAAGGAAATCCAAACCAAATTTTAAAAGCAGGAGAGATGACATAGCTCAAAAATGCTCATCCCAACCAGATGCAATTGCCTACACTTGTAATCCCAGGTACTTGGGAGGTTGAGGCAGGAGGATAACAAATTCTAGGCTAGCCTGGACAATTAGATATAGTATATCTCAAAAAAATATTTTTAAAGGGCTAGTAGTGTGGCTCAGTGATAGAATACTTGCCTAGTGTGGGAGAGGCCATGGACTCAATCCCTAGTAGTGCAGGGAAAATAAGAAAGGCAAAAAGGATAACATCAAGTACACTTACATTTATCTGAAGTTGAACCTGAAGATGAGAAAGCATAAGAGAGGGAGAAAGTAGGAATCCAGTTGATCACCTCCACGAGTCTCATCCAGTCATCAGCAAGAGTTGCTCACCGGTGACTAGGCAGAGAAACCCAAAACCAGTGTCGGTTCTGCTGGATGGCAAGACAGCCCGCCCCAGCTAACCGCTGAGTCAGCACTTTCAGCAATAAGGCAGCGTCATATAGACTGGCCATAATGTCAGAAAACAAAGTGTTCCCTCATGCCATTCTCCTCTGGTTACAGAGTCCTGAACACTGCCACGGGGAAAGCTGAGAACTTCTCATCACCTAACACATTTGCAAAATCCCATTGGCTTTAACAAACTGTTCCCCCAACACCTGGCCTGTACTTTCTTCCCTACACAGCCTGTGCTATATCATATTCAGAGGGCACTTCTAGGCTCTCGTGTGCCTGGAAAAATAGCCATCAGCTGTCAGAATGGCTTAAACCCACCTCAGCTCTGGTGAAACACTCACCTCAGGGAAACACAGAGACCTGATTGGTCAGATTTAGTAAGTTTTAATAAAATCCAGGTGAAGGAATGAATCTATCTGGAAAAACAGAAGAGTTTTACAAGCAGCTTCATGAAATAAATATTTCAAGAGGGGGAGGAAGAAAAGGTATAAAACCCTCCATATTACTGTAGAAGGCAAGGAGGAATCAGAATCCACAAATAGGGAACTTTCTGGGAATCCCAGTTTAAAAATGTCCAAATGTCGTGAGATTGTACCCCTGCCCACAGTGCCCCAGAACCTTGATGCTTTGTGTTGAGGTTTAAAAATTCATTAACTTTTATGATCCTTCATTCAACGTACCCAAACACCACAGACTAGAACATCACGGAGCCAACATATCTAGTGTGTGTCACTCTGAAGGTGAAACACAAGGGACACTACTCTTTAAGTCTGAGTGACCCATCCCTCATTCCAAGCAAGGTCTGCTGTATTTTGTGTATATAAATTCAAGGCCGTGTTTGCAAGTCAAGAGAGCTCCATTTGTCATGTGTGAGTACTCAGTAACCTATAGGCATGCTTCTTATAGAACCCTCATATTCCCACATGGGCTTTAGGTTGGAAACCCTAAGCCCCAGAATGTCTCTGCAAATAACAGGGCTCACCTTCCCAAGGCTGCAAGCAGCTAGAGAGCTAGAAAGAGAATGGCTCCCACTGTGGAAGAATCCAAAAGATGGGGCAAGGCCACAGCCTGAACAAACAAATCCCCCGAGACTTTTGTTTGCCCCTTTGCAAGCTCTGCCGTGGCTTCCTGACTCCCCAAGGAGCCTCTGCCCCGACTCCCAACACAGAGGCACAGCAGCACACTCCATGAGATGAAGACCTACGTTAACTCCTCAAAGGGATGTTTTAGAAGTCCGTGGCAAAAACCCAATCCAAATATAAAGTGATGCTTAAGTAAGAACAAGCTATGACTGCAGCTTTATAGACTCAAGATTTCTCTATTAAAATCCTACTACTAAACAGCTGTGAAATTAACCCAGCATGTTTCAGTATGCTTCTATTAAAGGGACCTCCCCACCCCAGGGGCCGGCCAGCACTTGGTCCATCTGCTCAAGGCCCTGCCTTCTGTCCCCAGTACTAGGGCGGGGTAAGGACCACTCTAGAATCTTCTGTGGTGGGCCACTTTGTATCATAAAACGTTTGTCAGCTTCCAAGGGACAGATGTGTAAGAAGGAACTTTCTGTTCATACTCCTTCGACATGAAGATGGGCAGCTGAGAGATAAATTTGGACACAGCAAATGTCATTTTCAACTTCCTGGGCAAGTGATTTAAGCACAAAAGCATTTAAGGTAGGAGCTAGGTCAATCAATCTTCATTTGAATACGTACGAAGTCGCTTATTCCCCATACCCACATCTCTCAAACAGAAATAAACAAATCTCAAGCCAAGTTTGACACATTTTTTATGTACAAATAAAAGGGTCAGTGGTATAGGTGGAATTACTTTATAAATACCTGCAGCAAGTCCCCTAAAAAAGATGTGAATTTAAAACTCTCTCAGCACAAGGGCCTATCCCTTCCCAAGACCACTGTGACCTTCTGGAGAGAGAGCCTCTGGGGAAGAAGAGCCTTTAGGACCATCTCCCCAAAGGACAGAGGTGACCTGAAGGTCATCTGGTGCCCAGACTTGGGTGTGATTAAACTGTTTCTTCCCAAGCTATAAGGTCTTTGTCAGGCTGCTGATTAAGCGGTCTCTGTTTCCTGGCAGTGGCCCAGAGCGAGGGAGGAAAGGGACCTACAATAGTGTGAGGAAGTAAAAGACTCTGGGTAGGTTGATTCAAAAAGAAAAAAACACATGGTAATCAGTGGAACGCTGTCCAGCCCATGTATCAAATTCACCAGAGGGAAAACCTGTAACTTAGCATTCCGGAAACTACACAGGTGAGCGATTCTTTATGACGACCATTACTTAGCACCAATGTCTATCTCTCTGGGACTTTTCCCATTGCCTTTGAGCCCTTGGCTGTGGCAGTGCTGTTGGGGCACACTGGGCGATACTTTCCATCAGTACCACAGCTGGGCATGGCGGGGTGCAGTCACCACCAGAAGACAAACAGCCAGCTCACGCCATGGGCCACTCTTCTCAGGGGTTATCCTGATTTGGGGAACACAAGCAGCTCCACAGTCTCCTCCTGGGGGGCTTTTTGTCTCTCCAGGCTGCTGGGCTTCACTCAAAGCGACGCAGGTGGTTGTACAGCGACTGGACGTAGGTGAAGACACACATGGGGTCCGGCTTGTGGCCCATCACCATCATGTCCTCCACTTCGATGAGCCGCTCACAGTTGGCCAGGTTCCTGGAGCAGAGAAGCCCCTATCAGAACACGGACCCACCCAGCAGCCACCCCACTGCAACAGGACCCAAATCCTGTCCCTAAGCACCTGCGTACCACCTATAGAATTCACACACTTCTTTTTTTTTTTATTTACCTAGACTTACTTTTTTCTTTTTCAGTACTATCAACTGAGCCCAGGGACGCTCTGCCACTGTGCCATATCCCCAGCCCCTTTATATTTTGAGACAGGGTTTCCCTAAGCTGTCCAGTTTAGACTCAAACTTGTAATCATCCTGCCTCAGGTGCCCAGAGAGTTGGATCATACCATGCCCAGCTTACAGTTGCTATTTTGACTGAAACACTTACTATATTTAAATTTTCAGTGAAATCAAGTTTATATAACACAATTAAGTCCACATCAACTTCATACAGAAAAGCAGCATGATCTACAAAAAATATATAAGTAATTAAGTAAAAAATAAATTTGCCTCCTAAAACAGTACTTTTAAATGTCTTTAAGAACTACAACCTCCAGCCAAATATGATGATGCCTGTAATCCTAGCACTCAGGAGACTGAGGCAGGAGGATCACCATGAGTTCAAGGCCAGCCTGGATTACATAGTGAGTACAAGACAAGCATAAATGACATAGCAGGGCCAGGGAGATGGCTCAGTAGGATAAGCGCTTGACTGGCAAACACAAGGATCTGAGTTCAAGCCCTGGTTCCGCAAAAAAAAAAAAAAAAAAAAAGACATTCAAAAAAAATAAATAAATAAATAAATGACATAGCAAAACCCTGTCTCAAAGAGCAAAAATTAAATGATAAACAAACAAATAAAAATAAAACTATGGGATGCTTTAACAAAGCAGTCAGGCTCAGGTTGCTGTGGTTCGATCCCCAGAACTCAAGCTAGCCAAACCTGCCCTGAAGGCATTCTGAGCCAGCCAAAAAAAAAAAAAAAAAAATTCTTCTGCCATTAAAGACTCTTGCATTTACTTGAAAATAAACATGGGTTCCTTAAAAAAAATAAAAACAAAAATAAATTTTAAAAAATAAAACTATGATCCTCGGTAAGAAAGATATTTTCCATCCTTTTTTTAAAAATTTATTTATTTATTTGTGTGTGTATGTGTGTGTGTGTATGTGTGTGTGTCCAGCTCAGCCCACCAGGGGGCGGGGCTAGCTGGCATGTGGTGCTGGGGGATTGAACCGTGGTCCCTGTGCTTTGCTAAGCTTGTTCTAAGTCGGTGCTTTAGACCACTGAGCCATCTCACCAGCCCCCGATATTTTCCATCCTATTCAGCACACATGTACATATAAGGATCTACACACACAAGTAGTCTTAAATTGAAAATATTAAGAAAAAACTGCATCAATATCAAACATATGTGTGTGAGTGGGGGAGTCTTTGGTCCCTCATTGTTCCCCAAACCATACAAGATAAGTAGCACTTACATAGCATTCACATTGCATATGGTATTGTAAGTCATGTAGAGATGATTTAAAGACATAGGAAGATGTACATAGGTTGCATGTAATCTATGCCATTTTATATATAGGACTTGAGAATCAGTGGATTCTGTGGGGGTCCTGAACCAATCTCCTATGAATAAGGAAGGATGACTATATGCAGAGACAAGCCATCAAAGAAATTCTAACCTTTATAACCACCTCTATATTTCACAGTTATTTTCCCCTTCCTTTTATAAATTCTGGTCATGAACCGCTAAACTGATAGGCTATAATTAGAAGTTGAAAAATTGCTCAAAATCACCTTAAGCACTCAGGCCCTGGAATATACTGGCTTAAAACTTTCAGCCCGCAGGTGCAGACCTGCAGTAAACCACAACCACTTCTTTCACTGGGCTCAGAGGGAGGGAGGCTGGCAGCCTCAGGAGGTGGAAAGATGAACAATGGTCAAGACAGGCAGCCCCGCACAGCTCAGCACTGAGTCCTGACCCAACAGTGGGCATTCACTGGAATGCAAGCAATACCTACCATATCCTCTAATCGGAAGTGTGTGTGGGTGTCCAGGGTGCAGACCAAACCAGCCAATGCCACACAGAACTGAACAGGTAACACAACTGCCTGCGCACTCATCAGAGCCCGCCCCCTGCAGCTGTGTGCACTTCGGTAGGGCTCCTTGGTGAACACCCCCCAGGCTAATAAGTGTATGAGTGCCAAATCCCACCTGCATCTCTGATACTTAAATTCTACAAGCTTCAGTTCCCCCATCTGGTGTGATAGCCACCTCATATAGCGATACGAGGATTAATGAGCTAATCCATGAAAAGTAGTTGAAAGAGCTCCATGAACTGGTAGGAATGATCACGATTAGTGCTTCTATGATTATGCCTTGCTTTAAGAAGCAGGGTGAATCATAGAGAAAAGAGGCTGAATGGGAAATCTAAACAGGTGGTCTCAGATCCTGGCCCTGCCAAACATCTACTTGACCTTTTTGTGCCCATTTCCTGGACAGGAAATCAGAGCACATCTCTGTTCTCTCTCCCAGTGGGTTTGTTCAGCTGTGCTTCTGCTGTGTGTCCTTATACGCCCTGTTTCCCCAGAGAGCTCCGCCAGGGAAGAGAGCCCAGCAAGCAACCCAGGCTCCTCGGGCTGCCCTGGGGCTTTCAGCATAACTCACACTGCACTTTCCACCGGGACACCGTACTGGGCAGCTCCCAGGGCTGTGCACTCCTGAGACAAAGCCTGTAACATTACCACTGGCCGTGCTCTGTGGTGCTGGCCAGAGGCCAGGCCTCCTATCAGAAACCAAATGTCAAGGCGAAATGGAGACATCTGTCCTGGATCCTGTCCCCGCCCCCCCTTCGGAGTTGGAGCCGGCAGTCTGAAAGGGAATCCAATGGCTTCCTAGAGTGACACTGAGTTTGACCCCATCACTGGGCACCGTTTTGCCCAAGAAAAGGCTGTGGCAGGGTTCAATATCAGAGAAGTCAGCCCTCTGACCTGGGCAAGCATGCAAAGGAGCTTTGTGGACAGGGACTAAGAAATTGGAGTTCTTCAGAGAGCCTGGGGACCTAAATGCACCACACAGAGCCCTCACATGGTATCTGGTGCCCTTCTCCTCACCTGTGTCTCAGAGAGAACCCCTTCTCCCCCTCTCTGTCCTCCTTCTGCTGTTCAGAGGACCCCCGGTGTAGACAAGCAGGCTCTATATGAGCCCAGGTTACCACCACCCCCATGATAGCCTCAGTTGTCTCCCAAGTTAGGAAAAGAGAGCACTAGAATCCCAGAACCTCTGCCTTGGGAAAGAACTCAAATATATCCCATCCTAATCATCCTAATCAAAAGCACATCATCTCTGAGACACTACCTCAGCTTGCTCATCTCTAGGTCTGGAAAAAGGAACCAAAAAAGGTTTTGCAAGCATCATTTCCAACCCCTCTGCAGATGGCTGAGCCATGAGAAAATTGTTCCTTATATGCTTGTGCTATTTTTGCCCCCCATACTTTTACCTGCAATTCTACAAGATCATTCTCAGTGTAATTTGTTTTTCCTTACAGAAAAGCCCTTTACACATCAGAAGAGAACCTTCGTACCCATGTCTGTCTGAAATGGAATCCCTTTCCTGCACTTGTGCTGGTCTTTCTAGTGCCCTTCATGAAGACACAGAGCTGCTAGCAGTTTCCAGGGTCACCCAGCCTGGAAGGAAGGAAAACAGGTGAACCCCTCCCTCAGCAGGCAACCGGGAGATTGGGCCATGATCCAGCTGGTTCCTATTCCACAGCTATTTTTAAATCAAGCAGATGAGAGTATGGGGGTCCTAGAGAAGGGGGATCACAGCATGCAACACACAGCCGCCATCTCTCTGCTCCTCTTTTCCTTCCCCATGCCGCCTCTGCCCTGCACCGCTCTGCCCTGTACTCCTCTCATTTCCTGCTGCTTGCTCTCCTGGGCAGCCCTGAGTTGTCCCTCTGACAGCACAGTGTCCCTGTCTTAGAGGTCACTGCATGGCCCATGCTACAACTGTAGGGGCATTTGCCTTCTGCTTCAGTTGTCCCTGCAGACAGAGCAGTCTCCCTCAGAGACAGGTGCCAGCCACAATGGAAACAGGATTCCTAGAAGCTACAGGCTGAACACAAGTCAGGGGACAGGATACGACAGGATATAGGAAAGGAAATGATAGTAACCACTGACTTTGATCAAAATATTTATATCTCAAAATATCAGCATTACCCTATAATCCCAACACTTTGGAAGGTTGAGGCAGAAGGACTGTAAATTGAAGCCTAAGCCTAAACTGCATAACTTAGCAAGACACCATCTCAAAATAATAAAACTTTTTAAAAAGCCGTAGGCATGTAGCTCAGTGTAATTGCCCTGAGTTTAATTCCCAGTAGTAAAAGAAAAAACCCTGCCCTAATTTATATATATATATATATATATATATATATATATATACCTTTGCTGTAATCCCTCCACTGGGGAGGCTGAAAACAGGAAGATCATGAGTCAAATCTAGGTAGCAAGCCCCTGTACCACATACCTTTAAAAAAGAGCCTTTGTAAAAATGATTCAAGTTTGTTTTAAACAATTCAAACTCCATAGTGAAGTCCAAAGGAGAAAGTACAGAGCACTTCCAGTGTGACAGTAGGACAAGAGCCAAGGTTAGCGCAGCTGTGCTCTCACGGACTTGCTCAAATCCTACCTCACCAGGGCTGGGACAGATGTTTGGAGAATTTTCTCCTATTCTCATCTATTGTGATTGTCAACTACCATAGGGCTGCCCATAAGGAACATGAAGGAGGGGCTTGGGGGTTATTTTTATTTTTTTAAGCCTGCTCTAAATGTAGTCCAGGATACCAGGGTCTGGACTGCTGCCTCCTGTCCAGTTTTAGATCGAGACACATGGGTACTACAAATAGCCTGGAAGCCCCTGCTGCTGGGGCAGAGCCCAAGAGCAGGACACATTCCACGCAGGGCAAGTGGGAAGCCTCAGGCTAGGCATCCCACGTCCTGCACTCCACCCTGGGAGAGGTGAGGAGGAAAGGTGCAGAGGGGTTGGGTGTCTACCTGGCTCGGCCCCGTCCGTACAAGGGGCCGGTCCTCCCTAATTCCAGGCCCTGAACACCTGGCAGGCCAGGGTTGCTCGGCCTGCTGTCAACACCGCATCACTCACACACATTAAACCACAGGAATCTCTGGGCCCCAGAAATCATGGGGCAGGGAGCAGCGCCATTTCTCTCCAAGGTTTCCAGATGCATCTGTGCCTGGAAGGCACCTGTTCATGGGTTTGGGCAACATTTCCTTCCTGAAGCCGGGTGGATGCGTGCTTCAGACCTCACGTCTTCCTGTCCCTTCCAAAGTCCGTGCCTTGATCAGACCCCAGGCTTCTCTCATCTGCTGCTCGCTCCCACAACTGCCATGCTTAGCTCTGTCCCCTGCCCACCTGGCTCTTGATGGGCTTCAACAGCCCTGCATATATGTGCAGATTTTGCTGGCAAATCTAAGAACTATAAACTGAAGACACCGATCACCAAGATCCTCAAGCAGGTGCTCCTGTGCTTTTTCATGGCTTTCCAACCAGCCAATTATAAAACAAAAAAAAAAAAAAAAACAGGAGATTGAAGCAGCTGTCCTCCCAAGAGGCCTCAGAGAGGCAGGCTGTCTTCCGAGCACTCTCCCCTATTACCTGAGAGATAATTTCAGGGATGACTCATAAGAGAAGGCGCCTCCCCAGGCTCTAAGCAAGCTCCACACACAGGCCTGCTGTCGACGCCCCTCCCCACACCTCAGAGTCAGCAAAAAGCCAGACCTTAACTCACCTCCCCCTTCCTACCCTCCTCCCTTCCCCAGCCAGGAGCAGGTTCAGGCATAGGGAGGCACAGCCAAGCTTTTACTCCTGTTTTCTCTGGGAAGAAGGAAGGCAAAGCCGAGACCAGCCTCCAGCACACCCCACCCCCAGGCTGGGAATAGAAGAAACATCTGTTTAGAGTCTGGAGGCTCCGTGGACTCAAACCTCATGTTGGGAAAACACAGCCTTGGAACCGCTTTGGCTCCAGCTGCCAGGGGTGGCTGTGCTCCCTGTAAGCTGGGGAAAGGGGTCACTACCCAATGGCCCATAGTGCCCCTCTGCCTTTGTCCAGAGCTGAGGGTGACCTAGTAGCCAGGGCATGAGCTGGCCCTGCTTAGCCCACTGGACTGAGAGAGCAGAGAACTCTAGCCTCTCCACATGGCCTCCCCCAGCCGCCGGGTGGGCCTTGGGTGCCCGCGTGGGAGCCCTAATCCTGCACATTCTAACAGTCTGGTTTTTGACAGTTGCCATTTCTGAGTTCCAAGCAGCTGGGCCTCCTTCTGGAAGCCCTTCTCCCCCATATCATGCCTCGACACTTGGCAAGACTCCACTGTCGTCTGGGTCCAGTTGCATAACACACTCAGCCAAAGCTGTTTCTGCTATTAGGATGACAACTAATCCCAAGCAGCCAAGAAAGAGAAGGCTTTTAAAGTATACAAGCAGTTCTTATGACCCCAAGGGGGCTGAGAGTCCCGGTAAGTCGTCCAAGACAACACAATGGGCCAATGCTGATATTCCAAATCCTCAGGCCGGGGAGCTTAGAGCCAGATACTCCACTCTGTCCCCAAAGCACGTGGCTATCAGGGCTCCAGGCAGGCTCATAACACTAAGTGTGGGTCACTGTAGCCCTAGTACAACCCCTTCCCAGGCCAGAGTCAGGACCTGGTATGGGGTCCCAGAATGGAATGCACAGTACGGGCAAGGCCTCAGGCAAGGCTTCTTTTACCCTAGCAGGCCTATGAGGAGCATGTGACAACGGAGGCACTGATAACTCAGGTTAGGTTAGAAACAAGCATGGTCCCTGGAGGACAGACCCAGTCTGACCACACGCAGCACAAAGGCAGCAGAGAAGATGAACGTGCCTTTGGGAGACATCTGACCTGTGCACAACTCAGCACCACTTGCCTATGCCTGCTCTGGGGACTGTGAGGACCACAGGGATGACTCCCCTGCCCTCTCTCTTCTGTGAGGTCAGCCAATAAGAGGCCCTGGTGAGAGGGCAGAAGGAGAATGAGGTTAGCATGTGTGTCCAGTGGCTCCTTCACTACCAGTGTTGTGGCTGTGTCCACTTGCCAAAGCCATTAGGTGGGCTCTGCAGGATGCCAGGGTCCTCTCCAGCCCTGCAGCTGCAGACAGGAGGGGCCTGGTGACTGCTCCATACATGCTGCTGTTGTCCCAGGGGTGCCCTGCCCCGCCCCGCCCTGCCATATTTCTCTCGCTGCTGCTGACATCTTAGTGAAGAGCCCCTTTATGAAACTCTTCACCCAGGCTAGATGTACACCCATCCCCTGCCAGAGCCCTGCTGCACAGATCTCACTTGGCCTATGCTCCTGATGCTCTAGACGTTGTCCCTGGCCAATAACCTAGTCAGCACAGCCTGACTCCAGAAATGGTCCCTCCTCTTCCCCATGCCTCCTTTCATTCTGAGGCCTGAATGGTATTAAGAGGTGGTAAGAGACCCAATGCTATTATAGGCTACTGGACTCTTTTAGAATATTTTGCTGAGTTTACACACCTATAATATTCAATAATGTAACTTAGAAAAAATGGGGTATGCCAATGAATGTCCATTTTGTATCTATGTATTCAAAGTGGTTGGGATAGATATATAGTTGCATTCTCTTAATGAATAGAATGATTTGTTCTAATGGTGTTTGTGAATAGGATCACAAGTCCG
>NW_004524674.1:1315155-1330174 GCF_000260255.1 Octodon degus | reverse complement strand
TGTTTGTGAATAGGATCACAAGTCCGCATCTTGTACAGCAATTAACCACTAAGAAGAATATATGCAGTGTATTATTTGTTGAAACTGTCCTTCCGATTTGATTTGAAACTGTCTCATTGCTATCTGTTTGTCAATAAAACTTTGGAAAAAAAAAAAAAAAAAAGAGGTGGTAAGCCTGTAAGAGGCATTTTGGATCATGTGGGATCCACTCTTACTAATGGAAGGGGTTAATGTAGTTCCCACAAGAGTGGACTAGTTCTCTTGAGAACAGGTTGTTGGAGAGTAGGCAGCCCTCTCCCTTCCCACCACCGTGTACATGGTGGTGCACACTTGCCCTTCCACTGCCCACCATAAGCTAAAGCAGCACAAGGCCCTCACTAGAAGATAAGCAGATGCAAGGGCCAGCCAGATAGCTCAGCAGACTAAAGTGCCTGCTTAAGTAGAGCACAGAAGCCGGGGTTCGATCCCTGGTGTGCCGTACGATTGAGACTGGGCGTGGTGGAACATGCCTGTAATCCCAGCACTTGGGAGGCTAAAAACAGGAGAATCACTACAAGTCTGATCTACCTAGTAAGACCCTGTAGAACCTGTGCTAAATTAAAAAAAAAAAAAAAAAGTAGTTGCCATCAAGATGAGTTTGAACTTCTAATCCCCAGAACTGCAAGTTAGAACAAGCCTATTTTCTTTATGAATTACTTAGTATAGAAAACAACTAAGAGAGGCAATTTCACTGTACATGCTAGAATGGTATTCAGGGAAGAAAAAAAAATCTACTTTTGAAATAACCCAGATTTCACCTGGTGAAATCTTACCGATCAGCAGTTGAACTCTTCTGAGCAACACATCTCTTCATTAGCCTGAGAAGCAGACCTATTCCTCCTGGGACCCTGTCCCACGGGCCCTTCACAACCTGTCTGTGAATGGTCTTCTAGACTACACCCCAGAGGCTGGAACAGATGCCTTCCTCTTATCACCGGGTGCTGGATGTTGCTGGGAAAATCTCTTGCCAGGCCTTAGTCTTCCTTCCTATCTGTACAACAGGAAGGCTGACCTATGGCCGAGAGGTCCCTTAAATCTTTGGACAGTTGCCCGTGTGCTGCTAGATCTCACCTGGGCAGGAGTCAGGCTCAGGGTCTGGGCTGGGGATAGGGGCCGGCGGGATTTGCCATACTCACTCAGCCATGGTGAAGGCCAGCTCAAAGTTCTTCTGCCGCTGTGTGGGGCTCAGGGCGTTGTAGTCAAAGGCGTCGGGAAAGAAGGAGTGTACCAGGGCGCAGAAAGCCATCCCATCGCTCCAGCTGGAGGAGAAGTTCTGCAGGTCCACATGCTGCGAGCAGGGCAAGTGGGCATCAGTACGGATGCCCACCTCAGCCCCCCACATCCAATGAGTCCCACGAGCAGATACTCCCAGGCCCTCCCTAAAGCCCATTACCCGCCCTGCCCAGCAGCAAATGTCATCACCAGACCCCAGCCCTTCAGGTGCACTAGACTGGTCTTCCTGGGCCTAAATCTGGATTCTTCCAATTTCTAACTGCCTGTGGCAGGTGGCTGGGATGATTTCTCTGGATCCTACCCTATCCCCAGCCTTGGAAGCCCAGGGGGATAAAAGCAAAAGGCCATAATGTCTGCTCTGACCTTGGGCTGGGCTTACCTGGTAGCCCAGGGTCTTGCTGCGGCACCACTCGAGCAGGATCTGCTTGATGCTGCTGGCACTGGCCACACCAAAGCTCTGTGACCGCTTCAGCTTAGCACGAGCCTCACCTTTGCCCCTACGGAGAGAAGGTAGCCCTGCTGGGGGGCCGAAGGGAGCACATTCCCAGGCCACCTAAGAAGACCCCACCTTAGTGCTCTCGCTCAGGGCGATACTGGCTAACACCATACACCACCCAAACAGCCCCCTTGGACCTGTCTGGCAGGACAGTCTCCCGCTTCCAGACCTCCAGGATCCCGTGTGTCTCCCACAGCAGGAGGCAGAGTTTCTGGAAAAACCTGAGACAGAGGACCTGAGCCAGCATGGCCTCATGCCCTTGTGCTCTTCCTGGTCCACCTTCCTCCATCTCATCCTCCTTAGGAGCCTCTTTGATAGAGACCTCCTTCCTGGATGGCTCTCTCTTAGCCAGAAGAGATGGTCCCTTCCTTGGGGCCCCAGGACCCTCTTTAGCAGCCTTGGTCAGGTTGCCTGGGGTCAGGGGGAAGCTTTCTGGATCTGACTCCCTCACTGCAGTCCAGCTGTCATCCATCATCACAGAAGGCCTGGGTCACAAACTGCACAGAGCAGGTGCCAATACACTGCCGAGATGACTAGATAAATATGCAAAGGCAGGCAGTAGCCCAAGGACACCTCTGCTAAAAGGGCATGGTAGTGGTCAGTAGGCTCCTGCTGATGGCGCCTCATAAGTCCTCAGGCAAGCCTGGCCCCTTAGTGGGGCACCCAGCACTAGCCCCTGTAGCTTCCCCAGTCATGCCACAGCCCATGAGGAATTCAAGTGTAGAGGCTTGGGTCCCTGGGGGTGCTGAGGACTAGGGTGCCACAGAATGGACAGGAGAGGTCTTCACCAGGCCTGTTCTGGCTACTTGCCCCACAGCCTTCACCTCCCCGCAACTAGTGCCCCTTGACGTACCCCTGCCCACCCTGTGACCCAGCCTGACTTTGACTTTGCCAGAGGGGGGAAACAGGACAGGGCCCAGCCTTCCTATGCCTGCCTATCTGCCTATAGGCTGGGCTGAGCCTACTTGGGGGACAGGCTTGATGGGCGCAGGAGATCCATACTTGCCCGCTGTATCTTGCTCCCACTTCTCAAACAACGCCTTCCGGGCCTGTGCCCCTGAGGTGCGGGGCAGTGTCTGTGACCTCACCAGCTCCCTTCGACGCTCCCCCTGGTGAGAGGCCTGAGTTGTGGCTGGCAGCTGCGGGGACAGAGGCGACTGGGGGGATGTCACCAAAGGTAGACTAAGAGAAAAGCATCAAGTCAGGAACACAGACCCAGGCAGCTCTGGCTTCCCTGAGCCTACATCTGGCCCCTGCACTCTGTCTGTGAGATGGACTGGAGCCTTGCTTGCCCCAGTGTTCAACTGGTTTGGCAGGCTTCTAAACAGTGCTGCTGTCTGAAGCCATCAGCCCCAACTGGGGAGGAAAGACGGGCCCCTCTCTGGGCATAACCTTCCCTTGGCATGCATCTGTGCCTGGGGAGACAGGGGCACAGCCTCCTTATGCAAGAGGTATGCCCAGGCCAGCCCCACCAGGACAGCCCCCCCCACTACTACTCCATAAGACCCCCTTTGTTTTCCATTGGAACAACATGCCAGGCAGTCACAATTCTCCTTTTATTATAAAAAGGGGGAGCCAACCTTGCCAACCCACCTAGTTGCGACCACAGTTCACAGACCTGGGGAGCACAGAGCCCCACGAGACCTGTAGGAGGTCTGTACCAAGGGGAAGCCCCGCTGCCTGCCCCAGCAGCCCACAGGCCTTTTCAGGCAGCTGCTCAGAGAAAGTAAAAGGCCCTCCAGCCCTTCTTCCTCCCTGAGTGCTAAGACACATGCATGCACGTGCATGTGCGCGCGCACACACACACACACACACACACACACACACACAGCTGCAACCTTCTCTTTTTTAAATGTTAGGAGTCAAACCCAGGGCACCATGCATTCTAGGAAAATGGTCTTATCACTGAGCTACATCCTAGCTGGCTTCTTTTGTTTGGAACCCAGAACAGTTGCACCAAGCTACCTCCCCAGCTCTTTTTTATTTGTATTTGTATTTTGAGACAGGGTCTCACTAAGTCACTAACTTATGCAGGCTGTCCTTGACCTTGCAATCTCTTACCTCAGCTTCCCAAGTAGCTGGGGTTGCACATCTGCGATCCTTTTTTTTTAAATTTTAATGATAGCAAGGTTTTATATTTTATTAAAAGCAGGAAAATAAAGGTGCTCTGTGGAGTGAGTACAGACCAATCAAAAATAGGAAAAGAAGCACGCTTGTGTAGAGTGGGTCACTGACAGAAAGAACACAGAGGCTAATGAGGTTAACGGTGACTCTCCTTCGTGTCCTCCGTTCGGACAGCAGATCTCGGCCATCCTATCAAAAACGTGCTTGAGTTTGCACCAGATGAAGTTAAAAGCAGCATTTTCTGATTGGTCGCTAGTGTGGAGCTTGGAACTTTTTCTGTGCGTGGGACCTGGATTTTTGTGATTGACGTGGTATGCCTACTTGCCCAGCTGGCTGGCCATGCCCTAATCTCTCGCCTCATTTTACCATAAGAAACATAAATCCCCCACAATTCTTCACAGGACGCTGAGTCCACACCCTCAATCTTCTAATTGACCTGCTTAGAAGGGCCCAAAGAGGAGTGAGTCTGCTGCAGTGCCTCTCCAACAAATCCTCTCCACCAAGGCAGTGGCCTCGCCTCACCCTGACCTCTCCCTGCTCCTACCCTACCACTAACCCAGCTGCCTTAGCTCTCCACAGCTCCAACTCTCAGGAAGACAACGAGCTCCCTATAGGGGATGTGGGCAGCCTGGTCCCAGAGGAGGCCACCTGGGAGCAAGGAACTCACCTGTCCTTGCACTTGCCTGCTGCCACTCCCCTGTAGCCAAAGCTTGGCAAAGACCGAGTGAAGGAAGAATTCTTCTCTGTGGGATGAAAGAAGGAAATAAGACACTCAGCCTTAGGAAGGCCAGCCACAGCTCCTTGCCTTTGGCCAAGCCCTGTCCATTTCCCCAGCATCACCCGGGGGACAAGCAGGAACCCCTGGACTAAGCTAGCTCTGCCTCAGTCAACAGAGGAGAAAGGAGGATGGGGACATATACAGCAATGACATCAAAGAGGTCCTTTAATTTTAAAAGACCTTTACCCTGTTTGAGGGCACAGAGCCTGAGGCCTCTTATGCTGTGTGGCCACTGAACACTGTCCCCAAACTCTCCTTTGAAAGCCCATATCATGCCAGCCCAGGACACATCGCTGAAGCTGACCACAGGCCCAAAATAGGCTGGGGTCCTGAGGGGGCACAATACCCAGGAAGGGGACTGTGCCAGTGTGCAAGATAACCAGGGCCTTGACCCATCATGAAAGCCATGGCCTTCCCACAGAGGATGACCGTGTGTCATGATATCTGAAAGAGAATTTGGCAAGGTCAGATCCCTTTGGCAAAGCAGATGGAATAAAGGAAGGGGTCACAATAATGGGCAGAAGTGGGATGGGGCTTGGCCTGGGTTTCCTGAGTGTCCTGCAACCCCCAGCCCCTGTCCTCCCTCCCTCACCATGAGGTGGACAGACCCCCATGACATGAGCCCCTGTCCTCCCTCCCTCACCATGAGGTGGACAGACCCCCATGACATGAGCCCCTGTCCTCCCTCCCTCACCATGAGGTGGACAGACCCCCATGACATGCTCTCCGATTCATACCAGTGGTACTGGGAGTCCAAGGGGTGGAGTCCTCTTTGGTGCTGGGGCTAACAGCCCCCAGGATGGCAGCAGATGTGGGTGACAGAGCAGCCACTGAGGTCTCCCCAGAGAACTTCTCAGAGACACGGGTGACAGCTGTGACGGGCTGGTGGGGCAACTGCAAGGGGAGGCTCACAGGGCGAGGCTTGGGCTCTTGCGCTGAGGTTTGGGCAACCTCGGTCAGGCTACTGCCTGGACCTGGAATATGAGGCAGGAGAGGCAGGTCAGCTGCATAGGGCACAGGAGCCTTGGACACAGCACCCAGGAGGCTCCAGCTTCCGTGAGCCCTTCTCTTCCAGGAAAACCTCCCTGACAGTTCGAGCTTCCTAACCTCCCTTTCTGAGGACATCTTGCTGTTCCACCTGGAAGTAATTCTTCCCAATTTTCCCCTCACAGCAAATTCAATAGATAGTAGTTGGCTTATCAGTTCCCTCTCTTCAATATCTGGACAATTCCTCAGCCCCTGCTTGCTTTTCTCCAGAAACAGGGAGGCTCACTGCCTTCTAAGATCTCCAATTTCCTTCTGTTTAAAAAGTTCTGCTACACTGACAAAAGGATGTACAAAGGGCAGTACAGGGCTACAGGATAAATCCTGAGAGTACTTGGCTGACCTTATCAGACACAAAAGTTACATTTCTTGTTATATAGGTCTTGCTATATCTTGGTTTTAACCATCCAGCAGAAAAGTATAAAAACAAGGTATATAAAGTAAATCCATATTAATACGATGAGCTGTAAAAGGCTCAAGTCAATAACTTCTGAAGATAACCCTCTAATATTATAGACTGCTAGACAGTGTTAGATTGTTTAGTTGAATTCAAACACCTATAGTATTTAGATGCCAATAGAATATTCACCTCTGACAGGACAAAATAAATAAATAAATATCTAAAAAGATACAAAGGAAAGATCATTTTGTATTTATATATACAAAATAGGATAAATTTACAGCTACTTTCACTTAATGAGAAGAAAGAGGTGTACTAACAGTGTTTGGACAGAATATCCTGTCTGCTTCTTGTACTATGGATAACCACCAAGAAGATAACAATGTACGGTGTATTGACTATCAAAACTGTTGTATTAATCAGCTGTGAAACTGTCTCATTTATATTTATTTCTCAATAAAAATTTTTTTTAAAATTCTTCTTAAAAAGGCAAAAAAAATTTAAAAAATAAAAGTTCTGCTATACAATGAATTGGACTACTGCTCTAGAATCCTCTCTGCCTGCTGGGGTTTAGACTCACGTTCCCTACTCCCTCAGTCAAGCATGGCAGGCACAAATACCTGGCTGAGACCCTGACCCCCAAGCCTACCCAAATACCTCCCCTCTGCCCTCAGCCCCTACCTGCACCAGGCTGGTGTCCATTCTCAACGATGCATGAGTTTGAAGTTCGTCTCATCTCAGGCTCTCCAGCTTCATGATCCACACTCTGCAGGCACATGGATGTCACTGGGGTCCCATCAACAGAGACCAGCTGCCCTCCCCAAAACCAGTTCCCAAAGTTCCTTCTGGTTCTGGCAGCGTGAACCTCATTCATTTTGAGAAGAAACAGTCCCCAGGTATAATGGTATACCAAGGTCAAGAGCAAGTTGAGATAAACACACCCAGCTCCAGAGCCTCACATACTGAAAGGCAAACACCTCTCCTGGGCTCATCCCAGAGCCTAAAAAAGCTGAGGACAAAGGCCAAGGTTGAGCAGTGTGTCAGGTGGCCCTCCCCCTCCCCCAGCCTGGAGTAGGTGATGAATTAGGACAGCCTGGCCCCTTTTCCTACCAGCTGGGCCAGGCCAGCATGGCTGCACACATGGGGGCAGGAGGAAGTGGAAGGAACAAGGTATTCTGAGGCAAGGGATGGGCAATAAGCCCCTCATGCAGACAGCATAGAAGGACAGACTTCCCAGTGTACAGAGGCTTCACTGGCTCCAGGTCACCCTGCCATTCCCCCATGGGCTGCAGCAGCAGTGAGGAGAGCAGGAGGTGGACAGATAGAGAGGGTGGGGGAGACTGGGGCTCTGGGTGAGTTGCTGGGTAATATCACAGTCCCTAATAAAGAATAGAAGAAGGGTACACAAATGCCATCTGGACATCACCAAACATGAGGCTCATCTCACAGATGGGACTCAATAGAAAGCGCTCAAAGAGGGAACCTATACTGTCCAGGGCTGTAAATGAAAATCAGCCAGGATTGTGACTGCTGACCATGAGTCCTGCTTCCTCTCAGTGAGGGTAAATCAGGCTGAGTGTCATTGGAGCTGGGGTATCAGCTTGGCCAGAGGGAACAATAGCAGACCTCAACCAAGCCTCTACTAAGAGGCCACACCAGGTAGCTTAAAAAATTGGCCTCTCTTCTCCCTAAAGGTCTCTAGCCTGGTGCCATGGTCAACAAGCTTCCCAGCCCCAGATGGCTTGGGTCCTTTGTAACCAGTGCAGTTTGTGCCCACCCTGCCAGGGAGAATTAGGCTGGCAAGTGTGCAGACGGTGCAAGCCAACATGAAGATATGTAAGACAGACTCCACATGGGGGCAGGGAGGGACTCCCAAGGGCAGGGTGCCTAAGCCAAGTCCAGTGTGAGCCAGGCACATGAGCAGAGGCAGCCATTGTCAGCAGCAGGATTGGTGACTGCAAAAACAGAGAGACATGAAGGCCCAGGCATTCTGATCCACACAGCACTGCCACCAACCCAGAGTACTTGCACTCAAGTCTTTAGACAAGAAGGATCCAATGATGGGTTCTAGGGATATCCTTTAGGAGCCAGCGCTTCTAACATGTCAAGAAAAGGGGACACCAGATGACCAGTCACCTTAATAGTCCCAGGCAGAGATGATGTGGGAGGTGATATGGGACCAGGACTCAGCTTTGTGGAGAAAGGGCAGAGTGGATGTGGAGCTGCTCACTGTGACCCACGCCAAGTGATGAAGGAGGTTCTGAAGAGAGGGCAAGGACTTCTGTTGTGGACAGGATGGAGACATCAGGAAGCTGAGGAGTTAGCTGAATATTTCAGCCCAAAGTATAAAGGGAAAGAAGGATGGACAATGGGGAAGCAGGAGCCACCACATCCACAAGGTCCTGGGAGCCAGGCAGAAGAAGAGCACAGTGTTGGTGGGAATCTGGGATGAGGCAAGCCTATCTTGGGAAGCAGAAGAGGTGAGAGCTGTCTGTGGTGGAGGAGGGAAGAAGGGACAGCCAGGGAGGAATGAAGAAGTACAGAAGGGCAGAAGCCAGGAGACAGGCCAGAGGAAAAGGCAATGTACCCAAAGGCGGCCTGAGATCAAGGAAAAGTCAAGGTGAGATGGAAATCACATCACATTTTGCCAAGATGTCACCAGTGATGGCTGTAGAAGCAGAATCAGAAGCACAGGATGCTGTGGGCCAGGAGCCATGCTGAGGAGAAGCTGAGAGGAAGAGTAGGTGGCTTGGGCTGCAAGGTGCTTCTCGGCCATCCAAATCCTGGTCAAGTGAGGTGAGCCGGCAAAAGAGGTCTGAGGAGTTTTTCCAGATGGAAGAGGCAGGACCTCTTTGACAACAGAGAATAGAACCTAGAGCCTGAGAACAGAGGAGCCTTGGGCAGGGGACAACCCTGCAACTTTTGATTCAGGAGGGTGGACAGGAGAGGCCAGACCCATTTGGAGAACTGCTGGAGAAGGGCAGGGATGAGCCCGTGCTCCGAGCAGGAAGGGTGCCCCTAGAAACATAAACCCAATCAGTGAGAGGAGAGAAACCTCCAGTCCAGGTGGAACCCCCTCCTCCACTGTCACCAGGGCCAAGTCAGCTTTGGGGTCTCCATTTCCACCCTGCCCCCCTGCTGTGGTCCAACAGGTTCCACAGGTCCAGGCAGGGGCCTGGAGGAAAAGGCTAATGGTGAAATCATTTTCCCAGGAATGTAGGTCTTGGGAAGGGGAGGGGGCTCAAATGCTTGTCCCTGCACGTTGTTTGCATATCTCTGACCCCCAAGAGACCCCTGGAGACAAAACAGGAAGTAGGCTGTACCATTCTCTATTAGCTGGGTTTCTGAAAAAGGGTCCCTAACACAGGGCACAGGGAAAGAACTGAGCTAACTCAGGCCGGGAAGATTGCAGCAGCTGGGGTGGGGATTGATTCTGGACTCCTGCCTTCCCCTGCCTCTCACCCCACTTTCAGTCTATAACCACTCCTCAACTGCCCATGCTTAAGACCAATGTACTAGTGTGAGACCATCCTCAAGACCAAACCAGCTCGAAGCACAGCAGGCCACCCTTAAACTCACACTGGCTGGAGGCAGTGGCCACATCAAGATTTGGAACTAGGGTCTTCCTCCTCAATCCAGAGCTCTATCTACTAAGTGCTCTGCCAGAGGGCAGAGAGGACAACACAAGACAAACCTGCCTCCCAGGACCTGGGTCAAGCTGAGTCTGCACCCACAAGCCCTGCCCTAGAGAAAACTGGAAGACGCCACCCAGGCAGGATCTCCATAGATTGGTAGCACCAGCGCCAAAGGGCCAAGTCCAGTTAGGTTAGAGCCATGGGACTGAGTCTCCTCCTGGGCGCCTCTGGCATGTTTCCCAGCAGGCATCAGTCTTCTTTGGGTGGGAGCAATCTGCCCCAGCCATGAGTGAGGGGACCAAGGTATTCTCTGAGTGCCTGGACCAGGACAGAAGTCGCAGCAGAGCCCTGGGGTTGCAGACAGGTCCTAGTGAGCTGGTCAACACCCCCAGATTCCCCATGTCACTCTTTTAGGAAGGGGGAGGTGTCTTGTGAGGAAGCCCAGGCCTGGGAACTCGGGAGGAAAGGCAGAGATGAGATAAATCCATTTTCAGAGACTGTGGGAGATGAGACCCTCTTACTATGGGTGTTTGTAAAACATTTTTCAGGGGGAAAAAATATATATTTCGGGTCTTCTCAGTGCTGCCTGATCCATGAGGGCTCACAGATGGAAACGGGAGCCCATGTGTGTGCCCAGCATAGCCCACGCCAGGCAATGATACAGGCTGACCCCATCAACCTCACTGCCTCCGCCCACCTCCACTCACACTACAGTCTTAAAACACTCAGTTCAGACCTCTCCCTAAAGCATTAAACTCTGTTATCACCCGGTGCCTCTGGGAAAGGAAGGCAGATAAGGGAGTCTGGTTTCTTTCATGGTCAGGCCTTTGACACCTGGCTCCTGGCACTTGTTCCTAAGAGACTGTGCTACTTTGGCCATGGGGACCCAGTGGCTCCAGCTTAACTGAGGATGACATTTCCAGGAAACAACTCTGGGCCAGCCTCCTGGGACCCGGGCCTGACCTCAAGGCTGTCATCATCTATACCAGACCCCCAGCAGGCTCCTGGCTCTCTACTACTAGCCAGACAACAGCAGTGGCTCCTGGGACACTTTTGTTAACCAGGTCTATTGGTTCCACCTATCTTGCCTGCTTAACACAGGGGTCCAGCAGGGCCAGTCGAATCCCTTTCGGTCTAGCTATAAGGAAGCTGAGGCCCAACTGGAAGGAGGCCCCCAAGGCCTCCAAGTAAATATTCCAGAAGTACCTCCTGTTTGTTTCAGGGTCTCAGGCTTCCTGCAGTGAGTCCACCCTAATTATTCCCACCATAGTATCCTGTTCTCCTCCCCCAGCTTCCCTGCCCGTTCCTCTGTTGCCCAGCCCCATGTCCATCCATGCTGTAGCAAGATCAAGGTTTATGCCCTCAGAGGTAGATTAACACCAGGTAATCCCAGCACTCAGGAAGCTGAGGCAGGAAGATATTGCAAATTAAAGGCCAGCCTAGGCTACAAAGTAAGTTCAAGTCCAGCCTGAACTGCTTTTGTCTCACAAAGACCAAAAAATAAATAGATTACCTGACCAAACCCTTCTGCATTGAGTTCAAGGTATATCCATATGCCGAGTACAACCTACCTCCAACTCCTACACTCCCCAGTAAAAGGGTTTCAAAATCTCTCTGCTCATTACATAGGAGTACTGTAACATCAGCTTCCACCAGGTTTGGCCACAAACCAAGTAGCACAACCACCCCTAGCTCCTATGCATGGAATGAGACCCTCATACCCAGACCCCACCACAGACAACCAGTAGCCCAGCGCCCAGCTGTGACTCTGTCCACTGGTCACATTCATTTGTCATTGTTGTTGTTGTTTATTTTGAGTCCCAGTAGTTCAGACTGGCTTCAAACTCATGTAATCCTCCTGTCTCAGCTTCCCAAGTGCTAGGATTACAAGCATGCAACACCACACCCAGCCCACACTCTAGTCTTTCCCTAAAGCCCCGAGTCCTTGTTCATGCCCAGGAACCGGATCACAGGATGCTAGCTGGTCACAGCACATGACCCATGATGTGTGCATGCCTCTGCATAGCCCCCTTCACCACCAGAACCTGGGTTGGCACTCCTGAGAGGTGAGCTGCAAGAGAGCGGAGACTGTACTTCAGGAGTCAGACATGGGGAGCTGCCTCTGGCCAAGGGAGCCAGGGCTCTAGGGCTATGTAGCCTCTGGCCAGCTGGACAAGGACCATCCTCTGCCCACTATGCTCAGCTATACTTGCTAACTACTGCCCTGAGTCCTTTCTGGAGTCCATAACCTACTGCCCAGAGCAGTCTCCATCCTCAACCCCAATAGGCTGCAGCTCTTCCTCCAGAGGTTTCCCCTCTGCATTTCTTGTTTGTTTAGACAGGGCCTCACTATGTAGTTCTGGTTGGCCTTGAACTCACTATGTAGCCCAGGCTGGCCTCAAACTCATAGCAGTTCTCCTGCCTCAACCTTTTGAGTGTGAGATTACTGGTGTGCACTTCTATGCCCAGCTTTCCCCTCTGCCTTTCTAAAAGTGGGCACTCTAGGTCCTCCTTGCTCTCTTGCAGTTCCTTGGCCTGGTTGTGCTTCCTTCAAACTCCTCTGCCTCTGAGCAGGGTTACTTCTCCACAGTTGCTCTGAAGACCACACCTACTATGATTTCAACCACCGGCTCTGCCCCAATCACTCCTGCACCACCAGCCTTAGCCACTCTCTGGAGTACCAACGATGAATCCACCTGCTCTTTCACAGCTTCACGGGAAATTCCACAGGTGCCTCACTCTTAGTATGTCCTGCCCGGATCAGTGATCCAGTGGTCTCCCATGGCAGGGTTCTGCTCTGCCTCCATTCTCACATCCAAAGGGTACCTGGCCTGCTGAGTCCTCTTCTGAAGTCCCCACCCAAGACAGCCTAATCCACACACCACTGCCCCAGCTCAGACCCATCCAGTCTCCTTAAACCATGACAATCAAGTTATATATCCCACACCCCAATCCTAACATCCACTCACCTTTTAATCACCAGCCAATGCTGAGGGAACTTGCCAGGTACAAGGAGGACCTGTCTTGCCACCTCCCAACTTTCTCAGCCCACCAGCCCCAAAACCACAAGGGCTAGCTTGGCCCTGGTAAACAATGGTAAATTCCCATTGAAAAAGTCATGAAGCACCTGCTTAGGCAGAGCACAGCAGCCCTGGTTCAATCCCAGCATGCCCTGCAGGCCCCGCCTCCTAGGACATGCTGAGCCTGCCAACTGACACTGGGCATGGTGGTGCAGGCCTGTAATCCCAGTGCTTGGGAGGCTGAAACCAGGAGAATCACTATGAGTCTGATCTTTGTAGTGAGACCCTATAGACCCTGTAGGCCCTGTCCTAAAATAAAAAAAGAAAGAAAGAAAAAGTCATGACTGGAAATAATTATTCACATATATACATACACGTGTGTGAATATGTAAATATAGACATATAAGATTCTGAAATTATTTTTCTTAAAACTTGAACAGCTGCTTCTATTAGCAGATAAGTAGCAAATGTAAGTTAAAGTAAAACTTCAGAAACGAGTAATGCACCTACTGCATGGCACTTGTGAGCTCATGGTGGTGATTCAACACCAGGGACAAAGAGACTGTCATGCTCAAAGGACAGACTTAAGTACTTCTATCCATATTCCCTGACACTTCACACAGAGCACTGGGACACACAGGGTTCTGCCCCGGGGACAAAGCTCAACTGCTCTGCCTAGCATCCTGAAGGCCTTCACACCTGAGGGCTCCGACCTGGCCAGTGAGTTATTGCCGTCTTTCTGAGGCTGCATGCACAGCTCCCCACCCACACCCACTGGCGCCAGCAGCAGCAAGCCTAGGACCTCTACCACAAAGTCCTCCTGGGATACCCACTCCAAAATGACTACTGTGTTTGGAACAGGACATCCCTGGCTGCTGACAGCACTGTGGCACTGCTCAGTTTGCAAAGGCCTCCTCTACCCTGGCTGGGCCCTGCTGAGGAAAGGCCTCCTCCACACCCCCTGAGGTGCAGCCCAGGCACACAGCAGGAGAGCTTAGTGCTGGAGAGACTGCATGGAGGAGGGGCAACAGGTGCAGACCCTGGAAACCCAACTCCAGAGCACATGGTTGTTCAGGATGGAAAATCCCACCTAAGGGCCACTGCACACACCATGGAAACCTACCCAGGACCTGCCACTCCAGGAGGCCCATGATCAAGGTAGTGACCGGTGCACACCGGCCTCTGGCCAGGCACTGACCCCAGGAATCTAGACACCACTCTATGCTGGTTCCTCTACTCTCCTTCACGGTAAGGGATTTGCCCCCTGAGATGTTGGTTCCCAAATATAAGCAGCCCCAATCTGATTGCAACACACACACACACACACACACACACACACACACACACATTGGCATTCTGAGTTCTCAGTCTGGGTTAATCTATAACCTGAGTGGTCAGGCCTCAATGAACAGCAACACAGGGCACGTGAGTAGAGTTGGAGGTAGAGGTGGCGGATAGAGGGTGCTGACCATTGCAACCACAGTTGTAACCCCAGCCGTTTCTGAACAGGCAGGGGCTGTGGACCTCAGAGGCCAAGCTGTTATGCCATGGGGCCGAGGGAAGGCTAAACTCGGGCCACACAAGTCTGGCTCCAAAGAAGAGGATGAAAGCCAGGTGTAACGGACTGACAAAGCAGTGCTTCTGACCTTTCCAACTCTATCTAGAGAGGTGGTGGGACCCCAGACGACCAAGTCCCGGCGGCAGGTGGAGGCAGAGGAGGCAAAAGACCTCTGGAGCACACGCACTCAGAGGCTGGCGGCGCTAGAGAAGAGCCCTACTCCCCTGCGCAAGCGCACACGCACCCACGCCGGTGGTCTGAGCTCCCCCAGGCTCACCTGGCTGCGGCCGGACAGCGAGAAGGTGGCGTGGCTGGAGAAGCGTGCGGTGCCCAGGCGGGGTGCGCGGTTTGGAACCCCGGGCGCGGGCGGGGGGCTGGGCGTGTCGGGCACAGGGGACAGCCCTGTCGCCAAGCCCAGCGCCTCCACCTGGCGCGTCAAGCGCTCGAGCTGCGCCTGCAGCCGCTGATTGTCTCGCTGCAGGTCAGCCACGGTGCGCGCCAGGGGGCCTGCCAGGCTCAGCGCCTCGGCCACGCGCCGCTCCACTCCGCGCTGCAGCCCCTGCATGTCCTCGTGCAGCGTGCGCACCGCGCCCTCCAGCGCCGCCTCGTATCTGCCCAGCGACTCCCGCACGGTGCGCGCCTCCTCAGCGTCGAGGGTTGACTCCATAGCCGAGCAGGGTGCACAGTCCTGC
>NW_004524674.1:1302940-1314450 GCF_000260255.1 Octodon degus | reverse complement strand
CACACACACACACACACACACACACACACAGGCCAACCTGCTCTGTAGCAGTGTAAGGGCCCCACGCTAACCAGGAGGCTGTGCTAAGGCATAGAGGCAAGGCTGAGGGAAGACAGGGAAGAAAGGGTGTGCTTGAGAAGAATCTTTAAATCCTGTCATGGAGGGGGGGGAAAAAAAGAGGGCTGGGGAGATAGCTCAGCTGCTTAAATGCCTGCCTGGCAAGCACAAGGTCCTGAGTTCAATCCCCGCTACCGCAAAAAGAAAAAAGATAAAAATAAAAATCCTGCCATGAGCATCTTAGGGGCTAATCTCTTCTTCAAACACAAACAGTCACCACCACCACCACTACCACCAGCAACAGCAGGTCATTGGCCTCTACCCACAGGTGGAGACTCCTGCCTCTATTCCCTTCTTTCATTCCTGATCCCAAATAGTCCCTGCTTCCAAACCCATGCACAAAAAAGCTCTGACCATCACAAGAAAAAGCAAAGCTGGAAACACTTGCTGTCTTAAGATGATGGGATAATGGACACTATAAAACTGATTTAAAGTAAAAACAAAAACATCTTACCCTGTGTGCAGAGACTTTCCTACTTAGCCTTCTCTTTCCCAGGCCTGGCCACCTTGAAAAAGGCTGAGCAGGCACAGCCAGATGGCTCACAGAAAGGAGAAAGCTGAAAGACTTGGTCCTCCCCTAGTCCTGTTCAGCTCACAGACCCTCCCAGCCTGGCCTTCTCTGCCCCAAAGGAGCTGGATCAGCCTAACCACTGAGCAATTCCCCCTCCCTAAGTGGGGACAGGAAGCAACGCTGATTTACCTAATCTAAGGAGCCTTCCAGCAATTATTTCATGAGAAAGTCAATTGCCAACAGGCGTGCATGTAGCATGTGTATGTGAGTGTGTGTGTGTGTTCCAAGTAGCCATCTGGACAGAGTGAGACAAACCACTCCCTGCATTCTTTCTCCGGGTGGAATCTTTGATAGACTTTAGGAGCCAGTGTTATAGCAGTTCTTGCCTGGCCATGCTCAAAGCCCCTGCAGATCTGAGCACAGGAGCTTGGAGTTCAGAAAATCTGGCCTCAGCCAGGGAAGCCCACTCAGCTTCCCTTGCAGGATCCAATTACAAAAAAGAAAGATTTGGGAGGGCCTGGACAGGTCAGTTCTTGGTCAGCTGTTGTGTGTCAGGGCAAGTACCTCTACTAGCAGCACAGACACAGGGTCGTGGGTGAACAAGGAGTTCAGCATTTTCTCCTGTCCTCCAGGAGAATTCAGCTTTGTCTTTAGGGCATAACAGGGAGCAGGAGGTGACCAATTGTACAGGTCTCCAATCTGTAACCTCAGGTGAGTTATCTGGTCCTCCCTGGGCCACCCTGATAATACCTAAGGGAGACATTTGGGACAGGACAGGATTTCTTCTGGGGGCCTACCAAGGGCAAAGATTGAGGCTTACTGTGAGTTCTAGGAAGGCAGATAGTACAAGATTCAAACCATTCCACTTGGCTTCTTTCTCTCAGTAGTCAGACACTGACTGAGTCAGTAGCTGACGCTGAGCCTAGGAGAAGAAAGAATCAGGAGAGTGAGGCCAGGGTCAAAAGGGGAGGGAGGGAGAGGGGAATTCTGGGATGGGAAGGGGTGGAATGGCACCACCCTATGGGCTACCTCCAAGTTGGAGCTGTATAGCTCTGCCCCACCCCCCAGGGCCCTCCTCCAGTCTCCTCTAGCTCTGCTCCTGCCGGGGAGGTGAGGGAGGTGAGGGCTGATGGGCCTGGCTGAACTCCCTCCACATTCACCAGCCCTGATGTCAGCAAGCAAGTGGAGGCAGACCTCCCACCAAGCCGGCGGCTCTGGTGCCTGTCCTTCCAACTCCCCCTCACCTGGCTAGGACCTGGCTGCCACCCTCAGGTCCATGGCTCGGTTCTGGTTCTAGGCTCTAAGAAGGATGTGGATCAAACTGGCCAAGTGCCCCTGCCAGTCACCTCACAAAATCAAACCTCTGCCAGGCACAAAACCACAAAGTTGGAAAGGTTAGTCATGGGCCTGACATAGGGAAACTGAAGTCCATAGCGGACAGGACCAGCCCAAGGCCACTCACTCCACAGGGCATGCAGAGACAGGATTGAAACCCAGGACTCTGCCCCAGCTTATGGCACCTCTTTTGCCCACACAACAGTCCCAGCTCTCCAGTCACAGCAGCAGTCAGATCTGCCAGTTCTAAGCAGTTTCTCCTCTTCCCCAGCAGAGCTGAAAGCCCAGCTCAGCTCCCTGCTCCTCAGAGCCCCCACAGCTCACAAGCCTCCTTAACGTACCTACTCTATGACTTATTGTATGAATGGTAGAGGCTGGGAGGGAGGCTCCTAGCACCACTCCTCCACCTCCTCCACCCTGGATCCACATGTGTGGGTCACATAAGCACACCCGCATGGGCCTCCATGCCATCCGCAGAAGGGGCTGTCTAGCCCAGCCATGAGTCTCCCCAACACCTGGCGTGGAAACTGACTTAAGTATTCCAAAAGTAGTGGGTGATGGGTTGTCCTGGAAGAGGACTCAGTAGTGAGCCAAGGGGACCCCAGGACTGGGCGGACTGTGAGAGATACAGGAGGAGAGAGGCGAGGATGGCTCTGAAGTTCTGTCTTGGGAATATTAGGATACCACTCACTCAAATGAGTCATAGAGAAGGTACATTAGGAGGATTTGTGAGCTGTGGGGGCTCACAGGCAACTGCTGATTTACCGGTGATCCCTCCAAGCCTTGCTGCTAGGAAAGACTCAGATTGGAGGGACATGGGCCAGGGAAGATGTATGATCTGTCAGGTCCTGACTGACCCTGCCACACTCTCCATGGAGGGCTCAGTTTGCTGGGGCAGCTGGCAGGACTGACAGGCAGGCTTCACAGCTGCGCAGATCTGTACAATCAGCTGTACCCCGCTCCTCATGGTCTACAGCTGCATCCACCCAAAGGGACCTGTCAGCAAGCTTTCAGAAGAAAGCACACTTCACCAGCCCTGGCAAGCATTACCATCCCCAGCTTCTCCTCCCAAATCCTGAAATCCAGCCTCTGGCCCTGGAAACCATCGCCTCCTCAGAGATCCATGGGGTGGGGATACAGGGCTTAGAGTTATCTTTTCCTGCCAGGTTTCTGGCTTCAGGAGCAAAGGGAGACAAGAAGGGAGGTAGAAGAGGTGGTGGAAGCTGCACAGGAGCTATTCTGGGAGGCTCCAGAGTGGACACATTCTAAAGTCTCCAAGTCTCATCTCCATCTAAGACCCAGGAGGGGGATCCATGGGTCTCTGTGCTCCACCCCCAGCTCTGCCTGCTTAACATAGAGTCACAGGAGCTTGGAGCCCTAAGAGAGTCAGGAAGAGATTCCTGACCCCAGGAGGAGACAGCTATTACCTCCACCAGACACTCCTTCAAACACCATTCCTTCTTTCCGGTGGATACTCTACCTGACACTTGCGTACATTTTTAATGTTCCTCTTTTCCCTGTGTATCGGAGGGGTGTCCCCCTCAAGTCCCATCATACTTGTGCATGCATGTGGGGGGGGCAGAAGAAAGAAATAGGAGTTAAGAAGTCTACATCTCAAAATTAGAGAAAAAGGAGGGCCGCATGGAAAGCCAACATTTTGGCCCTAGCCTTCCAAGGTCAATTAAGACTCAGGACATATGAGAACTTGTACTGTAATGTCATGTAACTCAGTAGTGTCCCAAATTTTCTGATCAAGGAGATTATGGGGCCAAAGAGGAAAGTGATCGATGATGTAGAGTGTGCCTAAGGAGAGTCACATGGAGAGAAAACATTCTCTCAGGCTTTCACAGAGAGCACATCGGCCAAGCAATGGCCGTGACTCATCCACATGGCTGCACTGACAAAGGTTCTACATTCTGAGGTACAGGATCTCAGGATAAATCCTGAGGGGATTTGACTGACCTTATCAGACCCAAAAGCTACAACTCTTGTTGCATAGGTCCTGCTTTACCTTGGTCTTAACCATCCAGCAGAAAAGTATAAAAATGAAGTATAAAAAGTAAAGCCATGCTGTTATGTTGAGCTGTGGGGGACTCAGGTCAACAATTTCTGACATTGCCAGTGAAGCGGAAGACCCAATACCATTATGGACTACTGGACTCTTTTAGAATATTTTGCTGAGTTCACACACCTATAATATTCAATTGACGGAACTAAACCAAAAAAGGGTATACAGATAAATGTCCATTTTGTATCTGTGTATTCAAAGTGGTTAGGATAGATATATAGTTACATTCTCTTAATGAATAGAGGGATTTGTTCTAATAGTGTTTGTAAATAGGATATCATGTCTGCATCTTGTACAGCAAACAACCACTAGCAAGAGAGCATGCAATATGTTAATTATTGAAACTGTCCTACCAATTTGGTTTGATATTGTCTCATTGCTATTTGTTTCTCAATAAAATTATGGAAAAAAAAAAAGTCTACATCTGTGCACAGGCCTGCACATCTACGTGGTGCTTTGGTATGTGACGTTTGTCAAGTACACATTTGCAGGAGGAATTTTTAATGCATTTGCTCATACGAGGTGATGTGTGTTTGTATGTACACATATGTGGGCATGCCTGCTGTAAATATGTAATGTAGATGTCAAGATATGTCCTTCACCACTGATATTGCCCATATGCTTACATATATGTGTCCTCGATGCCTACATAGTTTTATCTATGTTAAATATTTGCATGTGTATCATTGTGTGAATGTGAGTTTGGACATATGTATTACATTCCCTGCCTCTGGCTGACTAGCCAGACCTAGCGATGTCTCTAGAAAGCAGAATCTCTGGGTGCCTTGGGGTCTGCTCTTCAGAGATTCCTGCACATCGAATTCTAATGATAGCCTTCCTAAGGGTGGGGAAACAGAGAGCTGAGCTTCCTGCCCTCCTGGATCAACAGGGGCCCTTCTGACGCCAGTGGAGGAGGAATTTCCCACAGACCTCTGCCTGGAGAATAAACACTACCCATTTCTGCGTGGCAGGGCCCATGGTCCTCTCCCTAGAGGTGGGGCTGCGCAGGCTGTGGGGTGGAGACAGCTGCTTGCAGCCCAGATAAGGCTGTTGGGCTCACATTTTCCATTTCCAGGATCCTCCCCTTCAAGTCCCAGCCCCTAACTCCTGACCCCCTGGCCTGCCCATGTTTCTGCTCTGACTCACCCTGCCCCCACCAACCCTGAGAACTAAAGAGCCTGGAGGAGAGACTGAGGTACAGGAAGAGTAAGCACTTGTCCAAGACCTCTGGCTAGCAGGGCAGAGCAAGCACCCCACCTGAATTTGTTTTCAGTCTCTGGGGACCCAGGAAGGGGATTCTGGGACAGGACAAGTACAGCCTCCATAGCCCCAGCTTATATCCAAGCTCTGAGGCTCCAGGAACTTGCTCAGATATGGGACGAAAGAGGATAGGCTCTCCTCTTAGAATACAGTTCCAGAATGCACACTTCTCTGCCCAGCCCAATCTAGCTTCCCCAGCCCAGAGGACCCCAGACCCAAGGGGCAAGCCTTCCTTGTCTGGGGGTGAATCCTTGGCAGCCTCCTCCTCTCTTCTGCTTCTCCCCATCCCCTCCACAATGTCCCACCTTAAAGGCCGGGCCCTGCTTCCTCTGTCAGAAAAAGGGCCCAGAGGAGGGATTATTTATAGGGCCTGGCTCAATGGCCTCCAGGACAAGAGGAGCCAGAGCTCCAGGGTTATAGCTTACCAGGCCTTCCCCAGGGGCCCCTGCAGGACAGACAGTGTCTGCTTTCAGCCCAGCAAAAGGCTGTGTCAGTCAGAGTAGGCAGTGGGGGTAGAGAGGCCAGGTCAAATGAGGGGGCAGGGCTGAGGCCTGAGCTGGGGCCATCTGGAGCCCTTTGATGAGCTAGACCTTCTTAGAAGCATTTTGGAGACTAACTAGGGTTGGGGATTGTGAGGGAGGTCTCTGGGAACAGTAGTCCCACTTAAGAAGGTCTGGAGATGTCAGCGGGAGGCCACTTTGTCTGTAAGCCCTGACTAAACCCCAGCTGGGTCCCCTCTTCCTGATGCCAAGCTCACTCTATCCATAGAGCAGAGGCCATTCAAGGTCCTTTCTGGCCAGGGCTTTCCTACTGCCCAGATACTATCCCTCAACAAACATGAAATTCTTCCATACCAGTACCTGTGCCTGCACTGCTCACCCTGCCCGAAGCATCCCTTCTACTTGCCAAACTGTCTCATCTTCAGATCCAAGCTTCAAACCTGCTTTCTCTGGGAAGCCTTTCCCACTTCCACTAACCCCGTGACTCATCCTTTCCTTCTTCCTCCTCCAGGGGAAGGCCCCATGGGGTCTCTGTTGGGACTGTGGCTGCCCCTCCTCCTCAGGCTAGCAGCTTCCTCAAGGGTACAACCCTGTCTCATCTATGCCTCAGCTCCCCATCTCCATCAACTAGTGCTTGCTGGGAAGGGGAAGGAAGCAGTGAATGAACACTGAACTGTGGGTGACTGAGAACACAGGAGGGAAGGAGAGCAGGAAAGACCCCTTCTATGTCCCCTGACCCCAGGGTAACTTCTTGGTGTCCCTGTGGGCGGGAAGCAGTAAGGGCAGCCCAGGCCAGGTCTCTGTGACATGGCTGGGCCCTGGGCAGCAGCCGGATTGGTCACTTTCATTCTTTCCAGATCAAAGTCCCCCAGGGAACAGCCCGGAACCTGACACTGGCATGAGGGGGTGGGGAGGACTGGCCCCATGCAGGGAGAGGGCATGAAGAGACCAGGCACCTGTCCCCTGCCTCAGGGTCACCAACTGCTTGGGGCCAGAGGTGGGGGTGCTGGACACACACATGCTCACCTACACTCGCCCCACCCCCAGCTTCTAATAAAGGGCCCACTGTTTGAGGGGGATGCTGGTGCCTTGGCTGTAGGTCATTCAGAACCAAATTCCTTGAGGGCTCCAAGTGTCCAGGGCCTGGGTTCCTTGCACTGTGCACTCATGTGTCAGTTTTGAGTCACTCTGTCCCCATCTCCTGGCAGCTTCACTTGAAGAGGCACTCTGGGCACCTCATGCTCCGTCTCCAGTCTCCACGTCTCTTTCTTTGAGCCTTCCTGTCTCAGCTCTCCCTGTTTTCATATTTTGCTGTATCTGCTGTGCTCCCTCTTGTCTCTCCCCATCTCTGTGTCTCTCTGGGCATGGAGGATAAGAGTGGCATTTTAGCCCTTTGTTTAAAGGTAGAGTCATTTGTGTGCTCCTCCCTGCTTTCAGGCCTATAGTCTGCAGCAAAAGCAGTAGGATGGGCAGGAGGGAGAAGAACCTCCTGTATTTGGTACAGGGTCTCACTATGCAGCTTAGACTCATAGTGATCCTCCTGTTTCCAGCCTCCCCAGCACCGTGATTACAGGTGTGTGCCACCACGCTCTCTCTCAGTGGCCAGCTCAATATGCCCAAGGACAGAGCCCGCACAGTATGTGGTACCAGGGATTGAACCCCAGTCCCTGCGCTTGCCTAAGCAGGCATTTAGTCCGCTGAGCTACCTCACTGGCCCACCTGTGGCCACTCTTGCAGCCCAGGCCTCCTTGAGCCCCTCAGAGCCTGGGTCTGAGTCAGGCAGAGATGACAAGACAGAGCTGCTCTGAGGCAGGTGACAGTGTCACTGGGCCAGTCCCAAGCCTGCCACTGTCTGTTCTTCCTGCTCCCATGCCTACTTACAGAGAATCGTGCCCCATCCCAAGTGTACGCTTGCATGTGCTCATGTACACACACAACACAGAGTGGTGGTGAGGAGCTCAGGACTCAGAATCCCTGCCATCCTTCACCACTCTGTGTCTCAGCATAGTGTCTGTCTCCTAGGATCATTAGGAAGATCAAATTAGCTCCGTTTAAGTCCTTTATAAGCAAAGGCCTTTATGTCTTGCTCATAGTGGCTTTATACCAAGTCATCTGCCTCCCTTACCCACAGTCTCACTTTCTGAGGTTTCACGTAACCAGAGTCAAGAAGGAAGAGAGGGAGAGTGAGGGTGGGGAAGAGAGAGAGAGAGACAGAGAGACAGAGACAGAGATAGAGAGAGAGAATGTTCACATAAGTCTTTTTACAGTATAATTATTTTATTTTATTGTTGTTATTAATCTCTTACTGAGCCTAATTTACAAGTTCAACTTTATCATAGGCATGTGTGTGTATGTATGTATGTATGTATGTACGTATGTGTAGAAAAAATACACAGTGTAAATAGAATTCAGTACTATCTGTAGTTTCAGCTATACACCGGAAGTCAATGGAACATATCCCCCCACAGATAAGGGAAGACTACTGTACATCTGTGTAAAACAAAGTCTGGGTTATAGCTCAACTGTAGAGCACTTGCTTAGCTTGCTGGGGACCTGGGTTCAAGTCTAGCATTTGGAAAAAAGATAAAAAAGGAATTGTTTTCACCTTGATCCTGTTGCCTTAGGCTGAGCTGGACTCTATCCCCACCAGGCCTAAACAGGCTTGATATGAGCAGTTGTAAGCCATGCTGAGTGATAACACACAGCTCTGGGGGCTGTGCATTTCTGTGGAACAACATTAGCTAACGGAAGCTGGGTCACAAGCAGAGAAATCACATTCCTTCTGGTTAAAGATGATTGAAGCCATATCCAACCGTACTCTGCTCCAAACACACAGATGTGATATTTTTATTTTTTTTATTTTTTTTATTGACATCAGTTATTTTTATTTTATTATTTTTTTTGGTTTGTTTGTTTTTGGCGGTACTGGGGATTGAACTCATGACCTTGAACTTGCCAGGCAAGCACTTATTCTACTGAGCTATCTCCCCAGCCCTTATTTTTATTTTAAAGAAAGAAAAAAAAATAAAAACAGTGATACAAAATCTCAAAACAAGATTTTAGGAAAGTAACAATGGTTAGTACATTGTGTATTGTTATTGCCAAAGTAGTTTCTCATATTACAAGATATAGGCAAGAAATAATAAACAAATAACATAGGTACAAACCTCTTTTTTTTTTAAGTCAACAGAAAATGGAAATATACTTTTTAAAGTTTCTAATACTAGGAGAAGATATCATACAATGTCTTTTAAATAAATTGTAAGTCAAAGATACAGTATAAATCTTAGAACAAAAATTAAGATTAAGCAATATTCAGAAAATTAAATGTTTCCAAACAATTGAACTAAGAAAAAGTTTTCATGATAGCAAAGAAGTACTAAGAGTAAAACATAAGATAAATACTGGAATGGCAAATAAATGACCAGCACTTCTAACAGTTTGAGGATAGGATATTGCACAAAGTTCTAATGTGTTGTGGACATGCATAATGACCGTGACAGTTACTGGTGGCTAGGCATCACTTGTGGAACTGAGCTACAGTTAT
The DNA here is from genome assembly GCF_000260255.1 of Octodon degus. Taxonomy (NCBI): domain Eukaryota; kingdom Metazoa; phylum Chordata; class Mammalia; order Rodentia; family Octodontidae; genus Octodon; species Octodon degus. The sequence goes on along the minus strand of NW_004524674.1, from coordinate 1,305,112 downwards.
TTCTTTGAAATCCACCCTGTAGACTCAAGTGGAATCATGACCTATAGGGTAGAAGAGAAGTCCATTTGTAGAGTGTGCTAATGGAAATATTCTGCTGCTGAATACAAAAGAATAACTGAAAGACTACTAAACAATTTGTATACCTCTAATTCTCCTCTGTTTGTTTGCCTTATTTCGAGGGTTCTTTCCATTCTCATTCATGGGGCTGTGATCAATTTGCCCCCTCTCTAGAACATCATTTAGTAGTCTGTGTAGGCTTGGCTTTGTCATCATGAAATTCTTTAGTTGTTCTTTGTCATGGAAATATTTCACTTCTCCATTATATTTGAAAGATAGTTCTGCAGGATAGATCAGTCTGGGTTGGAATTTGTTTTCTTGCAAGACTTGCAGTACTTTGCTCCATGCTCTTCTTGATTTGATGGTTTGTGAAGAAAAATCTGCCGTTATTCTGATGGGTTTTCCTTTAAATGTGATCTGTTTCTTTTCTTTAGCAGCTTTTGGTATACTGTTCCTATGCTGAATTTCTGGAATCTTGATTATTATATGTCTGGGTGTGGTTTTCATTGGATTGATATTATTTGGAGTTCTATATGCTTCGGTTACAGGAATGTCAGATTGTTGCCCCATATTTAGGAAGTTTTCTGCTATTACTTCTGCCCATATTCTTTTTATATCATTTGTATTGACTCCTTCCTTCTCATTGATGCCTATTAGTCTCACATTGTTCATCTTTGCATCGTCTTGCAGGTATTGAATTATTTTTTCCTGCATCCTAGTTGTTTTAAAGAGATCTTTTCTTACTTTTTCACTAGCTGCAATGGTGTCTTTCAGGTCAGAAAGTCTATCTTCACTTTCACGCAAACGGTTTTGCCAGCTTGTGATTGAGGTTTTAATTTCCTGTATATCACTTTGAACCTGTTTCATAGATTCTATTTCTTTCCTAAATTGTTTATTCAGGGGTTCCATCATTTTTATATTCTCCTCTATTTTTTTGTCAGTGTATTCTTTACAAGCACTTAGTACTTCTTTGATTATAGTTACCACTACATTTTTTAGTTCCGAAATTATTTCTTGTATACCTTTCTGCAGTTGATTCTTTACTGTCAACGCTATTATTTCAGAGATATCTGGTGTGTGGTTTCCAGTTTCCTCAGTGCTAGTGCCTTCTGCAGTTGTACTGGGTGGGTGATATTTTTAAAAGTTGATTATCACAAAGCTATTGTTCATAGCAGGAGAGAGACTTGTTAGACAAAAGGAGACATGAGCTCTTGGACAGAAGACAGGCTGTGTCTTGGAGCCGGGAAGAGAACGAGGCTGACCTTGTAGAGTGCGGGCCACAGCAGAGCTGCCCAGCAGGGCAGAGGCCTGAGCCCCCCGGCTGCCACTGAGAGCTATACTGGCAGTCGGTGAACATAACCACTGCTCTTCAGGGTCATATCAAAAGCCAAGACACATGCTTCACCACTCTGCTTGTGGTTGAGTCCTCAGAAGAGCCACCAACCTCAGTAGAACTGTCTCAGAAATGTAGTGCTCACATGAGGTGGAGACCATAGCAGACATTGTAGGGAAAACACCAGTCAGGAGCTCAGCCCAATGCATACCAAGCTGAGGCCACCAGCTGACGGCCTTGAGTTTTCACAGAATCTCCAGAAAACCCCAAAACCAAGAATCACAAGAGCACTGAGGGAGACCAACACCATAAAAGCAAACAAACTCTGCAGACAGCAGAACTAAAGACTGAGGGAAAAAAAAAGTCTTAGGGCCATTTGAAAATTTGAAAAACATGTGCTTTAAAATATCCTTAAAGTCCACAAAAAAAATATGGAGGTAATAACAACATCAAAACAAGAAAAAGAGGTCATGCAGTAAGAACAGGAAAAATCTCAAAGACTCCATTAGACATTTGGAGAGTAAAATTATAGTAAAATATAAAAGCCAAATGATGGGCTGAATGTCTAACTGAATACAGCTGGAAAAAGAAATAATGAATTAGAAGTTTAAATTAGTAAAATCTTCAGGAACTCAAACTAAAAGATCAACAGAGGGAAAATATGGGGAGGGTGGTTAGAAATAGATGCAGCTAAAATAGTTAGAAATACCAGCTGAGGGGCTGGGGAAATGGCTCAGTAGGATAAACGCTTGACTGGCAAACACAAGGATCTGAGTTCAATC
>NW_004524674.1:1302294-1302840 GCF_000260255.1 Octodon degus | reverse complement strand
AAAAAAAAAAAAAAAAAAAAGATTTCCAGAAATACCAGCTGAGTTGGGAAGCAGAGACACAAACTGGGCTGAAATCCTACTCTAATTGTCACTATATCTCCCTAGAATAAATTGCTTTTTGATAACCAAGACTGTGAAATTGCGATGGACAGACATGAAGCAGGCCATTTCTTTAGAATATTTAACTACAGTGAGTGAATGGAATTCTTTCCTACTTATTACTTAGATTTGCTGTCATTTTTCTTTTTAGTTTTGCCTCTTTCCTGCAGAGTTCAGCTTCATCCTCAAAGAGAAACAGTATTATATTCCTTGAAAAGGATACAATGATGAGAGTGCCCATCAAAGGGAAAGATGAAATAATTTCTAGGAAAATACCAGAAACTGAAGTGGAAGACTCTCCACCATTAGACTACGCAAAGAATATAGACAATGGCGCATTTGGAGGGTCTCATGTGCCCCAGTGACTACATGAGGCTTTGAGGGGACAACTACACACAAACCATAACAAGAAGTAACATTAAAGAAACACGGGGCCGGGGAGATGAC
>NW_004524674.1:1298230-1301824 GCF_000260255.1 Octodon degus | reverse complement strand
AGAAAAGAAACACATTGACTCTATGGTTTCTAACATCTTCTTAACAAGAAACTAGATTTCCAAACACCTTGAAAACATGATGAGTGAAATTAGGACCTCACAGAGAAAAGCTATTGAAATGGAAGACAGCAGAAGTACCCAACCGTGCTCCGTGTAAGTGGATACTGAGTGTAGAGAGGTGTTGCCAGAATGCTTCCACGTGTTGCACAATCAAAGAAAATTTAGCACGGCCAGCTTGTTCTCAGATTCTGACCGGCCTCATTTGCCTGAAGAGAGTAGCCGTGGACTGCCTCAAGGGTGCTCCTCAGGAACCAGTCTTACAAAGTAGGTGAACGCCCCGAAGAAGATCAGTCAGGTTTGTTAAATAAGAAAATAATTTGGAAGACTTAGAGTGTACATCAGAAGCCAGCCAAACAGAGACATGTTTCCCTTCTGTACACAGTAGGATTGATGTGATGGATAGAAGTGAAGACAAATATATTAAAATATCAGGCCGGATCATACCTGCAATCTCAGCATTCAGTAAGTGGCTGAGGCAAGAGGACTGCCATGAATTCAGCTGAGGTCACCTGAGCTACATAATGAAATCCTGTCTCAAAAAAAGAGCCACTCACAAGCTTCTTAAAATGAAACTTCTATGCATAATACTACACTATGGGACTCTTCAAATATCAAGTGCAATTAGTTCTTTTTTTTGTTTTTTGTTTTTTGGGGGTTTTTTTTGGTTTGTTTTTTTTTTTTTGTATTTGAACTTGAACTCAGATCTTTGTACTTGCCAGGGAAGCCCTCTACTGCTGAGCTACATCCCTGACACTTTTCCTTCCTTCCTTCCTTCCTTCCTTCCTTCCTTCCTTCCTTCCTTCCTTCCTTCTTTCCTTCTTTCCTTCTTTCTTTCTTTCCTTCTTTCCTTCCTTCCTTCCTTCCTTCCTTCCTTCCTTTCTTTCTTCCTGTGCAATTAGTTCTAAACAGCCTAATGACATGGATTTTGGCATATTCATAAAACCCTCCCAGAGACCGGGGAGACAGCTCAGCAGTCTAAGCACCTGCCTGGCAAGCTTAAGAACCCGGGCCCAATCCCTGGTACTGCATGCTGTGCTGCCCCAGAACCACAAGCATGCTGTGCTGGCCACTGAAACCAGGCGTGGTGGTGCACATCTGTAATCCCAGCTCTGTGGGAGGATCGCTATAAGTCTGAGCTCCATAGCAAGAGCCTGTACCAAATAAATAAATAAATAAATAAATGATTTTTTGAAAACCCCTTCCCAAAAAAGTTGGTCACCTACATCTTAATAGCTCTACTAGTTAAGAGACCAATTTTAAATTTGAATCAAATAGTCCCATGCGCAGTATCATTTTCCAAGATGATGTTGTTGAAGAAAGACAGACTGCCCTAGAATCAGGCTCCAATTTACAGGCAATTCATAGAAGTTATGAGGCTCTAAAGAAACATTTTTCCAGGAAAAGGGGAGGACTGGGCATGCTGAGAGACTAAAGTAGGGGGATCGCCACGAGTTTGAGGCCATCATGGGCTACACAGTGAGTTCAAGGCCAGTCTGCACAACATAATGAGACCTTGTCTCACCAAGAAAGAGAGGGCAGGGGAATCTTATTTCTCTAATCCTGAAACACTTGAAAGACAAAACCAGGTTTGAGTCATACAACCAAAAACACGCAAACAGATATGGTGTGGGTCTCACTTTTTCAGACACTCATGATTTGCTCAGTAATTATGCAAAACTATCTGGATGCATGTCCTTTGGTGATAGAAAATGGTCTCTATCACCATTAATTAATTTTTTCCCCAGTGGAACAAAAATTGAAGACCATAGTACCATGTAGTCCTGGGGGGAACTTCTGTAGATTTTAAAAGAAAAGGAAATCTTGAATAACAACCTTGACACTAAAAAATCTCTGACTGGCCAAGCCATGCAGTACCCAGTTAATCTAAATGGGGTGCTCTTAAATTGAAGCTATGTCACAGAACAGCAAATGATTGTAACTTAAATAATGTTAGAAACATAACAGTGTTTTTCAAAGATGTAAAAATACTAAATACTAGAAAGAGAGAAGAAAGAAAGAAAGAAAGAAAGAAAGAAAGAAAGAAAGAAAGAAAGAAAGAAAGAAAGAAAGACCTAACCAAGGACTTTTCAAAAATGAAAAAAAAAAACCATAAATCCTTAGATTTGAAAAAAAAAAATCTCTTTATGTGCTGTGCATGAAGAAAAAAGAAATAAAAATATATTTCTAGTTTCACATTCTAGTAAAACTTAAGAATACCAAGGATTTGCCAAGTATGGTGGCCCATGCCTATAATCCCAACACTCAGGAGGCTGACACAGAACGATCACCAGGAGTTCAGGCCAGCCTGGACTATATAATGTGTTCAAGACCAGCCTGCATTACATAGTAGACTCTATCTCAAAAAAAAAAAAGGTAGATTACCTAAAACCAAGGACATCAGAGTCCTTACTGGCAACAATGGAAGCCAGAAGAAAATGAAATAATATTTAAAAGAGAAAGAAGAGAAAGAAAGGGGGACAGAGATATAGCTCAACAGTCTAAGCGCCTGCCTGGCAAGACCTAGGACCCTGGTTCAATCCCAGTACCAAATGCCATGCCGCCCTGGAACCCCGGGTGCACTGTGCTGTCCCAAAGGGTATGGTGGCTCAGGTCCGTAATCCCAAAGCTAGGGAGCTGAGGCAGGAGGATCACTACAAGTCCAAGCTGCATTGCAAGACCTTGTACCAAATAAATAAAAGAATTTTTAAATAATTTTTAAATTAAAAAAGATGAACTTGAATCTAGAGTTGTATACATAGCTACACAACCCTTCAAGAGCAATGACAAATACATTTTCAGACATCACTTCAAAGCAAAAAAAAAACCCTGAAACTATATAGAAGCGATGATATAACTGAAACAATGAGCAAATAAATCACAAACATAGTGAAAAAGCTAAATGCATACTGACTGTGATCATAAATTTTATGTTTAGTTTCTGGTCTAAAGTTGCAGAATTTGGGCACTGGGAGCACAGGAACAGAGGGCAATCCAGGGCACTGTGCACCAGACACTGTTGGCGTCCTGACTCGCACAGTATTGGCTTTGCCTCTGACTTCAGGCAAAGTTTCAGATCGAGTTCCTGGTGCACTCACAGCAGCAGGCTTTCACCTTAGGTGAGATTTCAATTTCAATTTCTGCTCCAGGGTTTCTGGAGTTAATGCCTCCAGAGGCAACCCTCAACCACCAGGGGTGGGAGCGTTCTTCAGGTGGACAATCAGAAGTCTTCCAGATGTGCCTCAGAAGTTCCGGTAGAACTGAGCCCTAACTGCCCACAGTACAGAGCCCCATGACAGGCTCCTGTTGGCTATCTTCCCATCACCCACTCTCCTACCCCTTTCTCCCTATATAAAAGCCCTGACTCCAACTTTGATTTTAAGAGATTGGTAATGGATTTCCAACTCTGTTGGTACGCACACAGAATGCTGGAACCATCCACAACCTGCTGGACACCATCTGAAAAGGGTCACGATACAAGATACAAGGGATTTCTAAGCTAAGACACTCAGGTTCTTGTCTACTTCAAAAGAACCA
>NW_004524674.1:1285336-1296115 GCF_000260255.1 Octodon degus | reverse complement strand
GACTCGGGACATAGGACAACCTGTACTGTAACAACATATAACTCAGTTGTGCTCCAAATTTTCTGATCAAGAAGATTATGGAGCCACAGAGGAATGTGTTTGATGATGTAAAGTGAGCCTGGGGAGAGTCACATGGAGAGAAAAAACATTTTCTCAAGCTTTCACAGAGAGCAAATTGGTCAAGCAGTGGCCGTGACTCATCCTCAGACACTGACAAAAGGATGTACAAAGGGCAGTACAGGGCTACAGGATAAATCCTGTGAGTACTATGGCTGGGGACTGGGGAGATGGCCCAGTGAAATAAGCGCTTCCCTGGCAAGTGCAAGGGCCTGAGTTCAATCCCCAGTTCCACCAAAAAACAAAAAACAAATTTGTGGCTGAATAATATTCCCTTGTATGATGGAGTAAAATATTAATATAAATACCTACCAGTATAATTAATCAATCATGAATGTATTGATTATATTTTTCATTGCAGTGAAATATACATAACATGAAAATCACCATCTCAAACATTTCTTTCTCTCTTTTTTTGTATTGAGGACAGGATGTACAGGGTGTACAAGGTCTCACCACATAGATCAGACTTGTAGTGATTCTCCTGTTCAGTATCCCAAGTTCTGGGATTACAGGTGCGCGCCACCACACCCATTCTCAACTGCAGTCTCAGCAGGCTCCGGGGGCGGGGCCGGCACAGCAGACCAGGGCTTGAATCTCTAACCCCTGCTTCTGCCTAAGCAGGCGTATGTAATCCGCTGAGCTATGTGGCTGGTCCTTCAAACATTTCTAAATGTATAGTTTAGTTATCTTAAGTAAATTCATATTGTTGTGCATTCAGGAACCGGGGATTGAACTCAGGCCCTTGCGCTTGCCCGGGAAGTGCTTATTCCACTTGAGCCATCTCCCCAGCCCCCTGTACATTCAATCTCCAGAACTTTCTAATCTTGCAAAATGGAACTGCTCTATCCATTAAACAATTCCCATTTTCCTCTCCCTAGCCTCTGGCAACCTCATTTTATTTTTTCTTATTATGAACTTGGTACCTTGAGTGAGGGGAGTTATATAATATTTCCCTTTTTTTCTTTTTTCTACTGGGGATTGGGCCCAGGACCTTGAACATGCTAGCAAAGCACTCTACCACTTAGCTAGATCCTCAGACCTTTTTATTTTGAGAAAGGAGCTCACCAATTTGCCCAGTTTGGCCTCAAATTTACAATTCTCTTGCCTTAGCCTCCAGAGTACTGGGATTATAGGCATGTGCATGCCTGAAAATATCTGTCATTTTGTGACTATCTCATTTTACTTAGAAAAACATTCTTAGGTTGGACGTGGTGGCATACACCTACAGTCCCAAATCTTTGGAAGCTGAAGCAGGAAGCTCATCTGAGCCCAGATGTTTGAGACCAGGATAGGCAATATAGTGAAACCCCATTTCAACACCAACACTGACATTATCCCACTGGGCAATGTGGGTCCTGTGAACAGCGTAAGACTGAATTTGGAGAAGATGAGGGATTTTTTTCAACCCTGTTCATACTCACCCAGAATGTTGGAACCATCCACGACCTGCTGGACATCCGCCTGAAAAGGGCCTCAGTATAGGATGCCCCTGTGTTCCAGCATGTTGGGCCTCAGGAAGGCAAGCCAGGCACTAACCAGAAGAGCTCTAGGCCTTGCTCAATCTTTTCTTGTCTGCCTGTTATGAGACTTCCATTCATGAAAAAATTAAGTATTGCAGACTATGAGTTTAGTTGATCTTACCTCTTTTTTGGGGGGAGCACTAGGTTGAACACTGTTACTTCTTCTTGAACGCTTCTGTAAACACAGCCCAGAAGAAGGGGCTTCAGGATGGGAGGCTGGTGCAGTATTTTCTTATGAACCCTACAAAGGATACTGGGCACTGGGATATGCTTGACGATATTTTTTTTAAATATGGTGTTGTTCCTAAGAAATGCTTCCCTGGGTTTCATTTAACAGAGACCAAGGAGAAGGATGAATGACATTCCAAATTGCAATATGAGAGAATTCTTTGTGCAGCCACAGACCCTGGTACACCATGGAGCTACCAAAGGAGAAAGTCGGGCTCCAAAGGATGCCATGATGGAGGAGATATTCTGGGTGGTGTGCACCTATTTGGATAATCCATGTGAGACACTCGACTGGGAGTATCGAGACAAACATAAAACTTATCTCCAGACTGGCCCCATAACACCCTTGAGGTTTTACAAGGAACTTGTCAAACCACTCTGCAGTATGGAAGATAAGATTTGTTTCATGAGTGATCCCTGACCACAGCACAAGTAAAATAAACATTTTATCCTGCAGACTACTTGAGCAATATGATTGGACGGAAAAGATCTCTGGTTAACAACCAGCCCATTGACTTCTGGAAGAAAATGATTGCTGCTTCCACCAAAGATGGAAAGGCTGCGTGGTTTGGCTGTGGTGCTGGAAGACACTTCCGTGGCAAGCTGGGCCTCAGTGACATGAATGTCTATGACCATGAGGTAGTGTCTGGTGTCTCTTGAAGAACATGAATAAAGCTGAGAGCTTGTCTTTTGGTGCATCAGCTATGATTCTCCCAGGACTGTTACTGCTGTCTCGGAGAAGACGGGTCTGGAGGGTACATTTCTGAAATGGGGAGTAGAGAATTCATGAGGTGAAGAGCATAGACACAAAATTACCTGCACGTGACTGATAAGTGGTTCTCTGAGCACGTCTACGAGGTGGTGGTGGACAAGAAGCACGTCCCTGAAGACATGCTGGCTGTGTTAGAGCAGGAGCCCATTGTCCTCCTGGCTTGGGACCCCATGGGGGGCTTTGGCTAAGTGACACCACCTCCAGCTCTTTCCTCCTCCCACGGGACCTGATGTAGCTGCAAAGGACAGATCCAGGGACTCAATCTAAAGTTAACAGAGGTGACTGTGTGTTCCCAAGGATCAGTCAGACCCTTGGATTTCCAGTCTCCACCAGGAACCTCTTTGGGGAAATGTGTTTTCTGCTGCAACAAAATACTCATAAAGAACAAAAAAAGGAAAATTCAGAACACGTTATGTACTCTCCTCATCTCCAACAGCTCAGGATCTCTTAGCATTTTAATCAGATGTCATTGTCTTAACCCCATCAAGAAGGTCCTCAGTGTCTGTTGTAATAAGGCAGGAGAGGAAGAGCAGCTGAGGTGTCTGGAGCGGAGCAACCTGGGTGCTCCTGGTTCCTAGCGTAGAGTGGGGGAGGGTGCCTACGACTTGAGCTCTCAGAACTGCATGTGGCCTCGCAGATCACAGCCCTTCCTGGATGGCAGTCACGGAATTCATGTTGTTAAGACAATTTCACGTGCCTCTTACAGCCCAAGAACAGGAGGAGGTTGATCAGGTCTGACATGATTCCTTCCTGCTCTGAACTGTGGGTGTGCAGCTCTGCTTGCTTTAGGTTAAATAGAGGCTTAGAGAAAGTGGGAGAGAAAACAACCAAAACCTTATCGTGATCTCAGTTGTAATCCTTAGAGGGAGCTCTAGCCAAATGGCTTAACTTTTGCCCCTGCGCCCGGGTAGCAGGGCAAGAAAAAGTAATGCTGATTCTTTCTGACTAGATGGCGCTGAAGAGGTTTTGCTAAATGAAAATCAAAAGCAACAACAACAAATAGAACAAAATAACGTCCTCAGGGCTCATCCAAGTTGTAGCAAGGGACAGGCTATCTTACCTTTTCAAGGCTAAACAATATGCCATTGTGTTGCTACAACATTTTGTGTGATCTTTCATCAGGCAACTCTTAGCTTGCTGCCACATCTAGGTTGTGGTGCATATTGCTTCTATGACCACAAGTATACACAAATCACACCCAATACCAATCAATAGCTATCATTATTGACATTTACCATCCGCTAGGGACTGTCATAGATGCTAGAAATACAAGAATGAGCAAAACAAGTAGCACCCAGGCCTTGAGGAGCGTGTATTATATATATATATATATATATATATTACAGGGTCTACAGAGTCTCGCTATGTAGATCATCGATCAGACTAGTAATGATCTTCCTGTTTTCAGCTTCCCAAGCGCTGGGATTACAGGTTTGCACCACCACGACCAGTCTCAATCACCATCTCAGCACGCCCCAGGCCAGCGTAGCACACTGGGGATCGAACGCCAGTCCCTGAGCCTGCCTAAACAGGTGCTTTAGTCCACTGATCTAACTGTCTGGCTCTGGAGCCTGTTTTCTTGTGGGGGCAGGAAAGGTGCACACAGATGACTCAGATGTGGATCAGCAACAAACAAGGAGGATAAACTCAGGCCACGCGCAGTTCACAGCAACAGGCAAGGTAAGGCTGCTTTATCTAGGGTGGTCAGACAAGGCTTGTCCAAAGGATAAAATGCTACACTTAATCTTAGCCAAGAGGCTGAGACACACAGAGGATGAGAATTTAGTTAAGATCTGAAGAATATGATAGAAAAGGACTATAGGGAAGAGTGTTCAGGCAGGAGCTGTGGTAGACCAGACTTAGTGGAGAACAGTAAAGAGCAGAAAGAAAGGTGAGGCTGGAAGGGAAGAAGAGAAGGGCAGAGGCACAGGGACAGGGCAGGGGTAGGGCTGGTGAGGGCTGGCTTGAGGGCCACGGTGAGGGATATAGGCACTTTGAAGGGCCAAATAAGGGACAGGCAAAGGGTAGATTTAGTGGGGCCAGAGTAGAGGCAGAGAATGCCGATAGATGGGCACCAAACTCAGCTCTGATGTGGGCAGTGCCTGACCAGGAGGGCTATGAAGGAAAAGCTAAGAAATCTATGAATCATACAAGGGGGTTAAACTACTACTGCCCCTCCCATGTGGTCCTGTAGCTCCCGTTCTTTTCCAAGCCCCCATCCCCTCTGTCCTCTCTGCCCCCCATTGTCTTCACATTCTCAGGGCCTCCTAGCTCTTCACAGGCCTGGATGCCATGGCCAGTCCACCCAGGTCCAGCCCAGGACCCAACCTCCTTCCAAGCATCCCCACCTCCACGATCCCCCCTGCCCCCCGCAGCCTCTCCAGCTCTTTGCTTCCCCTCCACACACCATGGCCCCTCCGATCTGTCTCTTCCTCCTTCCCATTTAGAATCTCAGCTCTTCCCACCTCCCTAGCATTCTTCCAGTTCAGGCCTTCTCTATCAACACCACCTCCAAAACCACTCCCAGTTCTATTTCACCTGGCTCCCCTGGTCCGTTCCTCACCCTTCGGAACACTCAGTCCTCTGTACTCCCAGCCCTCAAGACAACCAATTCCCGCTCATTTCCCATAGTCCCTCCCACTGGTCCCTCTGACCTAATCTCATGAGAGACTCATTGTGTGGCACTGTGAGCAGGTCATCTTCCCACTTCCCACATGGGCCATTATGTGAGACTGTCAGCAGTGTGGACCACAGCCAGGGATCACAGAAAAGGGCTTGTTATGTCTTAGAGGAGGTGCAATTTTTTGAGATAGGGAGCTCTGTGCATCACTTTACCATCTGTCCCATCAACATCCAGTGCTCGAAATGTCCCTTGTGGTAGCCAGGTCCTCCAGGTCTTCCCAGTCCCTCTCTAGGCCCCCAGCTCCTTCTATCCCCACTGGCCCCCTCCACAGGGCTTCCCAACCTCCCAGCTTTCCCTGGAACACCCTCCCTCTCTCCCTCCCTGCCCTTGTGCCCCAGATCTCCAGGAGAGACAAGGAGTCATGGCTTAAATGTTTCTCTATATAAGACAGACCACAGAATAAAGGTGATTAGAGGGGCTGGGGAGATGGCTCAGTGGAATAAGCATTTCCCTGGTAAGCACAAGGGCATGAGTTCAATCCCTGTTTCCACAAAAAAAAAAAAAATCTTTGAAATCAGAATAAAGGTGATTAGGGGCTTAAAGGGGCAATGGAATTCTTAAAAATGTGCTGGAGATGGATAGTGGGGGTGGCTGTACAACAACATGAATATTCTCAGTGGTGCCAGGTGCATCCCTTTTCCTATGAACGACTCGTTTATCCTTCTTTGTGGGACAGTAGTACTCTATTGTGTATAAATATCACATTTTTACTGTTTACTGTTAGTATTACAATTATCTTGAGGGATGGTTACATATATATGGCATAGCTTGTTTCTTTTTGTTGTTAATCCCTTCTCCTTCCCTCCCCCTTTCTCCTCCTCTTCTAATTCCCCTGTCCTACTTTTTGTTCTTGTTGATATTATTGATCTTGGCTCATGTTATGGCACACAAGGTTTATACTGATTGAGATCGTTAGGTTCCTGTATATGGCCTGCCTTTATTCTACTTATTTCTCCTTCCCCTTCTCCTCACCCTGCAGATTTTTTCCCTTGAACCACTTCCCTATTGCAAGAGATCCATCTCCTAGTCCTCTTCTATCTATCTTTTATTATTTTCATTGTTTGTACTTCACCTCACTCAAATGAAAGATACCAAGCAGTATTTAAACCTGTATGTCTGGATTATTTCACTCAGAATTATATTTTCCAGCAGCACCCATTTTCTTACAAATGTCTCAAATCTGTCCTTTATAGTACAGTAGTATTCTGTTACAGATAGATACCACATTTTTATTTATTTATTTATTTTGTATTTTAGGGAAGGATCTACAGGGTGTTCAGGGTCTTACTACTAGATCAGACTCGCAGTGATCTACCTGTTTACAGCCTCCCAAGAGCTAGGATTACAGGCACATGCCACCAAGCCCAGTCTCAATTGCCATCTCATTGCGCCCTGGGGTCGGGGTCAGCATGGCAGGCCTGGGGATCAAACGCCTGGCCCCTGTGCCTGCTTGCAGGTGCTTTAATCTGCTGAGCTATTTGGCTGGCCTGATATCACACTTTCTTGATCCAGCCATCTCTTTATGGGTATACAGGCTGCTTCCAGGGCTTAGCTGTCCCAAGTCACGCTGCTACAAACATTAGTATGCATCCACCCCTGTAGTATGATGTCAGAAACTCTTCCAGGAAAACACCTAGCAGGAGAATCGCTGAGTCTCATGGAATTTCTACTTTCAGTTCTTCAAGAAATCTCCGTGCTGATTCCCATAATGGTTGTAGTAGCTTCCATTTTACCACAGCCTCACCAGCATTTACTACGGTTTGGTTTCTTAATGATTTGCCATTATCTCTGGAGTAAGAATTTAAAATTGTTCTTATTGGTACTTCTTTAACGGTCAGAGATGTTGAGTACTTTTTCTTGACCACTTGTATTTCTGTTTGTTTTTGTTTTGTTTTTGGCAGTACTGGGGATTGAACTGAGGACCTTGCACTTGCCAGGCAAGCCCTTATTCTACTGAGCTATCTCCCCAGCCCCATCTATTTCTTCCTCTATGAAATGTCTGTTCATTTCACTTGCCCCTTTCTGGAATAGATCTTTAATTTTTAGATGGTTTAATATTTTTTGAGTTCTTCATTTATTCTAGATATTAGTCCTCTGTCTGAAGAGAAGCTGGAAAAAAGTTTTTGTTTCTTTAGGTTGTCTTCATTTGATTGATTCTTTTCCTGTACAGAATTTTTTTAGTCTAATACCCATGTATTGATTCTTGCTCTTCTTTCTTGTGCAGTTAAAGTTCTGTTTAGAAAATTTCTTCCTATACCTATGTCTTCAAGGGTTTAACCTACTTTATCATCCAGTAAGTTTAATGTTCATTTTTTAATGTTCATGTTTTAATGTTTACATATTTCCTTTCTTTCACTTTAAATTCACATATGGTGAGAGGTAAGGGTCCAGTTTCAGTCTATTCTACACACAGAGAATCAGTTTTCCAAGCATCATTTGTTGAATAGGCTTTCTTCCAACATATGCTTTTGGCTCCTTTCTTGACAATCAAGTAGGTAAATGTGTCTTTAGAAGTTTCTATATCTTCAATTCTGTTTCATTTATCCATGTATCTGTTTTTCTTCCAATAACATGCCATTTTTATCATTATTGCTTTGTAATATAGCTTGAAGTCAAATACTGCTATACTTCTAGGTTTTCTCTTGTCCAAAATTTCTTTTGCTATTCTGGGTCTCTTCTGGTTCCATTTAAATTTTTGAATTGTTTTCCTACATCTGTAAAGTATACTGTTGTCATTTTGATTAGGACTGCATTGAGTCTGTCTAACAGTTTTGGCCGTGTGGCCATTTTGACAGTCTTTTGTCTTGTTTTGTTTTGGGTTTTGCCGGTTCAGCCCGCCCTGAGGGAGGGGCTAGAACTGCATGTTGTGCCGGGGATCTAACTGCGATCCCCTAAGCCTGCCTAAGCTTGCCTAAGCAGGCACTTTAGACCACTGAGCTACCTCACCAGCCTCCATTTGACAGTATTGATTCTGACTATCTAGGACTTGGAACATTAGCTGGAGCAATTAGGCAAAAGAAAGGAATATATAAAGAATAGAAAGGACTCACAATATCATTATTAATGATAGAAGACCCAAAGGACTCTACCAATATACCTTAGAATTAATAACAAACTTTAGCAATGTGACAGGATACAAGGTCAGTGTATAAAGTTCATTAGCGTTGTATACACCAACAGTGAATGTGAGCCCTGGAGAGGTGAGCTACACCAAGGAGACCAGGGGAGAAAGACCCCAGTGAGTGTGTGCACCACAATGTCTTGAAAGAACTTAGATGAGCACCCCACTGGGCCAGGTGTAGAGGTGCACACCAGTAATCCTGGCTCTCTGAGAGGCTGAGACAAGAAGATTACAGGGTCAGGCCCATCTTGGACAACTTACTGGTTTAGCAAGACCTTGGCACAAAATTTTAAAAGGATTGAAGATGCATAGTAGCTCAACACAAAGCCCCTAGTCTCAACCCCTCACCACACATACAAAAAAAAGCCTCAGTGGATGAACAGTCAGCTATATACATGTACAAAGTCCAAGAAGCTGGTCTGATAGCTTACAGCTCACAGAAGACAAGTTAAAGTGAGACTTTCAAGGGCCGGTGAGATAGCTCAGTGGACTAAACACCTGCTCAGGTAAGTGCAGAGACACCACCATCGCCACCGCTGCCACATGCCACGCCAGCCCCTGAGCCCCATGCCCTCTGAGCCAGCCAGAGACTGGGTGTGGTGGCGTATGTTTGTAATCCCAGTGCTGGGGAGGCTGAAAACAGGAGGATCACTACAAGTCCAAACTGTATAGTGAGACTCTGTACCAAATACATTTTCTTTTTAAAGTGAGGCTTTCATTGCTGCCTCCCCATAGAAAATGCTTCAATACTGGAAGTTCCAAAAGCATTCAAATGAGGAGAGAGAAGGGGGAAGAGACCCAAGCCTTCTCTCTTTTCTCTCTTCTTTCTCTTCTCTCTTCTCACCTGTCCTAGTTACTCTTCGTGTTGCTGGGACCTGATATCCACAGGTTAAAAGAGGAAAAGTTTGCTTAAGCTTACAGTTTGTAGAGGTTTCAGCTGATAGCTGGTAAACTCCAAGGCAGGGTGGCATGGCAGAGGGGCAATAATAGGCGAAACAGCCCATGGCAGGGTCAGCAGGAAGCAACAAAGCAGCAGCAACAGCAGCATTCTGATCAGGCTACAAGCTTTTGGTTGGTGCCATCTACACCCAGCCTGAGCCTTCCTATTATCTGCGCCCAGAATTATGCTAGACTAATCCAGTATCACACACTCTTAATCCCAGTATCACACATCCATGATCCAGCTGCCTCTCAAAGCCCCATCTATGAGTCCATAAGGCTTTAGGAGACATTTAGACACCAGCCATAAGAATATCCCACCTTCCCAAAGCAGATCAAGAAGATACAAAGGGAAAAAATCTGTTTGTTTGTTGTGCCAAGGCTAGCCTTGAACTCACAGGGATCCTCCTTTCTTAGCCTCCCAGGTGCTGGGATTACAGGCATATACCACTATATTTGGCACAAAGCAGAAAATTTTAACTTTTAATTGTCTGTTGGGTCTATGACCATACCACCTTGACCCTGAATGCGTCCAGTCTCGTCTAATCATCTGCTGGGGCTTGGGGACTTCTTGAGTGCCCTTTGTTCTATGGGTTTTGCTTTGGTTTTACTTGTACTATTTTTACATTTTCTTACTGTGGTAAAACATACATAACACAAAATTCATTATTTTAACCATTTTAATTGTGCAATTTAGTGGCTCCAAATATGCTTACATTATTATTATGCATCCATCTCCAGAATTTTTTCATCATCCCTAACTGGACAGCCACACAAATTAAACAATAACTCCCATTACCCTCCTCCCCCAGCCCTTTGGAACCATGATTTTACCTTCAGTTCCACAAATTTGACCAAATTATATTGGTTTTTTATTCCAGTGACTCAAATGAGACTTTTATAACTTGAAGTGGCCCAGGAACTGCTTATTAATGGAGAGTTTCCTGAGAAGACAGGAACCTGCCCTCCATCAAATTCAAAAGGCTAGTTGTGTGGCTAGGGTGGAGCTACGAGCACTTACCTAGCATGCACAGAGGCCCTGGGTTCTAGCCCCAGTATCAAGAAGAAAAATTGTGGGTTGGGGGTGGAGGAGCCACAATGAACCATCCCCTCAGAACACATTTGAATGGAGATTAGGAAATACAATTAAGGTGCCTTATGTTGACACCTTGTGAAACTTATTTTTTCAACCTCAATACTACATGAGTGAGGAGTTCATTTTTCCCAGGGCCAAAAAATCTAAAGATAGAGAGGCAAAGGCTGGGCTGGGCATATAGCTCAGGGGTGCAATTGCCTGCCTGACAAGCACAAGGTCCTGAATTTCATTCCCTCTAGATACCAGGGAGAGAGAGAGAGAGAGAGAGAGAGAGAGAGAGAGAGAGAGAGAGAGAGAGAG
>NW_004524674.1:1280596-1285236 GCF_000260255.1 Octodon degus | reverse complement strand
TTTAGGGGTCATCAGAACCAAGGTCCCTTTTAGCTTCTTGCTGTACCATCCAGTGTGGCCCCACCAGCCCTGTGGTGCTTGTCCAGCATCTGAGTACCAGGCAAGAAAGAGAACAGTCAAAGATGTCTTAGTTACTTTTCTTGTTGCTGAGACACAGTGACTGATCCCCAAAGTTAAAAGAAGAAAGGTTTACTTAGTTCACAGTTTGCAGAGGTTTCAGTCCACGATTGGCTGCCTCTAAGGGTGGCATGGCAGACAGGCATTGCAGAGGAGAAACAGCTCATGGGGGTCAGAAGGCAGCAAAGGCAAGCGAGAGGTGGCCACAGCTCTCTCTAGCTCTTACATCTCCTCCAGGCTACTTAGGGCAGGCAGCACTCACACCTCTGATCCTAGCACTGCACCATGAACCAGTCTCAGCATCACACACTCTAGATGCAGCCACCTCTGGAAAAGCCTCACCTATGACTGCATGAGGCTTTCGGGGGACATCTCACTAAAGGCTGTGCTGAAGCACTGAGGCCAATGTCATGACCTTTGGCAGTGGTTTGGAAGAGTGATCAGGTTGAAAAACCTCCAGAAATCCAAGAAGTATAGCAATGTCTCTTGGCAAGTTGGTGGACAGTGCTCATCCCCCAGTGTTGATGTTGTATGCTCAGATCCACAGGCCTGGAGGCAATGATCTAGCTGGTAGAGGAGCTGGGCCATATGCTGGGCCGTGGCTACACCAACTGTGGAGATCAGGGACAGATCTGTTCCCTCAGCTTCTACAGAGGGAAACAGTAATAGAAGAAGGGCTCTGGTTATTAGTAGCCTATGGCATATAAATGGGCTAAAGATGACCCCTGCTCATGGACCCTGAGGTGTTTAGTTTTTCACAACAGAACTGGAAGCTCAAAAGCCCAGCGGAGCTCCAATTTTTACACATCTAATGTAATGTATTACACTGCCACAGCCCCTGCTGCCCTTTAGTGTTCTTTGACCCAGAAGCACCTTCCTCTGCCAGATGCTCATGTCCCCTTTCTAATCCCTGGCCTGGGGAGTTCCCTTGCTTCTTTCCCTTTCTGGACAGAGGCCCTCCAGGTCCATCCCTGGGGTGGAGGTGGGAGTGGGAGCTGTTAAAAGGGACTTCCCCTCCCTCCCAGCCACTGCTGGCCACCCAGATCAAACTCATTGTGTGACACTGCCATCTTGTGGCCATTTTCTTCCTCCTCAGCCCCCATGTCCTAGAGTTCACCAGGACGCTAAACAGTACTCAAGGGCCATAGAAAAATCTAGGTACTATTAGGGAAGACAATAGGCAGCCAAAAACCTGACCAACACCCTCTATAGCAGGTGGGGAAGCCTTCAATCCATAATGTCTAAGAGACTACAGTAGCTAGCGTGTAAGAGAAATCAGACTCTGGGCACAAGGAAAAGGTCACCGAAACACTTGTAGTAAGTGACTAAAAGGCAATGAACAAAGCATAGTGGGGCACATCTGTGATCCTAGCACTCTGAGAAGCTGAGGCAGAAAGACAGCAAGTTTGAGCCCAGTCTGGGAAACTCAGTGTCTTAGCAAGACCCCACCTCAAAGTTACAAATAAAAAAAGAAGGGACATAGTAGTTCAGTACAAAAGACCTGAGTTCAACCCCCAATGCTGCCAAAGAAGCAAGTGGAGCAGGAGAAAAAGAAGGAAAAGAGAGAAGGGACCACCCACTACTAGAGAAAACCCACAGGCACTGCAGGGCACAGCCTTTCTGCCCTTGGAAGGCTGAGAAGATAAACAGACAAAGCGATGACTTCTAACTGGACTTGAACTTCCTTACCCTAAGTGAGGGCCCAAGTCGCACCTCCTGAGCGTCAGCATGGTCAGGGCAGCAAGAATGTCACTGTTGCCCTCTCCAAGTTTTCAGAGGCTCAGAGCCACTGTTGATCTACAGCGCTGTTTCTTCCTCCCAACTTCTACTCCTGTCTGCAGAGGACCTGTGCTGCCCTCCAGGGATTCCTGGACGTAAAGCCATTGGTGTTATTCGCTGTAAGCAAAAGGTACACATCTGCTTGGCGTACATGGACATTTGTGAGAGGCCTGGAGGCACAGAGAGTGAGGGTGGTGATGGGGATGGCTGGGGAGCAGGCTGAGAGGTTATGCCGCCAGGGCCCGTGCTCAGAATCGTGCTGCACAAGCATCTGCGAGGCCACCACCGTCTACCCCTCAGCTCAGGATCAGCTGTCACAGCTGGCCACCCCGACACTGAGAAGCTGCTCCTGGGATGCCATCACTATGCTGAGACCATGAGCACGAACTGTAGTCCCTACCACAAGAAAACAAATGACTTCTGAATTCTCAGCTTGTCAGGACAGGAGAATAAAACATTTCTGAAGGACTATGTTGATTTTTCCCAATTTAAAAAAAAAAAAACTTAGAATAGTAGCTGCCATCTGAATGATCTGTCTTTATTGTCACTTCCCAGCACCCATCTGTCTTCTGCATTATACCAAACACTAACACAGTCGAAATAAGATAGGAATCCAAGCAGCAGCAGTGGCTCGGGCTCTGTTCTAGCCTGAGGCTTTGTCTTCCCTATGGTCAGCAGATCGGATACAGTTTGTCCCAAGTCTTCAATAGCAGCATTCATCTTAGTAATCCCTCTAGGAATGTACAGCAGTACCTCAGCTTATGAACTTAATTTGTTTTGTGGTTTGGGGGAAGATGGCTGCTTTTGTGTTCACGCAGGGAAGGAGGCTGTGGCTGTGTTTGTCACCTGATGCACAGTTTTCAAATGGAAGCAAAATGTTGCCAAATGCACTTGTTTGCAAACCAAATTGTTTGTAAACAGAATCACTTGTGAACTAAGGTATTATGTAGTACTGATTTTGGTTTACTACTGTTCTTATAAAAGCAGTACTCCAGGGGCCAGGAGATGGCTCAGTAGAATAAACGCTTCCCTGGCAAGCACAAGGACCTGAGTTCAATCCCCGGTTCCGCCAAAGAAAAACAAAAATAAAAGCAGTACTCCAGAGGCTTCCTCTTGGTTCTTACTATGATCAAGTCTTTATCTGTGAGTCTGAGAAGCAAGGTGAAGACTATAATGACTGCAGGGCTTATTTATTCCTACTGCATTCCCAGAAAGTGTGCAAATAGCCCCAGGATGAGAATTCCATCAAGTCCACTATGCAGTGTAGATAGGTCAAAGTCCCCTTTACTAAATAATCATCAGAGTCCCCATCTTCAATAATGAATCACAGCAGCACTCAGAAATTATTAGTTCAAAGGACTAGGGGTGTACTCCGTGATAGCATGTGCACAAGGCCTAAATTCAGTCTCCACTGAGAGACAGATGGACAGACAAACAGACACACAGACAGACAGACAGACAGACAGACAGACAGACAGACAGACGGACGGACGGACGGACGGACGGACGGATGGACAGACAGACAAGGAAATTATTAGCTTAAAACTAGCATCCATTCCCTGAAAGATGTATCTCCTTTTTCTAAGTCCATACTTATCCTAGCAAATAGCATATATGTATCCTTTACTTCCCCTGTAGTACTCGGTGTTGAATCCAGAGTCTTTGCACAAGGCCCTTTAAAAAATATTTTGATTTGAGATAGATAGAGTCCTGCTAGGTCGTGAAGTTGCATGGGCTGGGCTCCAACTTGTGGGATCCTCCTGCCTCAGCCTCCTGAGCCACTGGGATTACAGATATGTGTTACCATGCCAGCTACTCACCCTAATACCACCTCTGCTGTGAGTTGTATTCCTAACTTGCCCCAAAACCTTATGCAGTGGTTTCTGCAGCTAGAATCACATGCGTTTTTTTGTGTTGTTGTTTTTTTTTTTTTTTTTTTTTAAATTCTGGTCATATTACAATGACAGACATCTAGAAAGGAAAAGCCAATTCTTCTACACTATCTCCAAATCTATAATCAAAGTTCAATCTTAGCCTGCCCCTAGAGAGCTAAGTATAAAATCTACTTGGAGAAAAGAAAACGCACGCGTATGCTCGCACACACACACACACACACACACACACACACACTGCAGACTCTGAGATGAGCCAGAGAAATAATGAATAGGAAAGTCCTGTCCAGAGCTCCACAGCATTGCAGAAGTGTAGATTGCTGGGCCCTCGCCCTTCCCTGTCCCTGGAGTGCTTTTCTGGTGGACAAGAGCAGTCAGGGCTGCCAGAGGACATGCTCCGTGGACCAAGGGACAACTGACCTCCCACTGCCTCGTAGGCTCCTTGCCGTCCTCCTCAGCACACCTGCCCAAGAGGTTCTCAGCAACAACCTGGTACATGCACCTGTGAGGTGGCAGTTACAGGCATCAGTTCTCCAGTCGGGCTGTCATAACCATCAGGGAACATTAAAAAAAAAAAAAAAAAAAACTGCCATGACACCCAGGGCTCACGTATGAAGAGACCAATTCGCTTGTGAAATTGAAGGACAAGGAAGGACCAGGACATTGGTAACTTTGTAAGCCTCTTTAGGTGATTACAGTTTTAGAAACCAGTAGATTAGGAA
This sequence comes from Octodon degus, assembly GCF_000260255.1. NCBI lineage: Eukaryota > Metazoa > Chordata > Mammalia > Rodentia > Octodontidae > Octodon > Octodon degus. Next base: position 1,280,726 of record NW_004524674.1, on the reverse strand, counting down.
GCTAGACAAGGCAATGGTTCTCAGCCTTAGACACTGAAACACCTAGGAAGCTTTAAAAGCCATACTGGTGAAGCTCCAAACTAGATATTCCGGTAATGATTTAACTGATAGTTTTGAGTATTAGGATTTG
>NW_004524674.1:1261361-1280316 GCF_000260255.1 Octodon degus | reverse complement strand
GTGCTTGCCAGGAAGGCACTTATTCTACTAAGCTATCTCCCCGGTTCCTAATATTCTTAATTAATCGTCACAACAACTCTGGAAGAATAGGTAGTGTTGTGCCCATTTTACAAGGTGGAGTCAAGACTCATAGAGGTTAAATGACTTCTCTACCATCAAAAAGCCAATCAGTGGCAGCACTGGACCATACCCAAGTTCTCTAAAATAATATCAACCCCGACTCCCCCCCATTGGCACCAAAATGACTGACTCCTTCTACAATGGCACTGCTGGGCCCAAATGTCAGTCACCCCTAGAGCCCACGTGGCATTAACTCACAGCTTAGCTGACATTTTAGGGGTGTTGGATCTTTGCTGTCCACGCCCAGTGCTGTGGGAAGGAGAAAGACCCATAAAGAAAGGAGCCCGGGACCCAGTCGGTGGACGCATCTGTCCTAAACAGCTTGCCTGGGCAAAGACATAAGAACAGAGAAGGTTGCCTGGGCAGGGTAGGCCCAAGAATAGTGTCCTGCTGGACAAAGGGATCCAGTGGTAAGAGCCCAGAGCCCAGCTGAGGATGGGGTTGGAAGCGAGGGCAGCACAGACACTGAGCTTCCGGGTGTCTGTTCTTTTTATGGTTTTTATTTTTTTTTTAATTTCCCCTCTAGATATAAACAGGGAAAACTAATCCAACACGAAGACACACCACAGGGAGATAGAATCTGACTAGCGATCTCCACTTTAGCAACTATTACTCCAACCTCGCTGATCTTCCACCAACAAAGCAGAAACAACAGAGGAATGCAGAGCAACAAGACGCTGCTCAAAACCCCCAATTCCCCCAAAATGGGTCTCACAGACACTGATGAAGAGGAAGCTATAGACAAAGAAGTTAAAAAGTAAATGGTCAAAATGTTGGAAAGATAAAAGAAGAAACATATACACAAAGGCAGAAGATGTTTAATGAGCTGAAAGAGGATTTAATTAAACAGATAAAATATTTACCAATGAAATGTTCAGTGAGCTTAAAGAAGAAACAATGAACTGAGTTAAACAGATCAATAAAAGACATGAGTGACTACTTTGGTGAGGAATTAGAAAGTGAAGAAGAAAAAACAAGTAGAGGTAGGTGATATGAAAAACTAAATGGAAAGCTTAGGTAGCAGATTTGTGAGGTCAGAGTGTCGGAAGCCTAGGCGGATGTAGTAGATCATAAATTGAATGCTGCTCTGAAAAATGAGAAGACACTACACAACCTGGATCCAATAGTTGCTTGAAAACTGAGAATTATAGGAATAAAGGAAAAATTAGAAGATGTATCAAAAGTTATAAACATTTATTCACTAAAATCATAGCAGAAAAATTCTAAATCTATAGAAAGAATTTAATATTCCAGTACAAGAGGTATTTAAAACCTCAAATAGCCTTGTTTGGAAATAAACCTTTTGGGCAGGAGTAATAGCTCAGCAGCATAAGTGTCTGCCCAGAAAGCACAAGGTCCTGAGTTCGATTCCCAGTACCAAAAAGAAAAGAAAAAAGAGAATTTTTCTATGACACATCATGATCAAAATTCCAAAAGTTCAACACAAGGAGAAAGTACTAAGAGCTGGTAGAGAACAACAGCAAGTAACCTACGAAGGTTCACCTATCAGAATAATTAGAGATTTCTCAGCATTGGCTTTAAAGGCCAGGAGAGCTTGAAGCAGTCTTTCAGATCCTAAAAGATTAGCTTTCAAACTCAATGGAGAATTAAACAACTTTCACAACAAGAAAAGAATTAAGATGTTCTATACACGTGTACCAACTCCTAATAGGAAGTGTTATCATTATGTACTGCAGACATGTCTTAATTAAAAAAAAAAAGTCGGTCCTTTCTTTTGCCCACATTTTCAATATGATTTTTTAAGTATTCAATATGATTTTTTCATCTCTTGGATTTCTGATTGAAACCTTTTCATGGACTCTAATTCTTTGCTAAATGGTCATTCGCGTTTTGTACCACCTAACTCAATGTTTAGCTCATCCTGCTTTGTATTAGTGTCTTCTTAAAGCTCCTGCATCATTTGGGCAATTACTTCCATTATCTGTTAGTTGTATCTTCTGTGATTCCACTGAGTACCTCTCTGATCTGTTTTTTTTTTTCTTCTTTTTTTTTTTTTGGTAGAACCGGGGATTGAACTCAGGCCCTTGCACCTGCCAGGGAAACGCTTATTTCACTGAGCCATCTCCCCAACCCTCTGATCTGTTTTCTAACCTCCTCTGTTATCCTTTTTCAGTAATTTGGGTGATGGCTTATGCTGTTCTGCCCCTTGGTGCCCCCTGGACTGGCTTCAGGGGAGTTGGGAGTCTGGGGAGGCATTTTGTTACCTCGTCTTCTCATGTTTCTATTGGTTTTGTTTGTGTTTGTTTTGTGCTGAGATTTATGGATGCTTAAAATGAAAAGTTTGCTGCTAGAATAGAGAGCTTTTTAGTTGCTTCCCAGTGATGTGCTTGGGCATAGCTAATCTCAGTTCTTTGCCTCAAGATCCATCCACCTTGGATAATCTGGAAGGAGAGGATACAGTGTAATCAACCTGACAACTGAATTATCTAGGAATGTACGCTAGTATTGATAATGTCACAAAGGTAGTCTGAGTGTAGACTTACAAAAGAAATAGCGACAAATATGCAACCCTGATACATAGCAAATCTACCACAATAGCATCATCCAAGACAAATGGGGTGTTAACATACAATAAGAACAAATTATGTACCACTACTTACCATAGAGAAGAAATACACATTAGAATGTAAACATTAAGACAACCCAGGCATCAATTTATAGCTAATGTGTACTAAATGAGACAGCTACATCTCCGTTAATAGTAGAAAAGAATTCAACTCTAATTTCACAGCTAATTTACTATCAAAAGATTAGTAAAGCTTTATGGTTATACTATGGTGGGGAATGCAAGAAAATTTTGAAATCTTATACCATATGTTATGAGGAAGAGGAGATCTAACTGGGAAGTAGAATGGTGCTTATATAATTAGATAAAGGTCAGAGAAAAAACTGATGGTGAATACATTTTTTAAAAGTGGGGAAAAAGAAATTATATAAGGAGTAAAAATAACAGAAAAACTTAAAGGAAAAAAATTAAAAGACAATAGAAGAAAAACAAAGGAAAGAAGGAAGGAAGAAAAGAAGAGAGAGAAAAAAGAAAAGAAGAGAGGGAGGGAGGGAGGAAGGCAGGGAGGGAAAGAAGAAGGGAAGGAAGGGAGGGAGGGAAGAAGGGAAAGAAGGAAGGAAGAAAAAGAGATATAAAGTAAGGACAAAAGACAAAGAAAATTCCCCAAGCCCCAAAAAGTTGATGAAAAAGAAAGGAGGAAACAGAAAGAAGAAAAAGGGGCCAGGGAGATAGCCCAGTGGCATAAGCAGCTGTCTGGCAAGTGCAAGGTCCCAGCTTCAATCCCCAGTACTGGGCCGGCGAGATAGCTCAGTGACTAAAGCCCCTGCTTAAGCAAGATTAAGTAAGTGTGCAAGGACTGCAGTTCCATCCCCAGCACCACATGCCACGCGAGCCCCACCCCAGGGTGAGCTGAGCCGCACCCCCCCCCGAAAAAAGAATCAATCCCCAGTACTGAGGAAAAAAACAAAAAACAGCAAAAAGTAAACGACTGAAAAGCACAAAGACACTCAAAAAAAAAAAAAAGTAAAACAAAAATAAATACATCCTTCCATAATTTCAAGCATGTAGTTTTACTCCAGGGTCTATAATTTGGGGGCAGTTTCCAAGTCAAGATGTGTCCCTGCTCACACTGATAGACAGAGAGTGGTCAGACCCCAGATTGGTGCTGGATGCAGGCGCCAGCAGGCAGTAGGATTAGGGCCAGGGAACCAATGCTCTGATTTTCAAATCCTGAGTAATTCAGGCTGAGCTTGATCTCTGCCCATCGGGCTGAGGTCTATGTCCTGTAGCTTAGACCCCTCAAGGGCTCCCTTGCCAGCTGGACCAAAGCTCCCTGAGCACAGCTGTCTGGACTGTCTCTCACCCAGTCACTGAGGGACGGTAGCACTGGGGGCTCTGCGTGGAAGCCGTCTTGCAGCTGCTCTGAGTCCCAGGCTCAGTCAACCTTTCCCAGAATGGCATCCACCCGAGCACTCTCTCCAAGGGTACATGGCGGGCAATTGGACTGCAGTCATCGCCCACTGCTGCCTGTGGAAGGAACGGCATGGAGCAGAACCCGTGCTCTCTCTGCAGTTCACAGCACCTGCCAGTCCATTCCACTGACTGCCACATCTCTCCTTGAAGCTCTCTAGACTTAGAAAAAATGGGGTATACCGATGAATGTCCATATTGTATCTGTGTATTCAAAGTGGTTAGGATAGATATATAGTTGCATTCTCTTAATGAATAGAATGATTTGTTCTAATGGTGTTTGTAAATAGGATCTCAAGTCCACATCTTGTACAGCAATTAACCACTAAGAAGAATATATGCAGTGTATTATTTGTTGAAACTGTACTTCCGATTTGATTTGAAACTGTCTCATTGCTGTTTATCAATAAAATTTTGAAAAAAAAAAAAAAAAGCTCTCTGGAGCCCCCAGCGTTCACTCTGTCAGTGTAGATGCAGCCTCCCTTCCCCATGAGCCCCAGCCAGGAGCTGGGGAACAAAAGCCTTCCTTTTTCCATGCTGTGTTCTGTTTCTCCAGTTTCTCTGTAGGTTTTAATTTTCCTATTGGGTCCTTCCCAGCTCCTGGAAATCTACTTCTCTCTTTTTTTCTTCTCTAAGTTATTATTTTCCATTGCCTGGATTCCAAATCTTGGAAAACCTGAGTTGTTGTTTACCACTGTGCCATTTCATTTCCTTTTTTTTTTTTTTTTTTTAATTAATTTAGGGCAGGGTCTACAGGGTCTACAGGGTCTCACTACACAGATCAGACTCAGAGTGATTCTCCTGTTTTTGGCCTCCCAAGCACTGGGATTACAGAAGTGAACCACCACGCCCAGTCTCAATCACCACCCCAGCGAACCCCGGCCGCCGCACTCTGCCAAAGCAGGCGCTTTAGTCTGCTGAACTATCTGGCTAGCCCACATTTACTAATTTTTGAAAGAGGGGAAAACAGAAAAAAAGGTTTTGGGATTGTTTTGGTTTGGTTTGGTTTGGTTTTTTTTTTAACCCTCTTCCAGGGCACTTTTCTTAGGAAGAAAGAACTACTCTGCATTCTGCTCTTCTAACCTTCCACCTTGTGTTAACAGGAAGTGAAATCAAATTACTCTATGAAATAGGCACAAATGGTCACTGTGATCCCCTTGTTATCAGGTAGTCTCCCTCTAAAAGTGGCTTGTGCTGGGGATGTAGCTCAGTGGCACAGCCGCTGCCTGACAAGCACAAGGTGCTGGGATCGATTCCTGGTACAATAAATAAATTCACAAAAGTGGCTCACCAATTAAATTACTGATAGGTCTTTTGGTGCTCAAGTCTCCTGCTAGGGCTGAATTCCAGTTTCTTCTCATCTCCAACAAAGAGTTGAATGAAAGGAGCAAAAAGACAGTGGCAAAGCTCAGGTGAAAAAAGTAAAAGTGAGGAGTGAGGGAGAAACTAGCTCAGCAGAGCAAACCTGAGCCAAGTGAAAGAAGGAAAAACAAGATAAAAGTGCACCCTGGAGGGCACAGGGCAGGATGTTGTGCTGAAAGCCACCGTAGCGAGCTCTTCTTGGTGTCTATGCGCTTTTATGTCACCCACATCTCAAGGACACCAGTGACAGCTTTGACTTCCAGGCCTCAGGAGGCAGAGCCGGGCCCGCCTCAGGCTGATGTCAGGTCGAGGCCATCCGACTGACAAATTGCTCCGGTTCCCACTCCACATGCTGGGCTTTGGGAACTGATCTGTGTGTGTGTTCCCAGATCTTATAATTAACAGCTCATGCCTACTTCCCCAGACAGCTTTGCCTGCCCCCCAATCGCCTCTCTCACCCTCATCACTGGAAAAATTACAAAATGGCCCCCCTAACCACTACCTCCATTTGGATGGACTGTTAGTCTTTTATTGGTCCAAGAAACCCCAAACCTTGAAAACCAAAGGTCTCTTTAGGGGCTGGGGACCAGAAATCAGCTGGTAATGGCCTAAGGAGGGTGGGGAGGCAGGGGAGGGGAGATGGCTGATGCCCAGCGTTGATCTCCAGGTGGGTGCTGCTCCAGTGCAGCCCCAGCATTGTGGCACCAGCATCACCGGGTTTTAGGAAAGCAGAGTCCTGATCCCACCCCAGAGCTAGAGTCTGGACCCCTGAGCACAGAGTCCAGAGATCCAGTGGACCAGTTGTCCTTCCTGATTCTGATGCAAACCAAAGTTAGAGGCTCCTATACTTGTTTGTGACAGAAAAGACAGTGGCTAAGCATTGTCGTGGACCACAAATTCACAATGGCTAGCTTTGCATACTTCCCCAAGGGATGAAGGGATGCTTGGATTTGGGGTGTCGTGCTTTTGAGATTTCCCATTATCTCTGTTACTCTTCTCTCATTGCTGGGACAAATACCCAACACTCAAAATGAAGGAAGGGAAGGTTTATTTATCTCAGTTTCTGAAAGTTTCAGTCCATACTCAGCTGGCTCCAAGGCAGAGTGGCACATGGAAGGGGAGAGCAGTTCACGGCAGTGGAAGGCAGCAAAACAGCAAGAGCAAAAGGGAGGAGTAACAGCAACAATGGCAACAGAGAGCAAGTCTCTCTGTCTCTCTTACATTACATTCAGGCTATCTGCCCCAGGCTGGGTGTAGCATTCACACCCATAATCCCAGCAGTACTCAGACCCATAATCCCAGCAGTACTCAGACCCACAATCCCTGAAGTTCTCAGACACATAATCCCAGCAGTACTCAGACCCATAATCTCAGCATGAATTAATCATAAACTGGCTGCATGAGGCTTTGGTGGGACAAATACACACAAACCATAACACCCATTATCCCACTAGGGGCGGGCCTTCCTCTCCCACCTACTTAGACTAACACTAAGACCACTAAGACTAAAGATGCACCAGGGCAAGATCCTCAGAGTCTATAATCATCATGGCCCTCAATCAGTAAATGCCAAGATTCTGGCTGCCTTGTGGCCTTTTGTTCCTCATGAACAATGGTCATTCTGGATCCTGCTGTACCACCGTTTTGTTCTTTGTTTTTTCCATCCACCATGTGCCATGTTACCTGGCAGGAGATTGGTGCTCACTGCAGCAATCTCCGATAAAGCATGTGAAATTAAAGGATACTTTTGTATGTGGGGTTGGTTGATTGGTGTGTGTGTGTGTGTGTGTGTGTGGCCAGTTCAGCTCGCCCTAGGGGCAGGGCTGGCACAGCATGTGGTGCCAGGAATCAAACTGCAGTCCCCTGCACCTGCCTAAGCTTGCCTAAGCAGGTGCTTTAGAACGCTGAGCTATCTCGCCAGCCCTGTGGTGGTTGTTTTGGTTGTTGTTTTTAAATATAATTTTTTTTTTACTAATAGGTAAAAATTGTAAATTTTAATAAGGTACTTACTATATGATATTTGGGATATATGTATACATTTTATAATGTTTAAATCAGAGTAAACATATCAGTCTCCTCAAACATTTATAATCCAGGGTGAAAACATTTTCAGGGGTGAATGCCTATTATCCCAGCACTCTTGGAGGCTGGGGCAGTAGGACTGTAAGTTCAAACCTAGTCTGGGTAATTTAGGGACTAAACGAGACCCTGTTTCAAGTTTATCTCAGTGCTGAGGTTGTAGCCCAGTGTGGGGGCCTAAATTCAATCCCCCATAGCACAGAAAGAGAAATGAATGCTGCATAGTTATCTAAGTCTCCTCCCCACTGAGCAATAGTACACATGTGGGATTTGTCTTTTTCTTTCTTTTCTTTCCTTTCTTTCTTTTTCTTTCCGGCAAGACTGGGGATTGAACCCAGGACTTCACACATGCTAAACACCCCCATCCTTTTTTCTTTTATTTTGAGACAGAATCTGTCTAAATTACCCAGGCTGGTCTCAAACTTTTCATCTTCCTGCCTCAGCCTCCCACGCAGCCAGAATTACAGGTGTGGCCACCACACCCAGCTGTACTAGACCTTCTTGTTCCTATATAACCATAATTTAGTAGCCACTGGTCAGTCACTCTCCGTTTCTCCTTCCCCTATTTTCCTTAGCCTCTGAGAACCACCATTCTATTCTCAGCTTTGATGAAATGTAAAGTGTATATAAAATATACATTGTTCTCATGTAGAATATACCTGTGTATTATTTTTTTACTGAAATACAATGTACATTCAGAAAAGCACACGTCCAGGACCAGTGAGATAGCTCAGCTGTCTAAAGCACTTACTTAGGCAAGCTTAAGCCAGTGTAGAGGCCACAGTCCCATCCCTTAGCGCCACAGCCCACACAAGCCCTGACCCCCATCCAGATCACCTGGGGTCCTCAGGTGACCACATCAAGCACAGCTTGATGCACCTTCACCATCAGCACATCCACATAACCAACACCAGGCTGAAGGCACAAACACCAGCCAGGCACGAAGGTACACAGCTACAATCCCAGCACTCAGGAGGAAGGCCAAGGTAGGAGGATCACAACATACTAAAGGCCAATCTGGGCTCCACAGTAACCTCAGTACCAGCCTGAACTACCCTCTAGCTCATAGTGACACCCTATCTATCAAATCAAATCAATAAAGTAGACACCAGAAGCAAAGCTCACCATCCTGAGATGAACATTCGATGGACAAGAAGTCACCACTGAATTGGAGGGGTGGCAGACACACTCAAGGAATCTTGCTATGATGTGCTCCCTTTATGAGTCCTGGGATAGAACAATGTGGAGAGGCAGCAACAGAGCAGCCCTGAAATGGTAGTAATGGCCAGAAAGACCATCCCCAGGTCAGAAGCCCTGAAGTGAGTAGGACCAGAGAAATCCCTTTTCCAAAGAGCCTATCTTATTATAACAAAGGTGCCGTCCAGATAGCTCAGTGGATTAAAGCACCTGCTTAGGCAAAGGGGTCAGGGATTCGATCTCCAGCCTGCTGTGCTAGCCCTGCCCCCCCGGGGTATGCTGAGACAGCAAATGAGACTGGACATGGTAGTCGGTGCCTGTAACCCCAGCTCTTGGGAGGCTGAAAACAGGAGGATCACCACGAGTCCAATCTGTGTAGTGGGACCCTGTAGACCCTGTACTAAAAATACATTTTAAAAAAAAAAGTGGGTCTTGAGGGGCTGGTGAGATAGCTCAGCAATCTAAAACGTCTACTTAGGCAAGTGCACAGGCACCGCGCTCCAATCCCTGGCACCACATGCTGCGTCCCCCGGGAGGGCTGAGTTGGCCACAGAAAAAACCAACTGGGTCTTGGGTAATACATTTTCACATTAAATTTTTTGGGTTTTGTTGTTGTTGTTGTTGTTGTTGTTTACTTGTATTTGTTTTTATTCTTTGTTGTTTTGAGGGCGTTTTTATTTTTGTTTTTGCTTTTGTTTTGATGCCAGGAATAAAACTGGGGACCTTGTGCCTGCTAGGCAAGCACTGTACCACTGAGCTATAGTCCCAGCCCTTAAATTTTTTGTTAAATAAACTTGTAATGGCGGGGGGGGGGGCACATCACCAGCTTGCCGGAAGCACTCGGTGCCTTCCTCCAATCACTCTCTGATTCCTAAGAAAATGAAAGTACATAGCATGTCCTGTCTGGCCCGCCTTCTTTCTCTCCACCTATTCCTTAAGATGCATGCATTTTATTATACATAAGCATAGATTGCTCAAGTCTCTCTGCCTCAGAGAGTTCCACTGATTGAACAGTGACTTGCACCATTTATTCTGCTGATAATGGGTGTTTGGGCAGCTTGCAAGGAGAGGCTGTTCCAAGTAGTGCTGTTTTGCCTCAGAACAACTCCTTCATAGGAAGCCCAGCTGCAGAGGAAAGGAACTTGGAGAACTCACGGTTTCAGCTGTTCCCTGCAAGGTCTGTGGCACCGCTTGCTGGACAAGAGCACAGGACAGGCCCAGTCCCTTTCACTAGTTTTTCTGAGGACCTGTGAGCAGCCAAAGGCTGACCCTTGACTCCGCCTGGAGGCCACGCCCTTCAGGAGGGAAGCAGGTCCTGTGCTGAGCCACCACCCTAGACCTCTAGCTTTATTTTATTTTATTTTATTTTATTTTATTTTATTTTATTGTGCCAGTTCAGCCCACCCTGGAGGCAGGGCTGCAATAGCACAACATGGTGCTGGGGATCCAACTGTGGTCCCTGCGCACTTGCCTAAGCAGGCCCCTGAGCTATCTCACCAGCCCAAGAGCTCTAGCTTTAATTCCAGCCCACAGATCCTTGCATCCTAACAGACTAGGGGTCCAGGGGCTGCTTGCCCAAGGGAACAAGGCTGGGGGGGACCCCACCCCCAGGCCTGTGGCTGCAGGGCTGGCTCCTCCTTGACCTCACTGAACTGTGATCCCTGGCAGAAAGACACACTGGTGGCCTACTGAGACAGGTTCACATGCAGCCTCCTCAGCGCTGCCCTGCCCAGACCTGTTCTAGATCCTGCCACTACCCTTTCCCAAGGCTGCCACACCTTCTTCCCATCTGACTGGGGCAGGGCCTCAACCAGGAAGGCTGGCAAGAGGAGGGCTGGAGCTGCCACAGGGGGCCATGGAGGCTGCAGGAGAGCTTGTGCTCTACCAGAAGCTGAAGTTCTGGGAGCCAAGAATGGAGTGGGAAGAAGAGGAAGAAGAAGGCAAAGAAGAGACCTTAGAGCCACTGATCATCTATGCCAGCAGGCCTCAAGTCAGCCCTTGGTGAGTCCGGCAGGGTCTGGGCACCCCATTTTCCAGGCCTATCCCTCTCTCCAAAGTTCCTAAGGGGAGCCAGGCAATCAGTTGGCTTAGCTCCAGGGACTTTCTGAATGAATGGAGGAGGGCCAGGCCTGAGCTACTCAGTCAGAGGCTTGTGTGCCTGAATAGACATTTGTACCAAGCAAGCCCCTGTCCTGTTGGTGGCGGCACCTGCTGGAGCCTGGCTACACCAACTGGGCCCTGCTCCTCAGCCGGGAAGCCTCCTCAGGCCTGTGGACCAGAGGCCTCTGCCTCTCAGCCTGTGCACACACTGCCTCAGCCCCAGCTCCTTCCACCCTGAGTCATTGCCATTGCCCTGCCCCCTGCCTGGAAGCCCTCTCTCCTTGGCGAATGCATACTCTTGCAAAATCAGACCGTTTGGGGAAACATTCCCTGAGTTTTCTGGAGGCTCTTTCGGAGGGCCCCCAGCCCTGGCTCAGAACACCCATCTTTGCAGGAACAAGGCTGGCGGGCTGCCCGGAGCCTGGGCCCGACTGGTGGCAGCCCTGCTGCTGCTGGCCATGGGGTGCTCCCTGGCTGTGAGACAGTTCCAAGGCAAGAGCAGCTCAGCAGGAAGCTTGGGCTCTGGGGCCCCTCCAGCCAGCAGACACTCCCATCACGCTGGCGAGTACCACCATGGTGCCATCATCAGCCCGGCAGGTGGGTGCTGGGGAGGGGAGGGACCAACCAGGGCTCAAAGCCCCAGGCCCCGCCCCATGACAGTCCCTTCCTTACTATAGTCACTTGCTCCCACCTGGGTCAACAGCTGCTTGTCGATGGGGGCAACATCGTGGACGCCGGAGTTGCAGCTGCCTTGTGCCTGGTTGTAGTGCATCCTCATGCCACAGGACTAGGTCAGTACCCCGTGACCCTGGACAGGGACCCAAGCCTGGTTCTTGTTTCTTTTTTTTTTTTTTCTTTTCAGAACCAGGGGTTGAACTCAGGACCCTGCCCTTGCCAGGCAAGTGCTTATTCTACTGAGCTATCTCCCCGGCCCCCAAGCCTGGGTCTTAAAACTCAGTGGCCTCAACCACAAGCTAGTGAGCAGAACATAGGTCGGGGAACTGACCCCAAACCTCAACTATGGGCTCTGAGACTAGATCGGTGCAGTCCTACCTTGCAGGTGGGATCTCCAGCTCAGTCAGTAACTTCAATCTCAGCCAGGAGTGGTGGTGCACACCTGTAACCCCAGCATTTGGGAGGCTGAGGCAGGGGGATCACTATGGAGTGTGAGGCCAGCCTAGGCTACATAGTAAGTTCAAAGCTGGCATGGACTACATAATAAGATTCTACCTCAAAAAATGCTAATAATGGGATGGAGAGATAGCTCAGCATTTTAAGCACCTACCTGGCAAGTGCAAGGACCTAAGTTCGATTCCCAGTGCCACATGATGTGCCAACCCTGGAACTAGGTGTGGCAGCATACACCTGTATTCCCAGTGCTGGGTAGGCTGAGACAGGAGGATCACTATGAATCTGAGTTGCATAGTGAGACCGTTTATTAAATAAATAAATACTTTTTTAAAAACCTAATAATAATCTTAAACTAGTCAGTGACTGTTCAGCTGGGTTACTGACACTGGCCTGTTCTAGCCAGGGCCCCTGACCCTTTTGTGACATTTTTCTCCCACCAGGTGCCATGTTCTGGGGCCTTTTCTATAACAGCTCCTCAGGAAACTCAACTGCCCTGACCCCAGGAGCAGCCCAGCCACTGGCACCTGGACTGGGGCTGCCCACTGCTCTGCCCGCCCTGCGTTTGCTTCATGCCCACTTTGGCCACCTGCCCTGGCCACGCCTGCTCATGGATCCTGCCATGCTGGCTCAGGAGGGCTTCATTGTGGACGCAGCCCTGGCAAAGGCTCTGGCAGCCCAGGGCACAAAGGGTCTCTGCCCATTATTCTGCCATGCTGATGGGACACTCCTGGGCCTTGGGGCCCAAGCCTCCAACCCAAAACTAGCAGCTGTGCTGCACAGGGCAGCTCTTGCCTCCACTCCAGACCTTGCTGGGGATGCCCTCCTGAGTCTGCTGGCCAGAGACCTGGGGCTGAAAGAACCTACAGCTGGGCCCACACCCACCTTGGAGCCAGCACTGCAGCTTGCCACGCCCAAGGGCATCCTGTTCACTACGCCTGCACCTTCAGCGGGCCCAGAGCTCCTGGCACTGTTGAAGGCAGCCCCACACCCCAGCAAGCCCAGCCCCAGCCCCTGCCCACAGCTCTCACAAACTGCTGGGTCCCCTGTGAGCAGCATCTTGGCAACCGTGGACAGCAGCGGCTCTGTGCTCCTCCTCACCTCCTCGCTCAACAGCTCCTTTGGCTCTGGACAACTGTCCCCAAGCACTGGTGTTCTGCTCAGCAACCTGGTATCCAGGTCTGCAACAAGTCCCTGGGCCAGCCCCCTCATTCTCCGTGGCAGTCTGGATGACCCAGAGACTGATGTGCTAGGACTGGTGGCATCAGGGATCCCCAAGGCATCCACGGCCGTAGCTCATGCCTTGCTCAGCCATCTGGCAGGACCCAAAACACAGACCCATCATCGGCACCAGGACCAACAAAGACCAACAGAGAAACCCAGCATTTGTGACCAGGGGACCCTACTCCAAGTGGCAGCCTATGCAGAACATGCCCATGTCTCCAGTGTCCCGAGTGGCTGCTGCCCCTTCCAGGGCTTCTAACGGCAGGGCAGGGGTCTAGCACAATCAGAGCTGTCTCAAGCCAGAGCAGACCCAGCAGCAGCAGAGTGTATAAAGAGGGTACAACTGCTGCATACTTGTGGCTGGCCCAGTCCCAGCTTCTGGCCAGGTCAATTACCCGTCTTTGCAGGAACAAGGGCTGAACCAAGGACCTGGGCTTAAATTCCCTGCCTCCCAGGCTAGCTCAGTCATTCCTCACAACATCTCCACCTGGTGGGATTCCTGGCCCTTCTATCAGCTAAGGAACTTGAAGGTAATAAAGAGCAATTGGGCCTGGGGCTGGTTCTGACCAACTCCAGGAAGGACTGGTGGAAGAACATTCTAAGAGACAGAGTGGGCAGTGCCCGGGTTACCGCTGGCCTCTCCATCTTCCTTTCTAGGCCATTCTTTGCCAATCTCCCTCAACAGGGAACAAATAAAATGCAAGTTTCCTGGGTGCCAAGTATCATTCTTGCTTTTTGGTTAATTTCTCCTCAGCCTCTGAGGCCTGTGATATCAGGGCAATGGGTTGTTCTCCCCTAGGCCAGCACAGGTGACCAACCCCCAGAGAAAGGCAGAACTGTGCTTGGTGTCTTCCAGCTTCTCCCTGCCCTGCTCCCCTTGTGCAAAGTCAGTCTCCTAACATCAAAGTCAGTCAGGGCAGATGTTGCAAGTGTGAGTGGGGGGTACCCCAAGGGTCAGAGTGCAAAGGGGCAGGAGCTGGGTGTGTAGAATTGTGGGAGAAGGAACCCCCAGCCTCCCACAAGCTAGAGCTTTACCACTATGCTACACTCCCAGCCCTGTTTATTTATTTATTTTTTTTTTTAAATCAAGACAGAGTCTTAAATTGAGCAGGTGGGCCTTGAACTATACATCTTCCTCCCCTGAGACTCCCGAGTAGCTGGGATTACAGGTGTGCACCACAGTGCCAGGCTGCAATCTCTTTAGACACAACCCACCAGAAAACAGCTTCTTAAGCCAAGAAGCAGGGCTACCAGTAGCACCTCCCCTCCCTCACGGTTGTCAAAGTCCACTCTGAGGCAATAGACCTTGATGCCACCATCTCCACCTCCCACCCAGAGACAATTCTTCTCCAGTTCAGTAACAGTGCCACAGTCTACCCAGTTATATGGGTCCCAAACTTGGTATCTTTTTCTATTGCTTTCCCCTGATGCCCAAATCTGACCAGCTCCCAATTAGCCCAAGTCTGACCCATTCTCAAACCACTGTCCTGGACTTAGTCTTCCAACTCCTATCCTCACAGGCATGACCCATCCCCCACACAGCCCCAGGTAATCTTAAAAATGTAAACCTGAGGTGAAACCCTTAGGGAGGATGACCTCTCATCACACTCAGAATGAAATCCAAACTCCTAGTGCCGCCCTGGGGTCCCACACAACCTTGCTTCTCTGGCTGTCCTGCCAGTCTCTTCCTCTTCATCTCTGGAGCCTTTGTAGCTGCATTGTCCTCAGCCTGGCTTTTGTCCCTCTTAGCATAGATCTTTGCTCCAGGGGAAGATGTCTCCTCCTTGTCACTCAGCTCTCAGCTCACCTGTCATCAGGGTGACCACCCCCTCACATCAGTATGCCAGGACCAGTGTGGTGGCACAGGTTGTGACCCCAACACTCTGGAGGCTGAGGCAGAAGGAGTGCCAAGAGACCAGCCTGGGCTACAAAGTGAGTTTAAAGCCAGCCTGAAATGCACAGCGAAAGCCTGCCTCAAAAGAAAGAAGAAAAAAGAAAAAAATCTAAATCAAATCAGAACCTTATTGTTAATTTCCTTTCTGATTAGTTGTAAAATTTTCACTAGGTGATGTTTGTTTTTCAAAATTTAAAATGTTTTCTTTGACCCCCTCCATTCCATTATTATTGTTATCATTATTATTGTTTATCATTTTGAGACAGGGTCCTTGCACTCCAGGCTGATCTTGTGCTCACTTTGTAGCCCAGGATGGTCTTGAACTTGCAACAATCCTCCTGTCTCAGCCTCCTGAGTGCTGGGATTACAGGCATGTGCCAGGACTCCCAGCTTTTGGCCCTTCTATTTATTATCTTCATAATTATTACTTTGCAACTGTATTTGGCTACTTGTTCATCCACCGTCTACCCCCACTAGAAAAGGAGTCCGTGTAAGCAATGCCTGGCTCAGCACAGCCCCAAGCACACAGGAGGGGCTCAATAATTCCTAAATCAATAATTTCTGAATGCCTCACTGTTGGGGAGCTCAGGGGCCGATCTGGCAGATTTGGGCCGAGATAGATCACTCGCCTTCACCTGAATTTGTTTTACAAGGCGGACCATCAGGAACTCCCTGGGTGGAGTATAAAGACATATTCTATAATCCTGGGGGCTAAGTCCGCTGCGGCAACCCGGTTTTTCCACCTAGTAAGGGCAAAAAGGCGTGTCTCAATGGCTCCGCCCCCGGCCGAGCCCGGCCCCACCCCCAGACGACGGGATCCAGCGAGCATGCGCGGCGCTCTGACCCGGAAGTGGCTCTCTCCCGAGCCCACGTGTTTCGCGCAGCATGGCGGAGATGGGGAGTGCTGAAGTGGCGGAGCCTGCGCCTGCTGGAGGGGCGACGTCTGCCGATCGCCATGGCCTGCTGGAGCACAGCCGCGAGTTCTTGGACTTCTTCTGGGACATTGCAAAGCCGCACCAGCAGACGCGGCTGGAGGCCACGGAGAAGCTGTTGGCGTACCTGAGAGCGAGGCCCGAGGCATGGTGATGGGCCTTGGGGCAGGGCGCCGCCGAGATCCAGGCCGAGAAGTGGCGACGGGTCCTGGGACTTGGGACAGGGGCTCGCTGTCGCTACTCTAGATGCCAAGGAGGGTAAGGGTGGGCCCTTTTTTGTTACCGTCTAACATGCGGCATTCTTTTGATTGCCCAGGGATCCGAGATGAAGTATGCTCTGAAGCGTCTCGTCACAGGGCTGGGAGTGGGGCGAGAAACCGCGCGGCCCTGCTACAGTATGGCTCTGGCACAGGTGAGACGTTGCTGCCCACAGGGACCCAGCCGTGCGGGGATGGGGTGGGGAGGGTCTCAGCTTTAAGGGAGGGGCAGCGTGAGGGAGAAGACGGAGCAGATGGGAGGCCGCCGCAGGAGTGTGAGAAAGTGCGTGGGCAAGATCCGTCTACACAGGCTGTTGGAGAGGGAATTTGAGCAAGTTTCCTTTTCCATGCCAGTCTAGAGCAGTGATGGTGAACCTGTGGCCCTCGAGCTGCCGCGGGCACCCAAAGAAAGCCCTCTCTGTTGCCAGGCTAGCCAGATCGTCCTAGTCACCAGGCCTTGGATAACACAGTGCAATTTGGGATAGCACACTGGCACCTTGCAATAAATAATTGCGTTTTAGGTACTTGGTCTCTAAAAGGTTGGTCTTCACTGACCCAGAGGTAGCTCAGGCTGTTTAGATAGGGTAGATTGTCTGAGGATCTTGTAGCGGTGAAGCTGCTACAAGTCCTGCAAGTATGCACTCTGATGAGCATAGGTGATAACTGCAAAATCTTTGGTAGAGATGGGGCGGGGAAACAAGATTCCATTACATTTGAAAGGTGGCATCCCATCAGCACTACTCAGAGGGTTGTAAGCTTCACAGGCATCCTTGGGGTGGGAATAGGGATTCAAGGCTTCCTGGGTGATTAAAGCCAGGCATGATGGTGCACACACCTGTAATCCCAGCTTGTGGGAGGTTAAGACAATTGCTGATTTGACTCCCAAGCTGAACAGCTTAGCAAATCTCGTCTCAAAATAAGAAATCAGGGATGAGGTTGCAGCTCAGCACTCCATGGAGTGAATCTGCAATACCAGGAAAGACGGAATAGTTAAGGTCTGACAGCCTATGGCTGAGCCACTGCCTTGAACCCCCCTTTCTCTTGCCACTGCTTCTGGCAGTTATTACAGTCTTTTGAAGACATCTCCCTGTGCAGCATCCTGGAACAGGTACAAGAAAAATATGCACTGAATACTGCAAAAAAGGTGAGCATGGCCTCAGGGCTACCAGCTCTGGTGGTGGAGGTTGGGCAGTGCTTGGGCCTTTCTTACTGTCCCTAAAATCTTTTCCTAGACGATGATAAGACCTGTTCTCTTTGCAAATCTGTTTGGAGTGCTGGCCCTGTTTCAATCAGGCCGACTAATGAAGGTAGGGGCTCTGAGGTGCAAGAGCCACTGGGCTGGCTTAGGAATGGGGTACAGTAGCATGCTCTGCTCATACCTTCTACTCTCTGTGGGTACAAGGACCAGAAGGCCCTGATGAAATCGGTGAAGCTGCTACAAGTCCTGAGCCACCACTACAACCACTTACAGGGGCAGCCCATGAAGGCCCTGGTGGACATCCTTTCTGAGGTACGGGCTCACTTGCTGCACTGAGCACAGTTCTATAGAATCATAAAAGTGTATGCACAGTTGGAAATTTTTCAATACCTGTATTTTAAAAAGGGGGGATAGTTGGGAGACATTTTAATGTAGTGTGTCTAAAATTCTGTCTTGAAAAGGCAGGCCAAATAGCTCAGCAGATTAAAGCGCCTGCAAGCAAGCACAGGGGCCGGGGTTTGATCCCCGGGGCCTGCTGCACCGGCTCCAACCCCTTAAGAGGGCAATTGAGACTGGGCATGGTGGCATGTGCCTGTGATCTCAGCTTTTGGGAGGCTATAAACAGGCAGATCACTACAAATCCGATCTAGTAGTGAGACCCTGAACACCCTGTAGACCCTTCCCTAAAATACCCCCAAAAATAATAATTTTTAAAAAATACTATCTTTTGCATGGAATTGTTGTAAAGAGTTGTTAAGGTGGCGCACACTTGTAGTCCCAGCACTCAATAGGCTGAAGCAGGAGAATGGCCATGAGTTCAAGGCCAGCCTGAGCTACATAGGAAGACACTGTCTTGAAAAGAAAAAAACAAAAAAAATCTGAAATCTAGTGTGTATTTTGTTCTCACACCTCAGTAGCCCTGTGTAGCCAATGGCTTCCACATCGTGAGTACAGGTCTAGGACAGTGCCCGGCACTGGCACGTGTGTTAAACATCTTTGCATTTTTATTTTGATCAGGGCTGGCCCTTGTGGGCCTCCGCTGCTCTGCTTGGGTAACAGGCTTGTATCTGGAATATGTGCCACTGAAGAAAAGAGCAGGGGCTACCATGTGCACAGTCTTTCAGGCTTGGCCTCAAAGCTAAAAGGACTTGAATTAAAACCCTAGAATTCCACTTAGGAGTCCTTGTATAGGAAATGGGCTTGTCACCAGGCATGTTGGCACACACCCGTAACTCCAGCACTTCAGAGGCCAAGGCAGGAAGATTGCCAAGAGTTCAGCAAGAATTACAGAGTGTACTTTTATCTTGAAAAAAGAAAGGGGCCTGTCCTGTAAGAAACCAAAAAATACTAATTAAAAGAACAGGGCTGGTGAGATGGCTCAGTGTTCTAAAGCACCTACTTAGAACAAGCTTAGCAAGGCACTGGGACCGCGGTTCAATCCCCCAGCACCACATGCCAGCCAGCCCC
>NW_004524674.1:1190720-1261261 GCF_000260255.1 Octodon degus | reverse complement strand
CGCGGTTCAATCCCCCAGCACCACATGCCAGCCAGCCCCATCCCCTGGTGGGCTGAGCTGGCCACACACACACACACACACAAATAAATAAAATTAAAAAAAAAAAAAAAAAGAACAGCCCAAGGCCAATCAGTCTCAGTGAGATGCTTGTTAAAATCCAGCTTTCCTAGTGCTTGGGAGGCTGAAGCAGGAGGATCACCATGAGTTCAAGGCCAGCCTACTCTACATAGTGAGACCTTGTCTCAAACAAAAACCTAGGTTCGCTGAAGCTGTATTGATTCTAATGCCTAGCAAGGTAGACTGTGACAGTCCTACCTCAGATTGGCACTGTGCCCAAACCCCAGCAGGTAGAGCAAGGCCCAGAGGTCTCACCACATAGAGATAGAGACTAAGGGTCCTGGGTAGGAGCCACCTTCCCACAGTCTTTTCTCATTGCTAGGTCCCAGAGGCCACGTTCGAGGAGATCCTGCCAAAGGTCCTCAGGGCTGACTTGAACGTAGTCCTCAGCTCCCCAAAGCACCTGGAGATCTTCCTCTTGGCCAAGCAAAAGGTGCCAGCAAAGCTCGAGTCTTGGATGGGATCTGTTGACCTGTTCACGGATGAGAATATTCCCAGGTGTGAGAGCGTGGATGGTGGGTTCTCCCTGTGGATGTCTGTGTACTCATTTGCTTGGCACTATTTCCTGAGTTGCCTCTGTCTCCACAGACTGGTAAACGTTCTGAGGTTGGTAGCTGCCTCTGTGAAGAAGGAGAACAAGCTTCCCGTTGTAGCCCTGGACCTGCTCCGCCTGGCACTTAAGGAAAAGAAGTTCCTGCAGTTCTGGAGGGAGGTCGTGGAGCAGGGGCTCCTGGCGAAGCCATCCTGGCCAGCCAGGTGCGTGTGGTAGTTGCCCCTCTTGCTGTCACCGCCGTCTGAGGCAGAACTACTTCACTGTTTGAGGTTCTACCCAGAGGATGGGGCTTTGACCAGGCTCTCTTGTACCCCCTCAGCTTCATGTGTTTCCGCCTGCTGGGAGCAGCCCTGCCTCTGCTGTCCAACGAGCAGCTGCAGCTGGTGATGCGAGGAGACTTGGCCCGACACTTCGGGGAGCACATGGTCATGGCTAAGGTGGGCCTCGTATTGCAATTCGGCACTGACCACATAAGGCAGACAGCTGGCTCTTCCTGCCAACACGAAGTGGGTCAGACCCTGGTACCTGAGTGTCCCTGACCTTGGAAGGAAACTAGCGCAAGGTCAGGGCCTCTGCCCTCAGGGTCCCTCCAAGGTAGGTGTAGTCAGCAGTCTTCAGATTTCCCTGCTCCTCAGCCGGGGTGACAGTACTTAGGACATCATCATCCCAGCAAGCACTGTCACACCTGGGACACAGCGAACACTTGCTCTTGCCGTTCTCACCAGTTCATTTCATTTGTAAAGCAGTGATGGCAGGGTCTGGTGCAGAAGGTTGTCAGGATAATTAAACAGGTTGCCGTGAGAAAACATGTTGTCCTGGGCTTGGCACTTACCTTGTAAGCACATAGGACTGCTGGTTTTTGAGTCTCAGAATGACACTACAGAATTTGGATCATGGTCACACCAGGCCCTTAAAACCCACTCCACACTGCATATATATAGCCAGTAAAGCAGCCTGTTACCATGTCCACTGTGAGGACAGGGAGGGCTAGATGCCAAGCAGGAGCACTGTAGCAACAGGAAGCCATTGCAATTTAAGCTCAGCCCAGCTGTATAAAAGGGAAGGTACCACAAGCCTGGGTGTTTTGTTTTGTGATGCTAGGAATTGAACCCAAATCCTTCACACTGAGCCCCATTCCCGCCCTTTTGTTTTTGAGGATAGGGTCTTGGTTGCCCAGAGTTTAAACTTGCAGTCCTCCTGCCTTAGCTTCCCCAAATTCCAGATTTACAGACATGTACCACTGTGCCTCACTATGACTGAGTTTGACCTGCAGTGGAAGGGGCTGCTGGGGGTGGTGTCTCCCCTGGGCTGGTGACCCTCGTGCACACCTGACTCTTGCAGCTCTCAAATCAGTCGAAGTTTGTCCCAGAGATGAGCGAGTACGTGGGCACCTTCCTGGAGGGATGCCAGGATGACCCTGAGCGGCAGCTGTCCGTACTGGTGGCTTTCTCGTCCATCACCAACCAAGGTCTCCCTGTCATGCCTACCTTCTGGCGTGTCACACGGTTCCTAAGTCCCCAGGCCCTGCAAGACTATGTGGCCTGGCTGCAGGGCATGTTTCTCCAGCCCAACCTGGACTCCTTGGTCGACTTCAGCACTGCCAACCAAAAGAAAGCCCAGGATGCTTCACTGAATTCGTGAGTGACCTAAGGGATAGGGCCCCCAGATTAAGGAGGCTGGAATGCAGTTCAGGAACTCCAAGCCACAGAAGGAGGGAAGGGAGAAATCTTAGCTTTTAGAGATGGCCTCAGGGCCAGGGATAGAGCTCAGTAGCATAAGTGTCTGTCTGGCAAGTACAAGGTCTCGAGTTCAATCCCTGGTACTGCAAAAAAAGAAATAAAATAATAATAAAAAAAAAAACAGCCTCTGTCTTTCCACAGTGATGTGCAAAGCAGGTGGTCTGGGTTTCTTGTTAAGATGAGGCAAAGCAGTTCCTAGTTTAGATCACCTCTGAATGTGTTCCACAGTGTTGGTCTTTGCTCCACAGACCTGAGCGGGCTATATTCCGGCTACGGAAGTGGATCATCCATCGCCTGGTCAGCCTTCTGGACACCTTGCACCTGGAGAAAGAGGAGGCTTTGATTGAGCAGGTGGCCAGGTGTGAAATGTACTCAAGCCCTGTAGTGATCAAGGAAAGGGGTCCACCCTGGGGCCAGGAGCCTTTGGGTTGAGTCATCAGTGAGCAATAGGTGCAGACAGATTTAGGGTCACTCTTTGCAGGCCTGTGAAGGGAAGGGACCCAAAAGTCTAGGATTATAGGACCCTAAAGACTTGCTTCATGGATCTCAAAGGCAGCCCTGGCATACTCATGGTATCAGGAAAGTTGCTTGCCTGGCACCTCCCACCTCTGTGGCCAGCTAGAGCAGGGTTTCTCCTGTCTACCTCCACCATGGTCAGAAGAGCCAGCTTCCCTAGCCCCATGTTCAAAGGCACCCGTGCTTGACTTGGCATTGGTCACACAGCCTCACATGTGTCTCCACCTTAGCAAGGGCCCTGGTTCTCAGAGAAGCAGCCCACGCTTGTCATTGCCCAGCTGCCTCTGGCCTTGACCAATTGGGTCCTGTGAGAGATGTGCACAAGCCAGTAGCTCCTCCTTCCTCCTGGCACACCCTTCATGGTACCCACCCAAGAAGGGAAGCCCGTTGGACTGAGTGGCACGAGCTGAAGCAACACTGGCTCTCTCCCAGGTTTTGTTTGTTCCACTCATTCTTTAAAACAAAGAAGCCCACGAGCCAGATCCCAGAGACCAAGCAGCAGTTCTCCATTCCTCTGGACAGCCGGACCCGAGAATTCTTCACTGGTGCCTTCTTCAGGTGGGTCTTGGGCAGCCCAGGAAAGGCAAGAGTGGTGAGATGACATTGAGGATATTTGCTCCCCATGTGCCAAGCTCGGAGCAGTAGTGAGCACCCAGTATCTACTGAGGCCAGGGATCAAGCCTTGAGGTGGGTGGAGAGGGATGGCGTGTGTTTGCCTGTGCAGTCCTCTGACTCCAGCCTCACCCTCACCAGCCTGCTACAGACCCTCAGCACAAAGTTGAGGCACATCCCAGACCAGGCCCAAGGTGGGCACCACTGGATCTACCGCCTGGTGCAGTTAGCAGACACGCTGTTGAATCACAGTCGCAACGTGGCCATCGTCACACCCTTCACAGCACAACAGCGCCAGGCCTGGGACCAGTGAGGCACAGGACTTCCACAGGGGGTGGGGCACTGGGGTGGGACTGGCAGTGGCCTGCAAACACACCTGTCTTCCCCTACCCTGCCCCCAGAATGCTGGAGACCTTGAAGGAACTGGAGGCCCGCTCCTCAGAGACCAAGGCCTCTGCTTTCCAGCACCTGCTGCTCCTGGTGGGCATCCACCTCTTCAAGGTACAGTGGCCTAGAGAGACGCATCTGGGAACCTAGGGTTGGGGGGTGGTGGGCCTCCTGCTGAGAGGCTTGAGGGCCAGGCAGCACCCTGTAGGGCTGAGGGTTGGGTCTCAACTCAAGGAAAGATTGCAACGTCTACCTACGGGCACCAGCGGGCATCCCAAGCTTTCCCTGCAAGGCTACCACTTATCTCCAAAGCTTTTAGGCAGGTACTTCCCATGTTTGACAGGTAGAGAAAGAAAGTAAAGTGACTTGCCAAACACAGCAAATTACTGGGATTCAAACCACTCCACAGGACCTCCCAGATGTGGCTTACAGGCCAAAAGAAGTACCCATAAAGAACTGCCACCTCCCCAAGGAGGGAGGCAAATAGCACTCGTGGGCCATGTCATTTGGGAGCCAGTTTGCCGTACATTGTGGCCTGCACCTGTATTCAGTACTAGGAGGCTGAAGTAGGAAGATTGCCGGAAGTTTGAGGCCAGCCTGAGTTATGTAGTGAGACCCTATCTCAAAATTGAGAGGGAGGGAAGGAGGCCCAAAGTTTAATTCAAAGCCCGCCTAGAAGCAGTAGTAGTGGCTGAGGTTGGTATTTTCCTCTGTGCATCTTCAGCCCAGGTTCTTTGTCCTATCCTGTTCTGTGTCAAGCTGTGTCAAATTTCTCCCGAAGCCATGTTCCCATTGTGTTCTGACCACAGGAAATTGCGATTGCATTTGAAGTTGAACACTAGCAGCACTTTTGCTTCTTGTATTTCCCTGAAGTCTTGAACCCTCATTTTTTTTTTTCAGAACTGGCTCCCTAGAGCTGCCTGGGGGCTCTTATCAGGGAAGCTTCAGTCTTGCTGACCTGAGTAACAGGTCCCTCCCTCATTTGCTTGTTTCCTTCTGGCCCTGTGGCTGTGGGTTTTGCTCCTAATACTTGGCATCAAGCCTTTGATAGCAGCAGGGCCCCAGGGACTCTCAGACACCTGAGTATCCTGCCCTAGAGCTTGGGATCTCTGAGTTTGACTTCTTAGAGGAAGCTGCAGTTCAGGGTGTGTCAAATCCTTGGAGAAAAGTTACAACACAGAGAAAGATATAGTTCATTCACAGGGATCTGGACACTTGACTCTAGTCAGGGTCACAGGGATCTGGACCCGGGGGGTTGTGAGCGGGAAGTCTGCCTTGCAGCTACTACAGATTATAAGACATTTTCCCACACACACCTCAGTGATGCCTATGTCTAATGCTAAGCCAGATGTGGAGCGGTGGGAGGCTGGACCCCCCTGGGTGCCTTGCTGGTTAGGGCCTCTGTGTGTATGGTGTAGGGGGAGCCATTAGCTCTGGGCTACCTTGGGGTCTTCTGTTGTGACTGGGCAGAGCAGGCTGGTGGCCAGAATGTTTAGGCCTCAGATGCCAACTAGTCTCAGCCACCTCCTTGCCTCGCTCAACGGGGGCAGGAGGAAGCCCAGCCCCTGATTTCTGTCCTGCCCTACCCACAGTCCCCCACAGAGAGCTGTGACCTCCTAGGGGACATCCAGACCTGCATCAAGAAGAGCATGGGGGAGAAGACCCGCCGTTCCCGCTCCAAGGCCATCAGTGGGTGTTTTCCCTTGGGACAGGGTGGGCGGTCCTTGTCCTCGGGCATAAAGACCCAGAGCGTGGCTGTCCCATGCAGCCAGCAGCTCCCTGTCCTGGCTCAGCCCTCTCCCTGCTTACAGACTCCCAGGAGCACCCGTGGGTGGAAGTGATGGTAGAGATCCTGCTGTCCCTGCTGTCCCAGCCCAGCAACCTGATGCGCCAGGTGGCCCGGAGCGTGTTTGGTCACATCTGTTCCCACCTGACACCACGTGCCCTACAACTTATCCTGAATGTGAGTTGAGATTTGAGAGAGATAGATTCAGGGGTGGGGCCCCCAGAGCACCAGGTTATACTGGGGATACCATCTCATCTCAGCCCTGCCTACAGAATCAGACTGAATGGGGACTTGTACCACTGCTGTACCTGCCTATTTCTGACATCCTGAGGGCTGTCAAGGGAACTGGTCCTCCCATTCTCTTCCCTGACCTAGACCCTTTGACCAAGGCAGCTGAGTCTGGTCAGGAGGCAAGGAGCAGAGTCCAGGGATATGAGGAAGGTTGGGGCCTTGGGTGGCAGATGAGTCAGCAGCCTGGGAATCCTTCCCAGGTGCTGAACCCTGAGACAAACCAGGATGAGGATGACGTGGTGGTGGTCACCGACGATTCTGATGAGAAGCAACAGAAGGATGCAGAGGTACTGACAAGCGAGGAACAGGGTTGTGCTGGGCCTGTAGCGGTGGCCTTGGCAAAGTATAACCAGCCTACCTTCCACAGGATGAGGGCTCAGACAGCAAAGACGAAGACTCAGAGAGCGAAGCAGATAGCGAGGGAGAGGAGAGCGAGGAGGAGGAGCGTGACGAGCACGTGGACCCCGGCTTCCGCCAACAGCTTATGGAAGTGCTACAGGCTGGGAAGGCACTGGTGAGAGGGAACTAGGAGGAAGGATCTGCCTTTGTGCATCCATGTTGTGTCCACACTGATGGCTGGGCCTCTGTCACCAGGGTGGCACAGACAGTGATGAGGAGGAGCTGAGCGATGAGGCCATGATGGCCCTGGATGAGAACCTGTCCAGCCTCTTTGCTGAGCAGAAGCTGCGCATCCGGGCCCGGCGTGAGGAGAAGAACAAGCTACAGAAGGAGAAGGCGCTCCGGCGGGACTTCCAGATCCGGGTGAGCCGGCGGCCAAGCAGGTGGCCACTTCCCTGCCCAGCCCCTCTCTGCTCATGAACATGAGTAGGATGAGCGTCCTTCTGTCCCCAGGTGCTGGACCTCATCGAGGTGCTGGTGACCAGGCAACCTGAGAACCCTCTGGTCCTGGAGCTGCTTGAGCCCCTACTGAACATCATCCGGAGCAGCATGCGCAGCAGCAGCAGCAGCAAGCAGGAACAAGACCTTCTGCACAAGACGGCCCGCATCTTCATGTGAGTGGGGCAGTGCAGAGACTTGATTTCCTATCACTTCATGCCAGCTGTGCCCTAGGGCTGGCGTCCTCAGGTCCCTGGTCCCATCCTTGCCCTCATTCGTGACGGGAAATTGGCATCTGGCTGTGGCATCATAGCATGGGCAGAGCTTTGGTCATGGCAGGAACAGAGCATGCAGGAAGAAGTGGCAGCAAGGCAGGGAGCCAAGGAACGAGCGCAGGACACCAACAGGCCTGAGGCAGGGCTGAGGGCAGGAGCTGGCTGCTGGCATCGAGCCCACGGGCGTATTGTCAGCCATGGTGCAGCGGCAGGGAGGGTCTGGTTTAGAGAGGTCTGAAGGAGGGCTCACTAGAGGCAGGAAGGCCGGCAGGGAGGCAGTTGCAGCATCTAAGAGACAAGGTCTGTGGCAAATGCAGACCTTCGAGGCAAAGTCCTATAGTTCTGGGACACCAAATACACTGCAGAGAGGGCGTGAGGTACCCTGAACGTGGCCCTAGGTCACTCTGTCTGCCGGCGCCTGGTCACTGTCTATTTTTTCTAGTGTCCCCTTCTGTCCCCAGCCCTCCAACATGATAAGTGCTTTTGTTGTTGTTCTGTTTGGGGATTTTATTTTGGTATTTTGTTCTGTTTTGTTTTTGTGGTTTTTTGAAACAGGGTCTCTTTATTCTAAGCCGACCTTAAATTAGCAACCCTCCTGCCTCAGCTACCCAAGTGCTGGGATCACAAGCATGCACCATCACCCTGACCCACACAGGGTTCTGAGCACAGATATTGGTCTCACTTTACAGAGGTCATGGAGGCCACTGCCTCAGAAGAAAGGGATACAGGTGGAGGCATGGACTAGAGCAGAGGGGTCCGGCCCATGGTGCAGCCCAGCCAGGGAATCATTGCCCCTCTGCCTCATGTCCTCAGCAAGTTTGCAAAGCCTGGGTCAAGGTCCTTCTCCTTCTAAGTTCTCTTGTTTCCTCCCATGTCATGGGACTGAAAGTCCCTCTTCAGGGTTGGCCTTACTTGGAGAACTGGTGAGGAAACATTCTGACCTCTCGCCCACAGGCACCACCTGTGCCGCTCCCGGCACTACTGCCACAACGTGGGCCCCTGCGCAGCAGCATTGCACACCCAGGTGGAGCGCCTGGTGCAGCAGGCCAGCCAGCAGGCTGACTCCTCTGTCGCCCTCTATTACTTCAATGCCTCTCTGTACCTGCTACGCGTCCTGAAGGGCAATGCTAAGAAGCACACACTGGAGGGCCAGCAGTGTCAGGGAGCCAGTGCCAGGGGTGGCCCCGAGGATCCAGGCCCTCAGGTGAGTGGGGCTTGGTCCCTGAGGGCTGTAGGAAGAGCCAGGTCCCGCCCTCAGCCTTCTGTGTGCTGCCTGGGCCTGACGCAAGCCTCCCCCCATCCCTCTCACCTGGCCTAGACCAACTGTCTGGACTTGGACCTTGTGACGCCTGTGTACTTGGCAGCACTGAGCTCCTTCCTGACCAGGCGCAACAGCCCTTTCACCATCCCCATGTTCCTCAGCCTCTTCTCCCGGTACCCGGTGAGTGTCCCACACCCCTGCTCCTCTGGCTACCCCTCCCCATCCCACATCCCAGGCCCTGCCTTACTGTCCATTATTTCCTGCACTCCCAGATGATCTGTAAGAGTCTGCTCCCTGTCCTGCTCCAGCGCATGTCTGGCTCAACTCGGGCCCGTCAGCAGGTAAGGGCTTTGCCAGATCCCACTGGCCTTCCTGCATTGGCCTTCCTGCGTTGTCCATTTCATCCTCTTCTGGTGGGGGGTGTGATACCCAGGAGCCATGCCTGCCAACCTTGGCTGAAGGGCATATCATCTGAGGAGCAGGATGGCTGTACTGTTGGCCTTCCCCACCATCAGTATAAGGTCTGAGGGGACAGGGCTGGCTTTGTCCCTGTAGCCACCACTTCCTTCCCAGCCTGAGCCCTCCAACTCCCTTAAGGGCCTGTCCTCTTACCTGAACAAAAGGATGCCTGGCATTTCCCAGTTAGTCAGGTGCCCTGGCTGTTGGGCAGGCAGGCAGGAGATGGTGCTAAGCTAGTAAGAGGGCCTAGAAGCTGTTTCAACCTGAGATCCTATCTTCCCTATCCTTGTCCATTTGGCAACCCAGTCTTCATCCAGGCCTCACTGTGGCCCACCTAAGAGTTGACAGGAATGAGCTGTTGCAGGCAGCCCCCATGCACCACCTAGGGTTGCCATGTTCTTAGCGGGTGTCTGGCAGTCCCTCCAGCACCTAGGTTCCCAGTAACCATGTGTTTCTTTCCTCAGGCCCATTCCTGCCTGCTGTTGCAGAAGACCCTATCTGCACGGGAGCTGAGGGCATGTTTTGAGGATCCTGAGTGGGAGCAGCTGATTGGCCAGGTCCTGGCAAAGGTCACTGAGGTAAGAGCCTGGAGGTCCCTCCTCCCACCCCACCAGGAAAGGTTCTCCAAGCCTAAGCCTTCCTCCAAAGTAGGGTTTGGCTGGTCCCGGAGATGTGATCTTCTTTGGGCTTTGGTGTCGGGCTAGGGAACAGGGCCTCCAGCAAGGACTCCCTTCTGCATACTTCAGCCTGACCCCTCCTCCCTAGAACCTGTGTACACTGGGGGAGGCACAGAGCAGGGCGGAGCACCAGAAGCAGTTGACCTCCCTGGAGCTGCTCAACACTCTCTTCAAGATCATCCATCATGAGGTGAGCCAACAGCTCACAGCTGGGCCTGGGAAGGAGCAGGCATCCTTGGGGTCCAAGCAGCAGACTTCAGGATAGTCAGGGCTTCCAGGCTGGGAGGGACATCAGCATGGGTCACATAGGGAAGATTCTGGGTGCCAAGTTGAGGAGTCCAAGCTGTCCATGTTTATGTGATTATCTTACCACGTGTGGATGAATGTAACTTGGGTGGCAGAGTGCCACCTGGCCTTGATGGGATGAGAAAGACAAGGGACGGTAGGAGACGGGGAAGAGATGGAGAGATTCCAGGTTAGCAGCAGTTAGTGTGGAGGCCAGGTGTCCAAGCCTGGGGCAAGAGGACAGAGCAGCAGTGATGAGTCCAGGCCCAGTAAGGTTTGATCTGCTCATGTCAGGGTAGAGGGCCATGGGCAGCTGGAGAATGTGTATCTGGATCCCCAATCCTGGCCAGAAATCAGGCTTTGGGAGACTTGGCACAGACAAACCCTAATCAGAACCAGAACCCAAGTGGGGAGCAAGCTTGGTCTTTGATCATTGCTGAAGGGAGAAGCAGTGGCAGCAAAGCAAGGGGCAGAACTGAGCAGCTGCCCTTTGGGTAGAAGGAGTAGGCAGGGGCCCCGGGAGCCGCGGAGAGGCCCCGTCTCCCATCACCTCTGCAGCTGCAGCCTTGCTTCTGCAGGATGTGACTGTGGACCTTAGCGCTCTCCTGGGTGTGCTGCGGGGCCAGCAGCAGAGCCTGCAGCAGGGCGAACACTCAGCTGGCTCCAACCGCCTCCACGACTTGTACTGGCAGGCCATGAAGATGCTCGGAGTCCAGTAGGTTCTGGGAAGGCAGACCCACACCTCAGCAGGGGCTGGAAAGACTCCCACACCGGCGCTTCCCGCGCCAGTGTACATGCTTGGTGTGGGGGCTTGGGACCCCTGGGTCCTGTGGAACCACAAGGCAGAGATGACTCCTGTCCTCACTGGGTGTTTTCTTATCCTGCTCACTTCCTCCTAGGCGCCCCAAGATAGAGAAGAAGAACACCAAAGAAGCCCCCAGTGCCTCTGAGAGCCCCCTTAGCATGAAGCGGAAGAAAAAAGGATTTTTGCCAGAGACCAAAAAGCGCAAGAAACGCAAGTTGGAGGGGCCCACACCAGAGGAGGGTGCCACGCCAGAGGCAGCTACTCCTCCAGCCACTGGTGGCAACCAGCCCCCCAGCACAGGCAAGAAGAAGAGAAAAAGGGGGAAGGCCAAGGTCCTGGCACAGCCCCAAGTGAATGGGACACCTGCCACCAAGAGCCCTGCCCCTAACACCCTCACCTTGAGCCCCAGCACCCCTGCCAAAACTCCAGAGCCGAAGAAGGGCAAAAGGCCGTCACAGGTGAATGGAGACACCCCTGTGACCCCGACAGAGCCTTCAGGCAAAAAGCAACGTCAGAAAGCTCTTTCCAATAAGGGAATCTCAGTCAAGTCCCCACAGTCTGCCCTGTCACGGAAGAAGGCCCGCATGTCTGTGGTCAAGAGCCCCAGCCTGTTCCAGAGTGGAGCCAAGAAAAAGAAATTGCTGCGGAAGAAGCTAAGAACACCCTGAGTGCTGGTGCCCTCCGTCTCCATCCAGCAGCCCTCGAGACTCCTTATTTTTTCACTGTGTTTTAATAAACAAGCCTAAGGCAGCAGCCTCTGGTTCTGAGTAGTGGTTCTGTTGCCAGCCAGGCTCCCTGCACAGGTGCCAGCACTCCTGGGAGCCCTGCCCCTCTCCAGACTTCCTGTAGGAACCACCAGGACATGATTTAAATAGGTTTATTTCTTCATTTACAAGAGGAATATATTTGGCTTCTCTTAAGATTCTGAGATTCACAATCAGCAGCTCTAAAAAATAAAGGAGCAGTTTGGCTTCCGGAAGGAAGAGGAGGCAACACTTGGACCTGGTTCTTGTACAACAAGAAAACATTGCTGGGGCCCCAGGTGAGGGTGGGGTGGAGGCCAGACTGGTCTTTGGGGGATACCACCCCTTTGTCCAGCCCCTAGGGTACCCCAGAGCTTGGAAGGGTGGGTATTCCACTAGCTAACACACCACTGAAGCCACAGCCAGCCAGTAACTAAGGGGCAGAGGGAGCAGTGTCTAGGTGGCTCTTGGGGTCTCCTATGACCGCGATTGCAGCAGATGTGCAGGGAGTGGGGGGGTGGTGGGCATAAGCTGCCCCAGGGGGCTGGTGTGCAGGTAACAGCTATAACCTGGTTTGGGCTGCAGGGGGGCGGGGGTGTAGATGGGAGTGGGGTGATCAAAGCCTGGGGAGAAGGCCCAGCCCCCCAGAATCAGCCATGAAGTCGCTGGGAGTGTGTCCTTGACAGCCACAGCAGCTGGTAGCCAGGGACACTAGGCTCCCTCCTTCATGAAGACCCATCCCCTGAAGCAGGAAACTGAGGGATAGCTGCTTCCCTCCGCAGCTCAGCCCTAGATACGCTCCTTTAGAAGCCCTGCCCAGCCCGCAGGAGAGTGGGCCCTCGCTTCTGGAAAGCCAGCAGAAGTGCTCTAGGACCCATGGGGAGCACTGCAGAGGTGGGCTGGTGGTTCCCAACATCTCAAACCTGGAGCATGGGTGGTGTGTGGCTGCCACCAGGGCCTTCACCCCTGGTGATGCCAGCTCCCGATGGAGGAATGGCCCAACCTGGGAAGCCTCTAGGGAAAAAGCCAGCCCAAGGCAGCAGAGACAAATGTCCTCCAGAGTGCCACAGACCAGAAAGCACCTTGTGATGACTGTTCCACCTCAGGTGCCCGCCTGAATCCAGCGACCCCAAAGTGCTCCCGGTGCTTTCAAGGGCTTCAGAACCTGAACTGTAGCCCTGAGGGCCCAGCCGTCTCTTCTCTGCATGGTCCAGGATCTACTGGGTCTTGAAGGCTGTAGATGGTGCCTTGCCCAACATACTGTGTGGGGAAGTCCTGCTCCCCGGGCCCACGACCTAGGGCAGGCAGGGCCTTGCCCAAGATCACATAAGCTGGTGGTGGGCCAAGGTCTTCTGATAGACCTACTTGGGGGTGCCTTCTCCCTTGGTCCCAGGGACCCTGCAGCCCAAACCCAGGGGCTCTGCAGCCCAAACCCAGGGCTGAGAATCTGTCCAACCTCCCCTGACACACACAGTCTTCCAGGTTAACAGAGGTTGTGGCTTCTTGGAGCCAGGGCCATTCAGCAGTCCCAGACCAGAGGGCAGCATTCCCTAGTCTGTCACACAGGAAGCTTTGGGACAGCTCCACAGATCTGGGATGCCGTAGGACGCTTCCCAGGTTAGGTGGGAGCAAGAGTTCTTCACTGTCCCAGCGGCACCTAAGGAGAGAGGAGGGTGTGATTTCAGGATTGGGGCACTGGGGCGGCCTCCCAAGGCTTCCCTCCTCACTTCCCCTGCTGTTTGGGGAATCAGATGTGCTCTAGGCTTTGGAACCATGACTCTGGGCTTGCAGTGCTGGGAAGCTGAGACCAGGCCCTGAGGGAGATCACAGTACAAGTTGGGCCCTGGCACCTCTAGGAGGATTTGGGAGGACAGTGGGAGTCCTGGCTGGCTCCAACCTTGACCTATGCCCTCAGCCCTTCCAAGGAAGCAGCCATCTGATTTACTGGAAGGAGGCCACTCCCCATCACACAGCTCCATCGCAGAGTCTGGGCAGCGTTTCAGGAGCCAGGGTTGGTGGGATGAACTCAGGCAACAGACAGCTGGCGAGGAGTTTCCCTGTCCCTTAAACTGCTATGTCCCCCTCAGCCTGCACTCACCGCCTCAGACCTTCATGGATTGGGGCGGCAGCACCAGCTGGTTCACCCTGAGGGAGAGACAGGCGGGGGTCAGGGTGGCACGTCAGCGGGGGCCGGGCCCGGGCACGGTTCTGGCACATCGCATCACTGGGGCTGGCTGACCGGAGGTGCTGGGCAGGGACCTCGTCAGCCCCAGGGGGAGGTGGGAGAGCCCAGAGGTGGGAGAGAAGAAAAAGAGGAGTAAAAAGAAAAGGAGAAAGAAGTCAGAAAATGAGAGGAAAAGATGAGAAGGTCTCAGCTCTGAAAACCTGTAACTCCAGAGAAAAACCCACACCCTAAATACAACAGGCCTGGCAGCTTCCACTATGGGTTGCCTGTGTGACAGAAGATTTGAGCTGGGCCCAGGCATGCCGGGGTTGCCCTTGGATCCAGTACCGGCCATCAGCCGTCACCCAAGGTGCAGAGGAGGCCATTAACACCCACCACACACACAGCGCAGTGGGGAAACACAGAGCTGTCACAGTGTGTTTCCCAGCCAAGGCAGCAGGCCCACCCCCTGCCCACTCACTGCTGCTCAGCCTTGGCCCGGTCGCTGAGGAAGAAGAGAGCGGTGGCCAGGAAGAACATGCCACCCAAGACCACGACGAAGGGACAGAGCATGAGCGCATAGCCCAGGCTCAGGAACTCCCAGAGTGGGGAGTCCTTGGTGCTCTGGCGAATCAGGTCCGAGATCTGTGAAGATGGGGACAGGCATCAGGGTGGGGCCACTTCCTGAAGCCCCCAACCACCCAGCCCTGACACTCCCCTACCCGCAGCCACTCACAAAGCCAATGAGGTAGGGGCTCCCTGCGTCGCCCAGCAGGTGGGAGGTGAAGCTCTGCAAGGCCACAGCAGTGGCCCGTCGGGTAGGGATGACCACATACTGTAGGACAGAGGAGCAGGTCAGGCCCACCCCTGTGGCTGTGACACTTCTGAAGACCCCACAGCCTCAATCACACTCCTTGTAGTGTCTTCACCACATCCCCAGGGGCCTTCTCACCCCTCCTCTCCCCATGCTACGGCTGCTTTTCCCCACCTGCAGCTTTAGTCATCACCATGCCCAGCCCTGACCTCCCCAGCCTCCCCCCACTCCAGCTCAGAGGTGGGGATCTGTCTCACATCCAGGTGAGGTCCCTTGGCTGTGGTTGGCACAGATTTTAACAGAGCTGCAGCCTCCCCACCTCTCCCTGAGACCAAGCTGCCATCAGCTCTGGTTGACTGCTAGGAACAGCCAGGTACCATGGTCCGGGGCCACTGAGGCCTGGGGAGGTGCCATTCCCCAGGGGCCACATGGAGCTGTGCCATTCTGGAGCTGCAAGCCTAACTAGCCTCTTGCTCCACAATAGAAATATTTCTCTTGGAAGAGGGACTTGCAAGGGCCAGGGCCTGGCTGTCCTCCACAAGGACCAAGCAAGGCCGAAGTAGGCCTGGGACGGGGAGCTGGGGTGAAGTAGGACCCTTGCCCAGAACAGTGTCATCCGAACAGATGGGTGGCCCTAGCACCAAATGCCAGGAACTCCTGGGCCCCACCACCTACCCACTCTTAAAACTGAGCAAGGCCTGACCAGCTCTGAGTCAGATAGGAGAGGCTTGGGCAGCTGAACAGGCAGCACCAGGGTACTGGGTGTCCCTGGGCACCCCTGCCCCTGAACTGCAGCTACCTTCTCTACCCAGGGCACTAGCCTCCATGGCCAATGTGCAGGCAGCAGCCCCACAAGGCACCCTGTCAGTGATGTGAAGGTGGGAAGAGACCTGGATCTGATGAGATTGCATGGCCTCATTTCTAGTAATAATTAGTCACTTAGCCATACTTAATAAACTGGGACATGATTTCCCTCGGACCCAGACACCGTCAGCAGCTGTCAGGGGCTGCCCTTGGGGATGGAGACAGGGAAGGGCCTGCTGCCCAGTGCCAAAGGTATTTGATTCAGACTCAGTCCATCACCCTGGGCTTGTACAGTGACCCAGCCTATGCTGCCACCATCAGCTCTATTCTGAGGCCCTGAGGAGAGTCAGACCCTACCACCTCCACTGTGACTGCGGATTGGAGGCAGGGACCAGCCAGGGAGAAGCAGATACTTGAGGAAGCTTGAGTGGGCAAGGTTTACTTTCTGAAGCAGAGGGACTCACAAGGGCCAAGGCCTGGCTGGACTCTGACCTCCAGGTTATCTCCTGTGGTCACACCAGACCTCAAACGTCCAGAGGATTTTTTCTTCCCCAGACCGCTCCCAGTGCCAGTCCTCTGCACTGTGCTCCCAATCCTTTCCTGGCTGTGACCCAGACGGTCCTCAAGGATAAAACAAGGAACACACCCACCCCTGCTTTCCTCCCACTGAGTGCCACGAGCTACTAGGTCCACTGCCCCCTTCTGGTTCCTGCTCCCATCACGCCTGGGGACACAGGCCCCTGTCCACTCTTCAGATGGCCCTTTGTCCCTGGCCTGCTAGTCTGCAGCCCATTGTTGGCCCTGTGAAGACAGCCTCTGTCTGGCTAGCCCAGCCGCAGGCACCCGAGCAGGCACGCCTGGGACCCGGGCTGAACCAGGAGGGCAGAGCCCACAACACTCAGCCTCTGGGTGGGGGTGGGGGGGGGAGTGCTGGCAGGCAACACCACCTCAGTGCCAGCCTGGCACTGCCAGCCTCCCAGCACAAACCTGAGCCTTGAGACAATGCTCTCCCTGCCCTGCCCCACGCTGTACCTCATCTGCCTGCTCAATCCTGTTTGCAGCCCCTGACACAGACCCCCAAATCTCCCTGCCCCTGGGAGTCATCATCCTGGCAGACCCCCACTAGCTCTCCTACCTCCTCAATGGCCCTCCCTTGCTGCTCCTGTGAAGTCAAAAGGCCTAGGTCACCCTGCCTGGCTCACCATGAGGATGTCCGCGGTGATGGCCCAGTTAGAAAACAGCAGTGTCTCCCCGACAAAGATACAGATCTGCCCAGGAGAAAAGAGTTCAGCCATCAGGGGCCTCTCCTTCCTGCAGCAGCCTCAGCTGCCACTTGCACCCACTTGCCCCAAAGCCTCCTCTCCCTCCACCACCACCCCCAGGGCCCCACCTCCTCTCAGTCAGGCTCATGAGGAATTGGTGGGTTACCCAGAGAATTCCAGCCATGCCCACAGCCCCAAAGGACACCCAGAGCCCTGAACAGGTGGTGGACAGAGCAAGGGCCAGCATCCAAGGGACAGCAGCCTCCCCATGAGGACGGAAGGCTCAGCAAGTCAGACTTCACTGCCAGCCCACCTCCAAACCTCCTCCCTCAACCCCTGCTCCCTGCCCCCATTACACTCACATAGGCGCCCACAATGCTGCTCTTGGCCGCCACGAAGATGAGGCAGATGAAGATGGCGGAGCCCAGCATGCCCACAGCACACACCAGCGGGTCGGCCCTTTGGGTCCGCAGGCGGCACCAGCGTGTAGCACCTGCACCAGTTACCACGCCCAGAAAGCCAGTAAAGCATGTGATGGCCCCGAAGATGAGGCTGTGGGTAAAGAGGACGTTGGGTACAGGTTGGGGGGCTTAGCCGCTGGAGCACAGGGGTGCCCATTCATTGTCCCTTGCCAACCACCCCCACACCCACTTGCCAGGCTCACCTGTCCTTGGCCCCACAGGGCGGGCTATTGCAGGTCTCAGCCGTCTTCTGCACAACTTGGGCACGGTGCAGGTAGAGCGGGATCCACATGCCCAGGGCCCCTGTGGCGAAGGACACAGCTGACGTGGCCAGGGAGGAGAAGACGTAGCTGCGGCTGGGGAGAGGCCAGGGCAGCGACACTGAGCTGGGCCCAGACCCTCTTCAGCTGCGACAACCAGCCCACATCAGAGCCCAGGAGGCTGCCTCTTCTCCCTCAGAGGGCTGCCTCACACCATCCCCTGACAGAGAACTGAAATACCTCCCCCACAGGCTTGGGGCCAGCTCAGGCTGCAGAACAATGAACTCCAGGGCCACAGCCACAAGCAGCAGCACTGGTGAGCAATGGTATGGAGGTGCTACAAGGCCTTCCCGCTGGGGCATCCCTCCCTCTTCCCAGCAGCCCCTTCCACCAGACTCACTTTCGGATCAATGCCTTCATGTCTCGCAGCCATGAGGTCCGTGCCTTGAGCTGCCCCCCGAGTTGGTCAGCATGGCCTCTCTTGGTGGCTGGGACCAGGATGAGGATGAGCGTTCCTGTGATCATGCCCAAGACAGGAGACACCTGGCAGAGGGTGAAGCATGATATTAGGACACAGAGCCCAGTTAGCCTTGTCTTTGCTGCACTAGAGGGGGCCAGGCAGGCTGCACCTTCTATGGGCTCTGGGCCAATGGCTGTCCAGCCCTCCTAATGGGTAAAGCCACTGGGGATGAGGTCAAAGAGGGTTAAGGGCTTCAAATGGACTCAGACCAGAGAAGGATGGGAAAGAAGGTACAAGGAAGAGTGACAAACAGAAAGGAAGGAAGGAAGAGATAGATGAATAAAGAAATGGATAGACAGATACAGGAGGAAAGAGATATGACTGAGCAGATGGGTAAAAATACATGAAAAGGCAGGCAGGCAGATGGAAGGAAAATGGGTGGGCAGATGGATAATGAATAGATGCAGAGCTGGCGAGATAGCTCAGTGGACTAAGCACTTGCTTAGGCAAGCACAGGGACCAGGTTCAGTCCATGGCTCCACATGTCATGCCGGCTCTGCCCCCGGGTGCACCAAGCCAGCCACCAAGTCCTAGTATGGTGGAATACTCCTATAATCCCAGTGCTGGGGAGGCTGAAAATAGGAGGGTCATTATGAATCTGAGCTGAGTAGTGAGACCCTGCACCAAATATATACATATAGTAAATAAATGAGAGATAGATGGAAAGACATATGGAAAGGTAACTTGGAGGGAGAAGAGAATTGCTGCAAGAGACCAGCCCTGCCCTACTGTCTGAGGCTGGGAAGCTTTCCCAGGTGAGTCACTAACCCTGTGACGCACTGGGAAGGGAAGGGCCAGGCATAGAGCCTCTTGCTCATAAGGCAGGTAGACCCCATTGGGAGGGGTCTGTGCAGGCCCCTTTCTGTCTTCCCTTCAAACAGCTCATGTCAGGAAGAGAACCTACGAGGCCCCAGGACTCTGTACGGGGAGGAGACTTCTGCACAGTCTGGATGCCAGCACACCAGCCTTCCACCACCCCCTGAAAAAAGCGGTCTGTCCCCACCCCTTCCCCAAGCCCGGGAGCTTTGAGCTCATTCCTCTCCATGCCACCCCTCTCTGTCCCCACCAAGAAATTCCACGGAGGCTACTTCCTTCCTGCTTTTGAGGAAAAAACACTTTGTCTTAAGCTTCCGCTCTGCTGGGAGATGGAGATCTCTGTTTCCTCCGATTGCACTATCCTGGGGCCTTGGTAACTGTCCCCCAAGCCTCTGACAGGACAGGAAATGGCTCTGAGGGGCCCCACACAGAGGTCTTGTCCCAGCCTTGCCCTAGCACAGAGCTGGGACTGGAAGCAGGAAGCTCTGTCGTGGACCTGGAATTTCCTGACATGGATAGAGAAGTCTTCATCCCCTCAACCTGGGGCTCCCAAGAGAGATTCCAAGCCTTGGACTGAAGCCCTGAGGCCATAGGGCTCTGATTCCCCTGACAGCACTGTGTGCACTAATCCAGGTCAGGACTTCAGAGCCGGGGCTGCTGAGGAGAGCCCCTAGAGGTCAAAGCTGGTGCCCTGGCATTTCTAGTAACCCTGGGGCAAGAGCTAGACTGAGCTTAACCTCCTGGCAAAAGAACTAGGCCTTACCCGAAGGGCCCAATGCCAGTCTCCAGCAGCCTGCTTCACACTGGAGCCCGTGATGTAGCCCAGGCCACTGCAGAGAAGACAGACGCATGTCAGGCTGAGCAAAGGCGGGGACTGGGGCAGGAAATCTCAGGGGTGTATGAGGCACGCTGCACATAACCATGCAGCCAGCTGGTCAGGCATGCGCCAAGGCTGACCACGTGTGTGTGCAGCTGAGGAAATGCTCGAAAGTCCAGGGCGCCCAGCCCAGATCCTCACCCAAACCCCCAACCCTGGCATCTGTGCTCTTACCTTCCTAGGGGGATGGCAAAGTAGAAGACAGACAGCATGAGCGTGCGCGTGTTCTTGGTGAAGAGGTCGCCGATGATGGTGGGTGCAATGGTGGAGTAGCTGGCCTCACCGATCCCCACCAGACCCCGGGACAGAACCAGCAGCCAGAAGTACTGTAGGGGAGGGTAGAGGATGCAACTGCACTGTGCTGCTCCTCAACCCACTCATCCTCGCTCCCATTCTGACCCCAACCCTGCAGGGTCCAGGAGCCAGAGAAGGGATGGGGCTCAAGTCTTGTCTGAGCAGTGGTCACAACCCCAAAGCACACTGGGCCTCAGTGAGCCCCTTTGTGTGGCAACTCTGATTCAAACTGGAGTTTCCCAGCTTGAGAGTCATTTGGCCTAAACAGGTTTCTTAGTCCTACAGGCTGTGTCTTCACCTAGGAGGGTTTCTCCCTGGTCCTGGCCCCAGCTCAGGAGCCACAAGTCACTCCTCACACTGTCCCCCTCCCCCAACCAGGGTATTGGGCAAAGCCTGGCAGTACTGAGGGCCCAGTGTGAGTGGGGAGTGAGCAGGGCAACCCACTGGCTCAGAGTTCCTCCCACACACACATCAAAGGGCAAAAGCAATGGAGCAAGGAAGGGTGGGACATGCCAGCTGCTGGTGGTCCTACTGCTTTGATGTGGACCTGCCCTCTCAGTCACCCCAGCTGCCCAGGCCCTGAGAACCCAGCCTGGTCATCATTCCCTGGCCCCACCCTGGCCACCCATCCGGCCAGCACTGTGTACATCCAGCCTTCTCTCGGGGTCTTCCCAGTTCCCTCTCCAGCGGTCCTTCTGGCTCCTAGCTGGTACCCACCCTGCACCTGACCCTTTCTCTGTCCCCTGGACTGTCTTTTCCTTAGCTCCTTTTCCTAGGAGTCTCCTGCCCACGGCCTTTGCCTCTTTTTCTGCTGGGTTGTTTGTCTCTTTTGTATTGATTTATATTAGCTTCTCCTACAGCACAGGGCTTGATCCTTTGTCCTCTGTGTCACCGCATTCTCAGTCATCTTTCTTTCCATTCTGTTTATGGCGCGTTTCACTATTCCCAAGCGTCTTGATGTTCTCTTTCACTGAGTACTATCAAATCAGTTGATTTTTCCTTAATGCCTTGTTTAGGAAGGCCTATTCTCTCCCCAAAGCATAAAAAGACTCTTCTATTTTATATTTGCTATATTTTAGAGGCTGGGGTGAACAATATCCACCATTCTCAGCACACTAGCTGGATCATGTGCCTGCAGTGAAGCCACCTCTGGCTTGTTGCACACTTGAGTACCAATAAACAGCGCTTAGCGTCCTCTGTGTGCTTGTAAAAGACAAACATAAAAGGGACTGTTCCGTGCATTTTATTCCACCATGCAGTTTTTCCCTCATTCTTCTCTTTTTTGCAACCCATTTATGCTGGTTACTTTAGTTCATTTTTCTGCTATCCAGAATTGTAGTATGCATATGCCCCATTTACCTGTGCCAGCCCAGTGATGGTCATTGGCATTGTTTCCTCTTATTTTTACCTCCCCTCCTCCCCCCGCCACCACTGCTTTCACACACTAAGCTATATCCTAGCCCTTTCTTTTTTTGAGACAAGGTCCTCCTAAGTCACTAAGTTGGGCTCAGACTTACTTTTCTCCTGCCTCAGCCTCCTGCAGCGCTGGGGTTACAGATGGACACCACCATGCCTGACCTACTTTTTATTTTTGAGATAGGTTCTTACTATGTTGTTCAGACTGGTCACCAACTCACAAGACCAAGTAATCCTCCCACCCTGTATGGTCCCAGAGTAACTGCAACTGCAGCCGCATATGCCATTGTGATCTAAGAGGTTCTACCAATTTACACTCCCACCAGCCGCTCCTGAGACCTGGATTCCCCACAGCTGTAATAACACTTGGTATTGTCAGCCTTTTTAATTGTTACCAATCTGATGGGTGTGAAATGGTGTCTCATTGTTGTTTTAATTTGCATTTCCCTGATTACTCAAGAGGCTGAGCTATATTTATTGGCCATTCACATGTATTCTCCTGGAATGGCTCTAACTATCCTTTGCTGTTTTTTCTAGTAGGTTATTTGTCTTTTTCTTATTGATTTATAGTTACAGATTTTTAGATGTTGCTCTGGCTTTAGTTTCATCTGTCTGGAAATATGGTTGCGGTATGGTTTGCAATATGGTTTGAAATATAGACCAAACATTTTTTTTTCTTTTCAGGAGTTTTGTTTTGTTTTGGGGGAGTTATTGAGACAGGGTC
Organism: Octodon degus; assembly: GCF_000260255.1. Classification (NCBI taxonomy): domain Eukaryota; kingdom Metazoa; phylum Chordata; class Mammalia; order Rodentia; family Octodontidae; genus Octodon; species Octodon degus. The sequence continues at coordinate 1,239,506 of NW_004524674.1, read as the reverse complement.
TTACTATGCAATTGAGGCTGGCTTTGAATTCACTAGTCCAGGCTAGCCTCAAACTCACAGCAATCCTCCTGCATCAGCCTCCCAAATGCTGGGATTACAAGTGTATACAACTGTGGCTGGTCAAACTATTTTACCCACAGGGTTGGTCAGCTCTGATCTGAGATGTAATTTCATCCTGCACTCAATCTCCAGAGAAAGGAAGCTTGGTTTCATCAATCTCTTCATCTATTCCTCAACCATTTTAATTAGAATAGCTGTGTTTCCATTTTGGAGATTTTTGTCTCTTCGTTTGTGCATTTGTTTTTGAGTTTTGTTTGTTTGTAGTACTGGGGATTGAGGCCAGAGCCTTCACACTGAGAAAAATCTCCAGCTCTTTTTTAATTTAAGATAGGGTCTCACTAAATTGCCCAGGCTGGAATTGAATTTGCAATTCTCCTGGCTCAGCCTCCCAGAGTGCTGGAATTACAAGCACGCACCAGAACGCTTGGCTCAGTAGCTGTTATTTTGGAATGCCTGATAGGGTGAATCCCCTTTCACTGTCATTTTTTGCATTGTTTTTGGCTATTTATGGGACTTTTCTCCGCCAAATTCAGAATCACATTGCCAAGGTCCACCAGAAACCCCCACAGAACAAGGAGTACAGTTGTAACGACTTTACAAATTACTGTATTGGGGAGCAATCTGCTTTTCTATCTTCCTCTTCTCAGCTCCTCTCCCCAGCTTACAGAGGGGGCCAAGCACCGAGGTCAGGATGAGGCAGAGAAGAGGCCCTAGCGGTTCCTATTTTCTGCTGAGGCTGCCAAACTCTGCCTGGCCCAGGGCCTGTGGGCCTGACCCTCCTTCATGAACCTGCAAACCCATCAGCTCTCTGCCTTCTGTTCTACTCTCCCTTCTATCGACAGGAATTTGATCGGTCCTCATCCTTCTTCAAAATCTTGTAGGGCTCCCCACTGCCCCAGGAGAATGCCAAAGTCCCCTGACCTGGCTCTCAAGGCTCTGTGTGATCTGCTTCCTGCCTTCCTTTCTAGCCTCTTCCTCCTCCCTCCCCCTCCCTACGCACTGCCATTCTGCACCTATGGGTGTAGCCCCTCTGCCTGTGCCACCTTTACCCAAGGGCCTTGCCTCCCAGTTCTTCTCCCTGCTTTGCATGCAATCTTGTCTCTGACCCTTGGATTTCAAGAGACTGCTCTTTCTTCAGGGAGGACTCAGCACTGTGAGTCCTGAAGGCTCCAAGTTGGGTACTCCTGTCAGGTCTTCCCCCCCAGAATCCCAAGGACTGGCAGGACTCAAAATTCTTGAGGGCAGACCTAGGTTCTCTTTCCTCCTTCTTCCACCCCCCTCTTGAACACTCCTAGCAATAGGAAACTCATTACCCACACAAAGCAACATAGCTCCTCTTTGAAAGAAAGAAGAAATAAAGATTTGTTAAATACTTGCCATGTGCCAGGGTCTTGACATTCATTGGTTCAGCTGTTTCTCACAAGAACCCTTCAAGCTGAGAAGCATTACCCCCAGTTTAACAATGAGGAGACTGAGGCTCAGAGAGACTAGGTGCATTTCTCTAGGTCATAAAGATGAATGGGCAACAGAGTTGGAATATTCAGACCCAGGACTTTAAGAGCCACGTAAGAAATATCTTTATGTTGAATTGATGCTTGTCTCCCTGGGACTTAGGCCCAAGGCCTTAGCTGCTCATCAAAGGTCAAAGTAAACAAGAACTAGAGAGGGGTAGGGACTCCCTGAGGTCCACAGGGCAAGATAATCACACGGCCAGGATTACAAGTCAAGGTTCTCACTCCTAGGCCAGACTTGCATCTTGCCCAAGTCAGAGGGTAGCTTGGAAAGAGTGAGGATGCCACCCAGGGCTGTAAGGTACTGGTAAAAGATGGCATGGAGAAGGCCCTTTCTATAGGGCTGCTTTACAGAAGCACCCGAGGGCACCACCAGTGTCCTTCTACATTGGGAAGGCACTGTCAGGGGTTCAAGCTAGAGAAACAGACTAGCCACCCACCTGGGACAGGGACACGGGGACAGGAAGAGCAGGGACCAGTGGGTTGCAGGGTGGGGCTCACCTGCTGGGGGATGAAGGAGCTTGAGAAGGTGACTGCCGACCAGAAGAAGATGCCACAGCTGAGGATCACCTTCCTGTTGAAGCGGTCCCCCAGGTAGCCGAAGATGGGGGCAGCCACCATGAAGCTGCAGATGAAGACTGCAGGGAGAGGAGAGCTGCAAAGGCGGCCAGGGCTGCCTGCACCAGGCCCAAGGACCTATTCAACCCAGGCTTGAGGGCACGTGCCTGTGGTGTGAACCTCAGCCTGGCCCAGGAACGGAGGAAGCAGCCACAGGGATGGGCATCCTTAGGTGGGCCAGCACTGAGCAGGTAGGCGAGGCCTTCCCGGGTTTGGGTGATACCATGACGCCACCTATTCCATGCTCACCCAACTTGTCCACTTTAGGGGTCTCCTTGAACACTTTCTACATGCCAAGTAGAAACAGTGGGGGTCACCACAGTACCTCATGTACCTGCCCAGCCCACTGCCTACTTCACAGAGGACATGGACAGAGGGAGTGACTTGCTGACATCCCCCAGACATTTAATGTCCCAGTGGGAATTTGACCACTTGTCTGTCTGACGCCATAGCTCTCTGACTTTTGCACATTGTTATCTTTATTACACATGGGAGAGAGGTTCAGAGAGGGAAAAGACTCTCCCTAAGGTCACAGAGCACAGCAGGACAGAACTGGACCCAAAACTATCTGCCTGGCACACAGGCACACTGGCTCCCAGGAGCTTCAGGGATTTTCCTGACAGCTAGAAACCCTGATGTCATTCATTCACTCCTCTGCCCATCCATTTGGCCATTTTTTTTTCACCTACAGTGCACCATACAGCATGTTCTGGTTAGGGGGACATCTGTTATCTAGATAAACTAAATTCCTGGCCATAGCAGAGCTTTCATTCTAGTGAGCACAAACAGACTACAAGTAAACAGCATAGTGCATCAGGTAGTGACAGGTGCAAAGAAAGGTAAAAGATCCGAAACAGGACATAAGAAACATACAGTGTCTGTGTATAAGACTGACAGAGCAGATGTTGTGTTTTCACACATGAGGGCCAGACTTGGGAAAAGTAAAAGAAAAAGGCATGCAAATATTGAGGCGAGAACACCAAGTGCAAAGGTCCCGGGGCAGGAGCACATTTAGCATGTTTTGTGACAGCAAAGAGGCCAGAGTAGTTGGAGCGAAGGAATGGAGAGGGAAAGGGGTAGCAGACAAGGATGAGACGGCAGATGGGGTAGGATTTCATGGCCCACTATACCTAGTGTGGCTTCATGGATAAAGAAGGAGAGTAATAAAGGATGCTAATGAAAGGAGAGACGTGACTTGATTGTGTTCCTCTGCAGCAGGAAAGCAATGGTCTTACAAGACTTTGTGCGAAGGCCCCTATCAGTGATGGGAGGGGACTTGGAGGCCCCAGGTGGATGAGGAGGCCTAGAACAGGGCAAGGCAGCCCCTGAGTCGCATAGCGAGGCAGCCTCCCCGGAAGCCAGTCCTACAGCTGACAGGCAGATGGCCAGACAAAGGCAGGGTTGGGGGTGGGCAGACGGCTAGTCCGGCTGGCCTCTGACCGTCAGGCTGGGCATGCGCGTGGGCTTGACCACTCCCCCTGTGGACCTGAGTTCCTGAGATGACACTAAGAGAAGAGAAAGAGACAGGGGAGCAAGGAGGAACAGAGCACCGGAACAGGGGTGCCCTGGACGAGGCAGAAAAAGTGTGACTGTATTCCTCTATCCAGGCCAGAGCAGGGCAGGCAGGTGGCCGGGTAGGTGGGGGCCCCGCTAACCTAATTCTGTGTGATCTGGGGACTTGGGCAGAATCAGCACAGAGGTAGAGCACCAGTGACACGCTGCCTGGGCATAAGTCTACCTCTGTACCTTCCTAGATGGGCAACTGTGTCCACGTCCCAACCTTCCTCTGTCCCAGCTTCAGGGGCGCGCTGGTAAATGCACAACAACTGGTTCTCTGTAAAGGCGGCAGAGGAGACCTATGCGGAGCACTCGCTGATCTGCAAGGTGCAAACCCTCCTGCTGGGGCAGAGGTCAGGCCACCATGAGATGTTACTGCTGGGAGCTGAGAGGATCCCTACTGCTCAGGCCAAATAATAGGATCAACCCTAGGAACGTAGATACTAGCCGGGCATAGTAAAATAATTAGAAAGCGGTAATTGTGAGTATGTATTTCCTTTTTAAATATGAATTATTTAATTGTAAGTATATGTAATTTTGTGTTTAACAATGGCTTTGTCTAACAAGCAGCTCACACAACTCCTGAAAATTTAACAATTGACTCTCCTGAGCTAGTATCAGCCAGCTCCAGCATGCCAACTTCCTCATCTGTAAAACAAAGATAAAAATAGCAACTCCCCTGGGCTGCTCCAGTACTAGATGAGCTAACATGTGGCACATGCTTCAGACCACACCCCATCCACAGCTGGGGCCCCGCTCAACCACGCACCCTGTTTGCATTAGGCAAGGTGGATATTACTGCCTCACGTCAACAGAAAGAATGTTTTCCTGCTGGACCTGCCTCCCAGGACCCACCCAAGATCACACTGGGATCTGGGCAGGAAGAGTGATCGGTCACATCCCAACTCACATGTGTTAGGGGGAAGAAGACAACAAGCACCTGTCAGTGAACCTGCCTGTGCAAGGTAGGGGAGGACAGATCCAGAGGACAACATGCTGTTCCCTGTCTCCCTGTTGGGGAACAGAGAACATCCGTGGGTTACCCAGCTTAAAAAGTTAAAATGTTGGGGAATAAGCAAGGAGCACCAAAACCTGCTGGAGAGAGAAGGACCTCATGGAGAGAGTAACGTCAAAGGTGGCCATTGAGGCATGCTCAGGAGTTTACACAGTAATAGTACTACTTAAAATCAATAATAAAATGGAAATCCCAAATCTTGTAAGTGGTACTATATAATGGGTAATGAGGCATGATGCTTTATACTTGCAATTATCCTTTATAGAGCACTCATAAAGGCAAGGCCCAGGGAAGCGCCCGTGGCACATGCACTGATTATCTCTTAATAATGACTCTTACTATAATCTTCATCCTACAGCGAGGACCATAGTGGCTGAATGAAGTGATGTCACAGTGAGTGTGGAGCTGAGCCAGGACACAAACACTGATTGGCAGTCCAGAGTGCTTGCTCTAGATCACATTGCTGCACTGGGAGGCAAAAGGTCCCAGATGATGTTCCCAAGGTCAGTGGAAGGTCAGGGTGTGCTGGGGACAGCGAGGAAGAGGATCAGGCTGCAGCATGAGAAGACCATGGAAGAGCAGAAACAAGGCCATGGGGCCAGACTGAGCCCTAACAGCCAGGCCCAGGTTTGGTTTCTAGACCACAGTGTGGCCTGCTGTACCCCAACAAAGGGGAGCACTTGGAAAAGCACACTAGGGACATAAAGAGGCCTGAGAGGCAGTGGAATTTACCACAGGTAACACAGCAAGTCATGCAGAGACCTGGGCCCCTGTGTGACACTCAGTGCCTTCTCCTTGGGGACAGAGGAGTCCAGGGTTGGGAGGGAGATAGGCTTCACCTTGTGGTCGCATCCCCTTACCCCACTCAGGGCATGCAGCAGAGAGGAACCCTCCAGGCCCTTGGCATCTCTCTCACAGAACAGCAAAGGGGCCTGGGCACAGTCAAGGTAGAAAGAGGAGGGAGGGGTGCTCCTGGTAGGTGGAGGAGCACAAGAAAGGCCTGTGTGTGTGGCCGTATCTGATGGGGGACCAGAGGCCCAGTCAGCCAGCAGCCAGCTCTGCAGGCAGTGAAGACCAGCCCAGGCTAGAAGCTTCCCCTGTCTACCTCCCCCAACCCTGTGTGGTCTTTGTTGTTTGAGGACAGCTTGCTGCCAGACTGGCTGCCCCACCCGGGTTTTGGTAGGGGTGGCTTTCCCAGAAGTTCTCGCATGCACGAGGACATCCTGTGGCTGGGGTGTGGGGAAGCCCTTGCTCAGCTCACGTGTGCTGAGCCCACAGGTCTGGAACAATGGAGTTGTGGGGCAAGAAGCCAGGATGGGGGGATGGGGGAGGGGTCGCAGACAAGGTGTGTGGAGTTGGAACAGCCTAGCTGTGGAGGTGGGAACCTGGGCACCCAGCCTCACTCCCTCCCCCTCGCAGGGTTGTTTTGAGGCCATCAGAAGGACAGGAACAGGAAGACATGCCTGAGGTGCTGTCCAGCCCTTGTAGTCCCAGAGCTCAAGGTTCTAGCAGCAGCCAGAAGTCCCACACTACCCCACCAGGAGCTCTATGGCCCGATAGGCAGCCCAGGCCTCCATCCTGCCACCTGTGCCAACACGTGTCCAATCTGACCCCAGAAGATGGTTCTGGAGCAAGAGGCAAGGGCGAAAAGGGGGAGCCTTAGGCTTCATGCTGTGACCCTGGAGCTGGCATTCGGCCCCTGCCTCAGGTTGGGCTCAGTCCGGGCCTGAAACAGGGTTATTTTTATGAAGTCCGGGCTCCAGCTGACCTGTTATTTAGGGAAGACTCACGATTGCCCACATCCTGTGGCAGGGACGATGCTCAGGCAAGTGCAGGGTGGGCACAGACCAGGCTCTGCTGTCCAAGGGACAATTCAGGCCAGTCCAGCTGATGGGAAGGACCCAAGATAGAGGGTCCTGCCAGTGCATGGAAGCCCACCATGCTCAGATGCCTGCAGGTAGAGTGGGGAGCACCTCCCTGTATACCCCCTCGTCTGTAGCCCTGTGTTGGCCCCTCCAGCACAGAAGGAATAAGGTTCTTGGGCCTCCTTCAGAGCAGGGCCCTGGGAGGAGAGCCACAGGGGATTCCAAGTCTGCCCAAAGCAAGCATGTCACTAAGCTGCCAAGGGGAGAGGGAAGGCCAGAAAGATCCCCAAAGCAGAGACACTGTCTGGTTTCAGTCTGAGATGGCTCTTCCGCCGTCCTCCTCCCCCCCACTCTAATCCTGGCCCTTCCTTGTAGCCCCCAAAACCCCAGCCCTGAGTAGCCTCCTCTGCCATCCGTCCTGCACTTGGCTCCAGAGTCAACATCAAGGCACATGCATCTTACATGGACTGGCCCTGCTCTAAAACTTCTCAGGCTTCCCACTGCCCCAAGACAAGATTCAGAGGCCTTGACCCAGCTTTCAGGGCTTTCTCAGTCAAATCTGCCGCAGGTCCTGCCCTCTTTTGCTCCAGCTCTCCATTCCAGCCATGGCAGGGCCTCGCACAGCTTCACTCTTACTCCCTGGGCTACATTTACTCAGATCCCTTCCAATCTGAATGGTTATTTGCTTATTTTCTGTTCAACTGGATCTAATTATTTTATTTTTTAATTTTCATAGTTACATTTTTCACTGCCAGAATTATAGAGTTTAGGTCTTTTTAACATTTTCCTGTTCTTTCTTTCTTTCTTTCTTTCTTTCTTTCTTTCTTTCTTTCTTTTCTATTCTTCTTCTTCTCCTCCTCCTCTTCTTCCTCTTCCTCCTCCTCCTCTTCCTCCTCCTTTATCTCCTCCTTCTCCTTCTCCTGCACCTCCTCCTCCTCCTCTTCCTTCTTCTTTTTTAAATAATGCACTGTTCTTATCTTAGGAATCCTACTTTTTCCTTTGAGCTTTGCAAGTTAAACCTTCTGAATCTTAAAATTCCTTTAACATAAGGCTAGATGGGGGCTGAGGACGGAGCTTAGCCGTAGACCACTTGCCTAAAATGCATCTATAAAAATAATAATAATTAAGTAATTAAAACAAAATGAGTCGATAGCCCATGGCTCTTCAGCTTGTGTTGGGAGCCAGCCAATGCCTTCTCACAACGATGAGCTTTCTCTGTGCTCTGCTAATTTAGAATTTGAGTTTATCTTCAGAGAAAATTGTCACTGGAATCCCAGGCAGGCCCTGGGTCATGAGGCTTCCCACCCGGCAGTTTGGGATTTCCTTCTGCCAGGGTACCCTGAACTGCCCAGCCTCCACAGGGACAGCGTAGGACCCAGCCTGTGAGGAGGCGCAGCGACCTGGACCATGCTGTCTACAGAAGCTAGGTGCATAGTGGAGCCACCCAGTCACACCAGAGCTCCGCAAACCCACTGCAACCTGAGCACCACTTGGGACCAGAGAGCTTGCCTGGACCCTGGAGGGAGTCTGAATCCCAGGACCCCAGTTGGCTCTTCCCAGTTCTCAGGGTGAAGAAGACCCGAGCCTGGAATTGGGGCCAGGCTGGAAAAACTTTAATGAATCTGGGTGGTGAACACATGCGAGCAAGTTGTGCTGTCCTCTCTACTTTTAAAACGTTTTAATGAAAAAATGTTTATATTAAAAATACTGTAACAGGTTCTAAGACATAGACTTCATCCCTAAGTCTTCTGCATCATTGGGCTTTGATTCTCCACTCCAGCTTTTGACGTCAGCTCTTTGCTTCTGGCATCTGGGAATTTCCCTGTTAGCATTAGCTTTCAAGTTCAGCTATGTAATTTAAACATGTTTTCTTCCCATATTTTTCTAGCTTGAGAGCAGGGGGAAGGGTTTCCTCATAACTCCAAATCTGACAAACTGACCAGAAGTCCTTTCTCCTAAACAAGCTCTAACTCATTCTTCAAAACCCCATTCAGATCTCCCCTCTTCAGGGAAGCCTTCACCTGCCTCAGTCAGAGGTACGTACACATCCCACACCACCCACCCGCCACGCCTCCCACATTCGTCCCCACTCCATGCCTGAGTGGTGACTGGATGATCTGTTTTTGTTCCTATAGATAAGAGTCGCTCTATCCGGTGATGGACTGGGTCTAGCACAGATACCACAGGCTCAGTAGCAGCTACCCCTTCAGATGTGGGCCCTGCAGGGTCCCAGTGTGTCCAAGCCCATGAGCTGTGGTTTTGCTGTGAGCTGTCACCGAGGCTGAGCTGTGGCTCCTGTGAGTAAACCAGGGGTCAGAGCTGTGCTGGCAGCGATGTGCAAGGTTTTGCTGAAGTGTGCCTTGCCCAAGCCAGTTATGTGCTGGTCCCAAGGAAATAGCAAGGCAGGCCCAAGCCTGGCCCTCAGGCAACCCTCCCACCCTGTCTCCTGGCCCCACAGTCCCTGGTACCCACAAATAAGCAGGTGGCCTGCTCCCACCATGCCCCTTTGATCTAGGCAAGCACCGACACCAGGCTGGCGCCCTCAACTCAGCTCCGACCTTATCAGGCCTGGGGAAGAGACAGGTGTCTGGGGCCTAGGCCAATTAGGCAACTTGCCTAGTTGCCCACTGAGTCACATCCTGGTCTAGCTGGACTGGCTTCTTGGCTCAGATGACTGAAGGGTTAAGGATGCTGGGGAGAGATGCTCCAGCTGTGCCAGAGGTGGTTGGTGGGGTAATGAGCACGGGCTAAGGGCTCCTGAGCTTGCAAGTGCTGAGGATTCTCACTATGTCCCAGAGGTACCCCTCTGGGGACACTGAGATATCAAACCCTCAACCCCGTCCACCCTAGCAGAGGCCTCCTATGGGCTCCTATCTCAGGCTGATGCTCTTTCACCAGAAGGCCTTAAGAAGTTGGTTTCCTCTCTCTCATCTGGCCAGTGAAGCTAGCAAAGGAGCTCTAGGCTCACTAAAAGAGTCCAACAATAATCATCCACTTCTAGCCAGCTAATCCAGATTAAGTAAGGACTCTGACTCTCTCTCTTCAGCTGAGAAGCCAGCCTAGAACAAAACTGCAGAAGGACCTGGGATGCTGACCCTCACACCTGCCATGGGACCAGTGCCCCTTTCTCTCCCTGGAGACTGTGGCCCTGACCATGTGCTGGGAGGATTGAATGGAGGAGGCTCAGGGTAGGGCTTCCCTCTAGATCAGACAGCAAGGCCTTGACCAGAGGGGATGAGGCTCGGGTCAGGTCTACAGTGACTCAGGGGCACTCAGGGCAGGCGGTGAACAGTGAGGTCTCCCTGCTCTTCCTTCAGCAGCTTGGCAGCCAGCTGCCTCCCACACTCCCATCTGGCATTGACCCCACCTTCTCAGTAAGCGCTGGTCACCGAGTGTGCAGGGCCTGGGGCAATGCAGGGCAGGCTGACTGACTCTAGCCCAGCCAAGGAAGCCTAGCCAAGGAGGCCCAGAAAGGGACAGGGAGGGGCTGAGCCTCCTGATCTGGCAGAGGTGCTATCCACAAGGCAAGACCGGGCCATCCATGGGGCACAGTGGACCATACCTCCTTGTCCTACCCCAGTGAGTCTCACTCATTTGGACTGAGCCCTAGAGATATCACATGGGCTCTCTCTGAGCCAAAAAGACCCCACCAAGTATCTAAAGGTAAGTAGCCTGACTCTTGGCATTTTCTGAGCTCAAGGAGGCATTGTGCATACTGGAATGCCACCTAAACAGGTCAGGCAAGTTCCTGGACAGAGCAGCTCCCTCCACCCCACCTTCTCAGGATAGCCCTGGGAAGGGAAGAGTGTCCATAGTCTGGAATGAAGACCATATCCTTCTCCCACACACTGACCTGGGCTTGAAAGCCAGAGGGGCTTTGGGGCCAAGAGCCCACAGACAGGCGGCGTCAGGCTGGGGTCTTACAGTAAGGCTGAGGCCAAGTCAGAGCCAGACTTCCTGTCCCAGCCCCAGAGTATGGCACTGGTCTGAGACTCCACCCCGGCCCAGGAAAGGGCTGTTGACTGCAGTCAGCATGGCAAAGGCAATGCGGAGGCCAGGGAGCCAGGAGCACTACCTTGTGGGGCCACAGACGGGGCAGGGGAGGGACAAGGGGGACATGGCTGCTCCCCAGAGGGAGGGGCTGACAAGCCAGGGTAACTGCTCAAGGGCCTCCCACATGGCTCCTGCTCAGCTCCTAGCAGCGCAGTGAGGCTTAGGCCCTTAGTGCCAGGGAAAAGGGGGTGGAGTCTAGCCCAGGACCCATGTTCTCAGGCCTTCACTTTGTCATCTCAGAGCTGAGTCCTAGGACTGGTAGCAATGGAAGGCGTGAAGGGTAGGGCACAAGATGGAAACAGGGTCACTGAGGTTCTGCTGGCATCGCCCAACTTACTGATGGAAGGACTTCCCTCCACCAGGTTCAACAAGGGACACATCACTGGACCTCCACGAAACCTCAGGACTCAAAGAAGGATACATCCAGTGGGCTGGGGTCCTATGCCTGCACCCCTGTTTGTCTCCCACAGCCCCTGAGGGCAGGTGGTATATGTTTTATGGAGGCTCAGAAAAGTCCCCTTTGTGGGAAGTGATGGTGGGACCCAGATGCAAAGCCCTCGCTCATTCCAAGAGTGAGGACCAGGGAGAGAGACCTGAGGAAAATAATAGGGGACTCAAGGAACCAGCTCCAGGGTAGGCAGCTAGGAGGGGAGGGGAGCCTCACCTGACTGCAGCAAGCCTGCGCCTCGGTCCTTGACCCCGAAGTGCTGTTGGATGTCCAGAAGGACGCCTGGAGGGGGAGATGTAAAGTGCTTACTAGTGACGTCTGACACCTGGGTGCCCATCACCCCACTCCACGTAGGTGGCCCCCAACCCAGCCGCATCTGCTGGGCTGCAGCCTCTGCCCTACCCAGGCTGACCAGCCCACTTTGGACCCTACAAGCTGGGTTTCCCTCCCACCCTCCCTGGAAGAGAGGGCAGGTTCCTGCCCCTCAGCTACTGCAGTGGCCTAAGGTCCTGAGATGGGCAGGGCTCCCCTCTGCTCACTTGGGGGGTGGCAGTCACACCTCCCATCATGCCATCTGTGTGGCCTAATGCTGGATCAGACCCTAGGATGGGAGCAATGGGTGTGACCCTGCCCTCAGAGCGACCACAAAGCCTCACGCCTACAGAGCCATGGGCAGCCACTAAAGCTACAGGGTAGCCCTTGGGCTGGGGAGTGGCAGGGGCAACCCAAAGCCACACTCACAGGGCTCCCCTGCACCTGTGCACAAGTGCATGCCTGCACACACCTGAGTGCACACACGTATATGTACACACATACACATACACACACACACACACACACACACACACACACACACACAAACTCACTCCAGTTGCATTGCAGATTATAACCAACACTGTCAGTGTGCGGAAGTAGGAGTCAGGGTAGAGGGAGAAGCAGGCAGGGCTCCATGGCTTCCTTCTTAGATGAGGGGAGTCCTAGAGGCAGTGCCTGCTCCCAAACATGGCTCTTTCTGCTCTCGAATTAGTGCCCCACCTGGCAAGGGGGCAACTGGAGTGCACAGAACTGCCACAACTGCCAACAGGCAGAGTCACGGCTATCTAGGAGCCCAGCACAGACCCGGAGCCCTCCCACCTCCTGTACCCAGGCCTCCCGAGCTAGTGCACCCACCGCCCCAAGGGGCCCCAACTTAGCTTATCTCTAAGGACAGCAGGACACTGTGACAGGGCAGGGGAGGAAGGAGAGCAAAACAGGACCCTGTCCTTGGGAACCGGTATACACCAACAGAGGCCTCTGGGGACTCTCAGAGCTCTTTGTGATGATGGTGACAATGACACTAGTGAAAATGATGGGGTTTACCTGGCTGAGCATTAAAGTTCTTGTTTAATGTCACCTAACTCGATGAGGTTGCTGTTATCCCACTTAACAGATGAAGAAACTGTGGCACGTGACCTTAAGCCACGTGCACAGAGTCCCACAACAGGGAAATGCGAGGAAATAGACCTCTGAGCATTGTCTGAGGCCCTGGTCTGGTAGCTGGTGAGATGGAATGGTACTGTGCCTCTCTAACCCCAACCTGGCTGGGGTGCTGAGCAATTCTTGGGCTGCAGGGTCAGATTCAATGGTGTCCCACAGTTCCAAAGAAACTAGAGTCCTCCTTGTCATTGCCAAGTGGGGGTTTGCCCCCATCACCATAGGAGAGCCTGGGTGAGGGCCAGCTAAGTTCTCAGTAACAAAGGCTGAATGGGGCAATATTCTTGCCCCAAATGTGGAAGCCAGGGACTGGTGCTGGGCTTGGGGATGGCAGGGCTAACAAGTAGGACTCCCACATTGCCCCAGCCCAGCCGCAGGAGCCCAGAGGCCCACTGTGACCTGTGGGCAGCAAGGACCTGGGAGCTGGCCACACTCACCTCCTAACCATAAAAGCCCTCACCTCTCCCAAGCCAGAGCCTCAGCTTACCACATCATCTCTTTCCTAGTAGCTGTCACCTGTGGCACCCCAGTGCCCAAGTCTATCCCCAGGCTATAGGCTACAGGTCCAGTCCCACCAGCCCAGCACTTCAGCCTCAGTTCTCAGGTACCGCCTCTCCACCACTCACCTCTGTGATCCCTATCACCACAGCCTGCCAACCCCACACACCTCCTCTTCTATCCTGGCATCACCTGGGGCCACTCCTTCAAGACTAGCTCAGATGCCTTCCTCTTTGGGAAGCCTTCCATGATTTCTCCCCTCCTGCCACCTGCAGTAAGTTAATGTTCCACTCTCCCTTATCTCTACTGATTTCTGCACTTGTCCCAAGGTCAAGTAAGGATTAGACAGTTCTATATAGGAAAAAACAAGGACATAGAAATGAACTTCTGGGGCCTACTTGGATCCACTATGGCCAGTAGCTAAGAGATACTAACTATTGCTTCCTACATAGTTCCAGCTGGCCTTGAACTCACTATGTAGCCCAGGCTGGCCTCAAACTCACAACCATCTTCCTACCTCAGCCTTCTCAGTCCTAAGATTATAGGCGTGCACCACCATACCTGACTTGATGGATGACATTTATATTCTTGCTAAATGCATTAGTGTTTGTGATTTTTGCCTATGAAGGAATCATGGGGCAGACCATGGTTGGCACACACCTATAACCCCAGAACTTAGGAGGCTGAGACAGGAGGATGTCTGTAAATTCAAGCCAACCCTAAGCTATGCACTGAGCTCAAAACCAACCAGAATTACAGAGTTAGATCCTGTCAAAAAAAAAAAAAAAAGGAACTGAGGCTCTAAGAAAGATATGTCCAATCCTTCACTCACACGCTGCATCTAGCCCTGGACAACTCATAATTTGGCTTCACAAAATAGTAAGTTTTAACTTTGAACTTTGAGGCAGGATTTTAGTGATTTTTTTTTTCATGACCTGTTTGCACTGTGCTTGAGCAAAGACTACACAGGTGATGATGGAAGGCTGTGCAGGGAGGGTGACGTGCTAATTCCACCTCTCACACCTGTCATGATCAAAAGCCACATGGAAGCCTGGCAAGATAGCTCAATGGACTAGGCACCACTTAGGCAAGCACAGAGACTGGGGTTCAATCCCCAGCACCACATGCCATGCCATCCCCCCAACCAGGTGTGCTGAGCCAGCCACCCGAACCAGGTGTGATGGCTCACACCTGTAATCTCAGCACTGAGGAGGCTGAGAACAAGAGGATCACTACAAGACTGAGCTGCGCAGTGAGACCCTGTACCAAGCACATTAAAAATGAATAAATAAATAAATACCCACATGTACTCCTGCAACTCGTGAGTAGAATACACCCATTACCAATAGCAGTGGTCCAGCCTACTTACACGTGTGTGCCTACAAAGACAGGCATGTACTGTGACAGGAGTTTTCTCATTTAATATTAAGTGTGGGCTTCCTGTGTTATTTCATAAAATGATTTAACAAGTAAAATATGAAAAAGGATATTTTGCTAATTATATACATTACATTGTATATTTCATAGGGAACCTGACAATTCCTCCCTACTTGATGACACAAACCAAAGTGTTGGATATTTATACTTGGGACTCAGGAGGCACAGTCAAGATTGCCTTGTATTCCAGGCCAGCCTGAGCTATGTAATGAGTCCAAGACCCTGAACTATATAGCAAGACCCTGTCTCATGAAACAAAACAAACAAACCAGGCATGGTGGGGCATGCCTGTAATCCCAGTGCTGGAGAGGCTGAAACAGGAGTCATTACGAGTCCAAGCTGCCTAGTAAGACCCTGTACAAAAGACATTAAAAAAAAAAAAAAAAAAAAAAAAAAAAAAAAAAAAAAGATGTAAAGCAACTTGTCACACAGCACATTAGGATGTTTTGTTTTGATTTGGGATTTTTTTTTTTTTTTAACACAAGGTCTTGCCATGTAGTTCAGTCTGTTCTCGAATTCACAATGATCCTCCTGCCTCAGCCTTCTAGGGCTGGGAATACTGATGTGTGATACCACACCTGATTAGCACATTAGGTGTTAGAGGTGAGATTGGAAACCAGGTCTGAGAATATTGAAGAAAAGTCCAAGCTCAATATCGAGGAAAAGTCCAAGTATAACACAGACCACCCCTGTGGACAAACTGGTTTAGGAAGGGCCCAAACACACGATCAGTTCTGCAGAAGACACCAGCTAGGCATCCTCCAATCTAACTCAGTTCTGGGGTAGTATCCAATCCAGGAAGTGGAGGGCTCAGCCCCATGACTGCCCCCTCCCCAGGTGTCTGACCTGTGCTCCTGATCAACTAGGACCAAGTCAGGATTCTTACCCCTCCTTGGTTTTGGTTCATTTCCGGCAGCAGCTCATAGAACTCAGAAAGAGCAACATCCACGTGTTCATAGTGAAGAAATCTCCCAGCACAGGTCTGGAGGGGATAAGCTGCACACAGCCAGGCATGTAGGAAGGGACAGGGCATTCTCCCCTCCTGGAACCTCCAAGTGTCCCCCTGCCCAGAAGCTCTCCAGACCTGTTCCTCTTGGAGTTTATGGAGGCTTCCTTACAGGTACACAATCAACTGAATCCTTGGCCCACTTGATCAACTTAACCCTCAGCCCCTCACCGCTCCCAGGAAGCTGGAGATAGAGTCAAACAACAGCTCTCTAATCCTACACTGGTCTCCTGTGGGCACCTCCTCTGCTGAAGCCACCCAAGGACTGCCGCCAGCTCATCAGCATACAAAAGATATCGACAATCTTGAAGATTCAAGAATTTCAGGAGCTCAAGGCCAGAAAAGGGGAGGAAGATAAAACAGGTATTTTACAAAATCCACATCAGGTCTGTTGCCCCAGAACAAGCTTGATCCTCTGCCATGCTACCTCCTCGTGGCCTGCTCTTGCCCCCCTGGTACACAGCTGGCCCCCAGGGACTCTTAGAGGTGAATGCACAGGCAGATGGGTGGCCACAAGTAGGCCGGTGGCCAGGACAGGTCGTAGGCCAGGATGGGGCCTATCACAGATTTACCCTGGGAGGATGAAAGGAGGAGCGGAGTTGGGAGGAAAGTGAAAACTCATCAGGGTCCCAGAACTGTACCCTGCCTACAGCCCAAAAGAAGGATGACGACGCAAATCACCATCGAGTGGGTATCACAATGGCCACCACAAAGCCACCCCATGTCCAGAGTCAGTCACTTCTCCTGCTTCTTCCTCACAGCACACAGTCAGCCAGCACAGCCTTCCAATCAGTCACTTCCCCATTCAGTGATTTAAAGGTCAAGCATTTGTCTCCGCCTCTGGGAAGCCTCCCCTGATTCTCCCCCTCACAGAGAGCTCCATGGAAGGAGGAGAAATTGTTCTCACATCCAGATGAACATCCAAGGTCCCCAGAACCCCTGGGCAATCTTGAGCCAGCATACAGGAAGCTCTAGGCTCCACCTACCACCTGTCCACAGTCACCTAGAGCACAGCTTTGGGTCCCCGTCCCGTGTTCAAGCAGAAGGCCAGGCAGTAAGGTCCTCTCAGGCCTTCTCTGAGTTTCCTTTCTGGGCTTGGTTTCCCTCTTCGAGGCCTGGAAGGAGCCATGGCTGCAGGAAGGCAAGAGCCCACTGGCCGCTGGCACGGGACGCGTGTGTCACAGCTGGGCCGCTCGCCTCACATTTTCCTCTGGGCTCCAGCCTGGCTTGGGCCCATGTTCCCCCTCCCTGCTTTACCACAGCCTTATTTTTAGCCTCTTTCCTGGAGGCTGAGGTTTGGTGGGTCACAGGATGGGCCTCCTGCCCAGGAACAGCTTCCCACAGCTTAGGCCAAACCAGGTCCCTGCCCCACTAACCTGGGGGCTCCCAAGCCCAGGCAGACCCCACTGTACCACAAGGCATGCCGCTCCAGGCTACCCCTCCAAACCCGTACCCAGAAAGGCTCTCTGGCCACAGGGCCCTCCTCCTCCAAAGTCACATTGTGAAACTACGGGACCCCTGAGTTTTCCCTCCCACATGTACCCAGCCCAGCCTCACAGAGATCTTGCACCAGTTGCCCCCTGGCTTGGCAGGCCTGGGCTTCCAGCCTCTCCCTGGCTTCTGGCTTCCATGTGGTGGCCCACACACGTGCTCACACCTCACTTATCCCAGCTGTAAGGAAAATACTGACCTGTCCCTCAGCTAGTGCTCCTTCCCATGCCTTCTTCCCAGTGGAAGCTCTTGCCAGAAAGAGTTCTTTCCCCTCCTGCTCCATGTCTTCACCTGCCTCATTCCTGATGGTAGCTGTCCCTGCTGGCTCATCCCTCAGACCCACTCACCTCTGCATTTCTCAGATTCCCAGTCTGTGGCTTCTCACTGCGGCCCCTTTCCTGGGCAGCAACCTTGCCACACCCAGGCCAGACACCTGGATCAGTTATGAGTTCTTCCTTCCTTCCCTTGGTCCCAGGAACAGGCCTCAGATGTTCTGTCTTTGCCACATGCCTCTTCCCTGGCTGCCTCCCTGCCTCTGGCCTCCACCAGTTCATCTGCATCCTTCCTGCCCCTGAATCTATTGAGTTCTTAGCAATTTCCAGCTAGGTCTTAGGCTCTGGGTTGGAGCCCTGAGACCCAGGGAAGCTCCTGGACTCAAAGAGTTAATGCTGTGGCCCAGCCTCGGAATCAACCATGAGTACCTCAAGACCCACTAGCCCATGTCTCTGTTTCAGTAATACTATTAACAACAACAGCAACACACACAGTAGTGTGACTGAGTGCTTAAAGTGTACCAGGCTGTTCTGAAAATGTCAGCTCCCTGAATATGGCTGCCAGTAACACTTAATGGCTTCACATTGCTGCCTGAATAGGGCCCAGGCTTCTAGCACATAGGGCCTCCATGATTTTATCTAACTCAGCCATACCCTCACCTTATACACATACACACACACACACACACACACACACACACACACACACAAACCCACAACCCTGAATTCCAGGCTAGGGAGAATACCACTAGCTGTGACCCCTTGCCTCCCTGGACCTCCATTTCCTTCTGAGTAAATGGAAAGACAAGAAAGATCAATAGATCAATGGCCAGGTGTGGTGGCGCACACCTGTAATCCTAGCAGGCAGGGGGATCACCACAGATTTGAGACCAGCCTAGGCTATGTAGTGAGTTCAAGAACAGCCTGAACTTACACAGTGAGACTCTATCTAAATAAATGCATAAATAAGAAAAATCAGTGCTCCCCAAACCTGCTTGAGAATTCCAGTCACCTCAGAGAAGACATCTTTTAAAATACAGCCTCCTAGGCCAGGCATGGTGGTGCACAACTAGAATCCCAGAACCTGGGAGACTGAGGGAGGAATAGTGTTGTGAGTTCGAGGTCAGCCTGAACTATATAGCAAAATTCTGTCTCAGAAAGCCCTCCCCCCCACACACACATCCACACACAAACAGCCTTCTGTGCCCCTCCCAGATCTACAGAATCACCCTTTGTAAGATCAAGACCCAAGACTCTATAAACACACTGCTCTGCTCAGGTGACCAGAAGACAATGACCTGGCCAGTGTGAGCTGCCTGTGACTGGCCCCCTGTGCCTCTAACCTCTGCCTACTGCCGTGTTCCCTTCCCGGCATGTCCAAGTCCACCTGCTAAAATCCACCTTCTCTTCTAGGGCCCAGGTCCCCTACAACACCCCTCATCCTCCAAGGATCTTGGATCTGGGGTCTCTATAACCTCAAGACACTCCAGATCAGGATACTCTTGGCCCTAACCTACCTGGCCAGCTCTTACCCCGGTAAGTACAGAGGCCCAAGAGCCTGGCTCTGATGACCTGGCCCAGGTTAGTGAAAGCTAGAAACCACAGCCTGGTCTCACTAGCACCCCATGGCCTGGGGGCCAAGCCACGGACCCAGGCATCCAAGCCCACACTCACATATCTGCTCCTGAGTCCACAGGGCAAGGTATGGCCCACATCCTGCAGGAACAAACTGAGTGGCACCATCTGCCATTCCTCTGAGCCTCTGAGGCAAGGATGGTCCTGGATCCAGCACAGCTTAGCCACTTGTGAATCTCAACTGGGTCTGCCCTACATGTACCAAGCCCCACCCATGCCACCCTACAATATAGATTAATGCCAGGGTGGCCTGTGGGTATCCCTGCAAGGACCTTATCGAAGCAAGGCTGTCAGGCAGATCTTTGGCCCCTTAGGGAAAAGCCCCTCTTCACCCAAGAGCACTGCTTATAGACTCCACCAGCACGAAAGCGGCACCACCCAAGTTCAGAGAGCCCCCTCCTCCCCAGCACTGCTGTATGCCAGAATGGGCAGGGCAGCAGCCAGGCCTCTGGGCTGTGGTTCTAGCCTATCATTTGGGGCCAGTTTTCCTGGAACCAGACTCAGCCTTAGCAATTTGGGGGCTTTTCGGAGGCACTCCTTTCCAGCTCAGTCTCCCTGGCCCTGGCTTGGCCCAGGCCCCAGGGGCCACTGACAAGGTGGTCACCATCTTATCACGGACTCAGAGGTGTGGCTGGTGTAACCATAGACACAGCATAACACAAGAGCACAGGAGCAGAGAGGGTGGGGAAGAGGTAAGAGGCCTCAGAATGGCAAAACTCAAGCCCACAAGCCCTTGGCTTAGTGCTTCAGGACTCCTGCTCCCACTTCTCAGATAGAGGACTGAGACTGGGAAGGTGCTGGGATAGAGAACAAAGAGCCAGGCAGGAACTGGGCTGTGCCAGCCACCAAGCCCAAGCCTGGTATGCCTTCCCATCATCATGCTTCCAGAAACTTCCCAGAAAGAGCCTATAGCCACTGCCCCCTCAACACCCACTCTGGCTGTCTTCACATGATTGTTTGTAACAGTCATGTGCCCAAGCAACACCACCTCTGCCCTGCACAACCTCTTATACTTTACAAAGCCTAAGCAGGCCCCTTGCCTCTCAGAACCCCATTCAGCAATCCATGCTTGACCATGGAGCGACCACAAAGATACACAGGACTACAGCTGGGCTACAGGGGACCCAAGCAAGGTCTCCAGTTAGGCAGATGACTGAAGAAGAGGAGATTGGAGACCAGAATCAGGTCCCCAGCCTCCAGCCTGTGGCTAATGCATTATCGCCGAGTATTCCTTTCTCTAACGTAAAGGTTCCTGCCCTCAGCCACGTTTCCCTGGACCATTCACCTACCTCCCAGCCACCTAGAGATGACCAGACCCAGAATAGACCAGCATTTTCTTTCCCATGGCCTCACTTTGTGACCAGGGGCCAGTCCTGTGCTCTGATATCTGTAGAGGAGACAGGCCAAAGCCACCACTGTGCCCTCCTGAATGTACAGAAGCACTCTGCCCAGCTTGGCTGTGGGGTGGTCCCATTGGCAAGGCCAAGGACTGAGCAGACAAGGACTTCCTCTTATTTCCTTCCTGGAGACAGGAGGCCCTGAGGCTCATTGTACACCCTGGGCAAAACAAAAGAGCAGCACCTGCCAGAGGCAGAGGCCCTGCCTCAGCAACAAGAGTGGGCCCTTCATCTCTCCAGACCAACCAGTGTCCCTTCCACCCTGAAAGACATGTTTTAGAGTCAGACTAGCATGCGTCAACCCAAGTTGGCCACTCAAGGTTATGTCAACTTCCTGGAAGCTAGGGTCACAGACATGTCAGTCCCTGAAAGCAGGAGGGAGATGGCAATCCTACAGGTGCTAGGGTGGAGGTAGAAGAGAGTTCAGATACAAACCAAGAGTGAGGTGGTTTGGCACAGAGGATTAGGGAAGACTTCCTGGAATGGGGGCACAACATTGCCGAGGCCACTAGGAGAAACAGGCTGGAAAGTGCAGCTCCTAGGACACAGCCAGAGCTGGGAAAGATGGTCCAGGGAAATCTGAAGGCCAGTAGGCAAGAGATCTTGCAACCAAGTAGCCCATACATAATACCCTTGCAAGTGAGAACTTGATCACAGCAAAAAATGGACAAAATCTTCTATTGTGGATTCAGGGATCAGAGAAGGTCAAGATCTGCGTGAGTCACACAGCAAAGCTGCCAACATCTGGCAACCCGAAGCACCCAGGAGACCCTCAGGGCCAAACAGGAAGCCCAGCCCCAGAAGGCTGGGATGAGGCCACTGTGCTCTTTGCCTCCCTCTTCTTATCTCCCTTCTGTCCTCCAGATTACAGCCCCCACACCCAGGCAGAAACAAAAGCCACTTCCTTTTGTGGAGGGTTTGGGGAAGGGACTAGCGGTGCCCCATCCTTGGGCAGTTCTCTGTAGGGCAGTCTCAGTAGCAGGCCACTCCCTGCCTTCCTTCACCAATCACAAAGTGGGAAACTGAGGGTTAGGCCTGTGTCTCAGACTAGGTGAGTTTGAAGGCACTTCTTGTAACAGATGAACAGCACAGCAAAGCACTGGCAAAAGCAGCAGGAAGGTACCTTGAGGAGGAAGAGAATGAACAGCTGAAGTTAGTCACCAGGCCACTGGCACTGAGGACAGCAGGGCTCACTGGGGTGTGGACTCTGTCTGCAAGGTGTTCTGGGTGCTCTGCCCCCAGATCTTAGCTGGGGTTTCCCCACAGTGCACATGTGGCAGCCCCAGGGCAGGCCCACCCAAGGGGGCAGGGCAGGGACTGTATTTATCCTTAAAGTGACTATCCTTATCCAGGGAGACCTACAAAGCCACAAGGCCTGGAACCAAGCTCCCTATCAAAGATCATGTGCCTCAGTTTCCCTATCTGTCAACTCTGGGCAGAGTCAACTGAATGTATTAAAAATGAACCAAGAGGAGAGTAGTGAGCCCCAACCCAGCAGCCCCTCCTTCTGTACCCTGCCAGCTGCTCAGGGGAAGCCCCTAACCCATAAGGCCTGTGCTGCTAGCTGGGTCTCCTTGCTCATCTCTCCTCCAGGGCTTGTGTTCATGAGCCGTTGCCATGGAGACTGGTCTCAGCCTCGTTGGCAGCAAGGACTCCCCCAGGGTAGGGCTCTGCCTCTGTTCCCCAGCCCCACCCTGCCCAGCTCCAGGTGCCCAGCATGTCACCAGCTGGATGAAAGGGAAAGAAAATAGGCCTTAGGAAGGGAACAGGTGCCCCAGAGAAGTTGGGGAAGGATCAGTTCTCAAATAGTCATTCACCAACCATAATTAGGACCTAGGCCCGCTCCCTCTTGCTGGGCCTGGTTCCAGGAGCCAAATGCTTCCACCTACACCCTCAGTTCTGCTTCCATTATACAGATGGAAGAATGGGAGCCCAGGGGCAGAGGAGGCTCTGCAGTAGGAAGCAGGGGGGGGGGGGCTCAAGGCCCTTGCCTGAGAGACTTCTTCCCTTCTCTGATCTGTCGCCAGAAGGGGGCTCAGAATGCCCAGTAAATAGAAGCTAGGCCAAGGAGGGCCAAGGGAGCCAGGTGCCCTTAGGGAGCCCAAGCTGCTAAACTGAACTCTAAGTGCCCCGAAGGGCTGGAGGGCTGCTAACCCATTCTGCAGAATCTCTAAGCTTCTAGGCCAGGACCAGGGGCAACTGACCCCCACAGAGGCACCTGAGATGGAGATCATACCGCGCTGGGTGGGCGGGCAGTGCTCGGAAGTGCTTTGTTCTCTAGGCACCAGTGTCCCACGTGCACACAGAGGGAAGGGTTTAGAGGCAGTTTCTGGGCTACCACTGTTTCACCCAACTAAAACAAGGCTCCAGAGAAGGAATGGGAGCCTGACCCTCCTCACCTGGGGCCAAGGCCTGTTTCCCTCAGGGGGTTCTCATGGGGAGGAGGAAGGGCCATAATTAACTGGATCACTGGGTGGTGCTGGGAATGCCAGAGCAGAGGCAGAAGCTACTGGAGTTCCCAGGATAGAGACCAGCTCTGGTACAGAAGGGAAGGGCTCCCCAAGGCATCTGCAGGGACAATCTGAAAGACAGTCTGAAAGGGACTGGCATCAATAGAGGAAACAGGAAGGGCATCCTGGCTAGGGAGGGGCACAGCTTGAGCCTCTGCTCAAAGGTGAAGGCAGCTGACATTTGTGGAGTCCTCTGTGTCTGGCCTTGCTCCAGGTGCTTCTTCAGATCCACGCTCATTCATCCTGCACAGCCTATGAGGTGGAGCTGGGAAATTATCCCACAGTGGCTCGGGCGATGGCTACAAGGTCGCACAGCTGGTAAGCGGAAGAACCTGGTCTCCAGCCCTGGTAGCAAAGACACTGGACTGCTCCACTCCAGTGACCACCCCCCAGCTACTATGACACTGTCACATGTTCAGAAGGTAAATCATGCACCAGATTTCCAAGACAATATGCAAAAGAATGCAAAATATCCCTGGAATAAATTTCATATCAAGTTCATCTTGAAATATGTTGGATATCTTAAGTTAAGTAAAATATATCAATTAATTGCACACACTTCTTTTACTTTTTTTTTTTTTTTTTTTTTTTCCTTTTTAAAATCAGACTGGACTACCAGAAATTTTAAAATTACTATGTGGCTTCTATCATAGTCCTTTTAGATGGTGCTGGTCTATACTATGAACAAAGAAAAATGTGCAAGGCAAATGTAGAGAAGAGTGAGAGCTCTCCTGTCCTTTGATGAGGGTCCCTGAGGCCAGGCTGTGAGGTTCTCAGGGGCCAGGTGGGCACAAACATCAAAGGTGACCAAGCAGCGGAGTATCTCCCCCCACCCCAGCCCCAGTCCCAGCTGGGCTACCAGGCAACAGGTGGACTCAGGCCCTGGCACAAGATGTGTGCAGCTACAGTAGTTATTATGGAGATAGTTAAGTGTCGCTCAGAAGTGAACTTGGGGGCAGGGGGAGGGAAGTCCACCACAGAGAGAGGGAGCCAGGCTTATCCGGAGAGGAAATCGGTGTGTGTTGTGTGTTGGGGGTGGGGCGGTACGGGAGCTCCTGCCCTAGGCCAGGACAGGGAGGGATGCATGATCCAGTCAAGTGTTTGCCCAGGGCTCTCCAGGCCTTCCTCCCTACTGCTCCACACCCTCTTAGCCACTACTCCCTACCTCTGCCCCCATGACCAATTCACTAGAAATGTGCTATCTTGTTTCCCCATTCTGACAGGCTGCCCCTACTAAAACCTCTAGTGGTGGGACCAGACTTCCCGAATCCCACCCTCTCCCTGCTGCCTCTGGCAAGGTCAGTTCTTTAAACAACACCAGAGGGGGCCTGGGACTGGAAAACACAAACTGAAAAGTGTTACAGTGCCAGAAGCAGCAGTCATTCCCTAGCTGAGAGCAGGTAGAAACCTATCCCCAGGCAGCCTTACTTACTGGTAAATCTGACACTAGATTTGTTGTCCAACTTCAGGAACCCCATGGGCAAAGGCCACCCAAGGGTGTTACCTCTCCCATCAGAAGCCTGTTTTGCACTGACTGCAGGTCCCTGTGTTCTCTGACTTCTCCCTGAAGGATGGCACCTAAACTCCCTGGCTTTCAGGCAGCACAGCATAAGCAAGATGGGGGTCGATGGACTTGAGAGAACACACAACACTGCTCACCACAATCAAGGTAAGAGTCTCTTGGGGACAGCCCAAGCCAGAAATTGATGCCATTGTCTACTTCCAACTCCCTCCAGGGAATGGATGAAGAGACTTGGGTTTTACAAGCAGGATTGAGGGAATAAGGAAGCCTCTGCCTTGCATCAGAGTTCTTCCTTACACTTGACACAAAACTCCATTCAATAGAGCAGGAGATTGTGGCCCAGAGAGAGGCACCAGGTGGGCATGTGGCTTATATCAGGTTTTTCCCCCAATCACCCCCAAAGCGCTACAACCTACAGAAAAAAGAAAAAACCCCTCTCCCCCTCCCCACTCTACCTCCCAAGCTGGCTCTTGGCCAGTTACTCAGAATTGCACTCCTGCTGTAGGGAGCTTCCACTATGCCAGACTGACCAGATTCCTTTCTTCTCAAGGCTGCATCATTCCACGCCAGGGGCAGCTCATCTAGGGCAAGTCCCTACCTCTTGACCCTGACAAGTCAGAGAAGGCAGAGCTAGCAGAAGGGAATCCCAGAACCACATCCATCCCAAGAGGCCCAGAGACAGATCAACTCAAAAACAGGGAATCAGATCTAAACACAAGCTGGGACTGGCCCAAGGTCATGCACCAAACACATTTGTGGCAAATCTGGGACTAGAAACCAGTTGTTCCGTGGACTTTAATCCTATCCTTATTGTTGATTCCCAGAGATATAGAGAATAAAGCCGCCCCTCTTTAACCCCAGAGGCCTATGCCCTGCCCCACGCCCCAAGCACCATAGGACCAGGGGAGGTGTCTCCAGGCTGCTAGCCAGGGCCAGCTGCAAACCGCATCCAGGGTCCCCAGGCGCCCGCGGACCCGCCCCGCCCCTCCCTCTGCGCCCCTCAGACCAGGGCCTTTGTCAGCCACGCGCTCACAAGCTCTCTCTTGCTCTCTCTCTCTCTCTCTCTCTCTCTCTCTCTCTCTCACACACACACACACACACACACACACACACATCTGCGCCGCCACGCGCGCACACATTCGGTTTCCCTGGCGCACACCCGCAAGGGGCGCACACACTCTCAGCACGCATGAAGGGGGGTGGAGGCGACCAAGGAAGGAAGGAACTGACGGGCCATGGACGTATGGACGGCCAGGGGGGTAGAGGAAGAGGAGAGGCCCGGGAACCTGCGGCTGCGGCAAGAACGCAGAGACGCAGAGGAGTCTCAGAAAAGGGACAACGGGTGGACCGTCAAGGGCTGGCGAAGACTTGCCGTCCGTGCCGGAGATGGGGACTCCTCCAACCCCTGGCCCTGGGTGGGGGCGGGGATTGGACCCATGGAAACGGGGACATCACTTGCCCCGCTGTGCTTGAGCAAAGAGCCCTTAGGGACTCCCGTAGGGCTTGGGTATAGATGGTCTGAGACCCAGAAGCTCCCTAGGGTCCTTGGGGAGAAGGGGCCCTGTCCTCGGGCCGGGTGGGGCACTTGCTCACCTGCCACGGTGTACCTGTCCAGGTAGTTCAGCACGTTGCCCAAGCTGAGGATGGCGGCGGCTGCCCCCCGCCCGCGGCCCAGGCTGGCCGGCTTGGGCTGCTGTGCGCAGGGGCCCTTGGCAGCGGCTGCGCAGCCCGGGGTTCCGGGGATGCTGGGGGGTCCGGCCGGGGCCCGCCTCACGCTGCCCGACAAGGTCTGCACCTCATCGTCTACAGCCACGACTCCAGCGCCACCCGTGCCCCGCGTCCCGCAGCAACCGCTACCGCTGGCCCCGCGCTGCGCCCCCCGGCGCCGGCGCCGCCGCTCCGCGTCCGCCTCCTCCTCCTCCGCGCCGCCCGCCGCCGCCGAGGCGCATTCCAGGCACATCATGCCGGCCGGGATCGGGGCGGCGGGGGGCGCGGGGGGCCCGGGGCCCAGCTCCGGCCCGCTCAGTGCGTGCGTGCGCCGCGGAGCCGCCGCTGCACCATCCTGGCTGGGCCCCGTCGGCTTCTGCGCTCCGGCCCCGGCTACGGCGCTGCCACTGTTCAGCCCCACTCGCCGCCGCCGCCTCTCTGACAGCTGCGGCCCAGCCCCGCCCACGGGGCCCGCGCCCAATCAGCTCCAGGTTCGGGCCACAGCCCCGCCCCGCACGTGCTGCGGGGGGTTGGGGGGCCTGGCCGCAGAGCCCCACCCGCCTGGCGGGGGCGCAGTCACGATGTAGCAGTGCGGACACGGACACGCAGCTCGTGCAGAGGCGAAGGAGTTCGCGAGGAGTGTTAACAGAGTTGGGGGTGGGGTACAGGAAGCGGGACCCCCGAATACCTACTCAGTACCCTCCACTCAGTTCCAACGACTGGCAGAGACTGGGAGACAGCCAAGGATTCAAACCTGGAGTGTCTGAAGAGCCTAGAGAGAAGGGTCCTACGTGGTCAAAATAGGGGCACCTGTTGGAGAGCCTCTGGGTCCAACAGCTCCCCGCATCCCCTGATTCAGCCAGTCCAGGGAAGGCTGTCTAAGAAACATGAGGCATGTGGGCTTGGCCCTGGACCCCGACTTCCATCAGGATTGGAAGGCATTGCTGCCCTCCTCCTCAGGTAGCTCCTACCTACCCTGGCCCACTTCTGTGTGTGCACCAAGAGCCCCCCTGTCCCCACAGAGTGGCAACCGCTGGCAGGGGTAGCCATGACTGAGCTTAGGACCCCACCAAAACATTAGAACACTGAGAAGGGACCTCCGTAGGCTTCAGACTTCTAGCTGTGCCCCAGCGAAGGGTACAAAGCCTTCAGTATCTGGGTCCTAGCCCAGCTCTGCGCTGGTATGTGCTATGACCCTGGACCAGCCCCTGACCCTCTCTGGTCTTAGTTTCTCTAAGGTTAGATAGGAGCATAAGATTCAGCCAGTTTGGAAGTCTCTGAGTGGTCACTCCTGCAGGCTGGAAGGGAGGGTGCTGTCTCTGCTGGAAAGTGGTGGAGGAGCTCCTGTATTCAAGACTACCAGCTGTTGTTGCTCTGTCCCATCTCAAAGGTGTGGATTTCTGTGATGCTCTCCCTAATCCTCCCTATTCATCTCTCTGGGGCTTTGAAATGAAAATCCTGTGCAATGTGCAGATGACAGAACGTTAGAACTGGGTGGATTGTCAAAATCAGGTGATTTTTCCTATTTTTCACAGGTCTCAGAGCACAGAAAATGACCCCATCATGAACATGCAGCCATCCAGCAGCAGGGCTGGAGCTAGCTCAGGGCTCTGATATCTTCCCCTAGGGTTGGGGGCTCATGTGCTACTATAGGCTGTTAGAGCCCCCACAGCCCCAGCAGGTGCAGCTTACGAAGGTATTGGCCACAGTGAGTCAAGATATAGCCAATGGTGATGCAGCATGAAGCAACCTCACACTGTCTCTGGTGAACAGAGTTAATCCCCAAGCTGGTGTTTCTTGGCGCCTTTGAGGTATATTTTAAATTCTGCAAAGTGACTAAAAATATGCTTCAGCATGTTGAGTATGAATGGCTGTGACAGAAGGGTTAGGAAAACATTTCATTCTGAAAGTTGCCTGCTGCCTCTTTCCAGCTTGCTGATCTCAGGCCTGCAAAGCCCAACAGGGCAAGTTCCACATCCTAGGACAGGTGATTAGCTGGCAAGGACAGACCTAACAGCTCTACTTCTAGCCCCCACATTGATCTGAAGAACTATGATGGTGACAGGGGACAGTGTTGGCTGCCCAGCTGTGGAACTGTGAAGATCTGAGTACCACTCCAAGCTCCCCTGCCCATTCCCCAAATTTCCTGTCCTTTCAGCCATAATTACCCTTTTCCAAAGGACAGTTTTAACCCTTGACATGAAAGAAATGCATTCTTCCCATTTCCCCACCGGATTGGTTCCAGAGCATAGGTTTTTGAGCCCTTTGAATTTGGGGGACCTCTGAGCTGCCATCAAGCAAGCTAGCTATTTCCACTGTATGGGGTTTGCTAGGATTTTAACCCAAAGGCAGTATCTAGAGTCAGCCCTGGGTGGGATAAATGCCCATGAAGGGCAAAGTGATGGAGAAGACATTAAGCTCTTTCTAGCCATGTGGCCCTGAACAAATCATGGTGACTTTTTGAGAACCTCTGGCAGTATCATGGGTCTTAGGGGTCTCATTGACATCTAACTGGTGATGAAACTGTGAAATCTGGGCATGGTGGTACACCCCTGTAATCCCAACACTCTGGGAGGCTGAGCCAAGAGGATCAAAAGTTTGATCCTAGCCTGAGCAACTTAACAAGATCCTGTCTCAAAAATTTTGAAAGAAGTCAGAGTGTGCTGGGAGTGTACCTCAGTGTGGAGTCCCTGGGTTCAATCCCCAGTATTGCAAAAAAAAAAAAAAAAAAATTTAATGAGGCCAGGAAAAAGAATTTACCCAAGGTCATATGCTTCATAAATGATGGAACTTGGAATAAACCCAGGTGGGTCTGCTCCTAAGCCAGTGCTTCTTCTTCCCCCTCTCAGGATTCAGTTTCCCTATCAGCATAATGGAAAACTGAGCTCAATAATGACCAAAGGGGCATCCGATATTTCATTAGGTCCAGACCTAACTTTGAAGCAAATAGAGCACAAGATACTAGTAGCCATTATTTTTTCTTAATTTTTAATGCATTTGGTACAAGGTCTCACTATGCAGCTCAGACTCATAGGGATTCTCCTGTTTCAGCCTCCCCAGCGCTGAGATTACAGTCATGTGCCACCATGCCTAGTCTTGGTGGCCAACTTGAGTATTTGGGATGGGGACAATGCATAATAGCCATTATTGAAAGGGCAGATATCTTTGAGAAATAGTGAGGAAGCACAGAGAAGTGTCCTGCATGAGGGACGTCTCAGAACTCTTACTGTGAATGTACACTGTGAGTCTCCCAGAGGAAAGGAGAGGCTGCCATGTGCTCAGGTGAACTTGGCCACAGAGCATCTTATAAGATCCCAGCTCTGCAGAACATTCTAAAAAGCATTGTTCTAGAATGTACTACCTTTCCCAAGACTGACCATCTGGGTTCAGCCCATCTCCCCTCTGCCCAGTCCCCTACATCTCAGGGATCAGGGTCCATGTCTTCTCTTCTCATCTGGCACACCCTCTTTTGGTAGCCTCTCTCCCATGCCTCAGCTTTCAGTAATTATCCTGCACTCATGACCCCCCACCTTCATCTCAAGATGGACCTCATCTCCAAGCACTAATCCCCCTCAATCTCCTGCATGTTTACCCAGCAATTCTACAGTCTGCCTCAGCACCTCCAAAACAGAATTCACCATCGTTCCCCACAAACATGGTCCCACTATCTCCTGATAAATAGCACCACCGACCACAATTTCCCAAGCAGAGGACTCTGGAAGTCATTTGGGACTCCTTCTTCTCCCTCATATGTCATATCTAGAGCCTGATGATTTTTTCTCCCAATCCCCCCATCTCTCACTGATACATCTCACTCCTTTGTATCTCACTCGGACCCTCTAGGGCTCAGCAGCACCTGAGATCCAGCATCCCCCTCCAGGATTCCCCCATAATGCTTCCTGGTAACTTCCTAAATCACATATGCTCCCCATCACTACCTTGCACAAAACCTTTCCATGGTTCCTCGCTGTTTATAAGTATTTAAGTTCCTTAATCTGATCTCCACAACCTTTCACAACCCTTCCTGACTCACCACAACATCCAGTCTCAGAGCCTGCCTCTCGTTTCTCACAAATTACTCTCCACCACACTGAACATTGAGCCCTCTGAACTCACAGTCATTAAGCTTCCTGGAGTCTGGGCAAGTAGCAAGATCCAGATCTCTTGTTTATGGGTCCCTGGCCTTCCCTCAACAGAAAAATCCTGTCCTGCTAATTCAATGATGATTCAGGACCACGGAGAGCGTCACAGTGCAATTCCCCACCCCCCCACCCCCCCACCCCACCCCCAACCCTTTAGTTGCCTTTAGTTGGCTAGGCCTAGGCTGCCTACCTCTCTCACCTTTCCCACTGATCCTTCAAACCCCAGCTCAGACAAGACCTCCTCCACAAAGCTCTCATTGACCCACTTGAACAACTGGTCATTTCTTTCCCTGGGTTGTTGACTAATTTCCATCACATCAAACTTGTCATTATACTGATTATGTTTGTACAAGAGTCCACCGCCACCACCCTCAGACAGATCATGAGCCTCAGGGCTGATACTCTGTCTGATTCATCTTCACGATTCAGTGCAAAGGAGGTGCTTGGATAATGTTTGTTGATTGAATGAGTAAATGACATTTAGCAGGTGCAGGAAATATGCGTTGGTTTACATCATGTATCTGTCGCTCTGAGTGACTCAGATGCCAGCCAGATTCCTTTCCTGGCCCTTCTAGAAAAGGCATTTTCTCCCTAATTGACTTCACCCTCCATTAACCACCCCCTGCCATTTGTCCCTGATTCTTTGATTAGTTTTCCTTGAGGTTCACTGGCCACAGGTGGAGAGAAGGCCCCTCGCCTCTACTCCTGTGGTTGCCAAGCTGAGGACTTGTTGGGGCCCCACCCCCCACCTGGGCCTGCCTTATAGAATGCCTCATCTCTGCCTGTCTCCTGCTCACAACAGATGGCTCCAAGGCCCCATTAACACAGAAGTTCCTGTTCTGTCATTTGGACATTTTAACACTTTTTAAATTATAAAGCTTCAGTCTCATTTGTTCATGGACTGAGATGATCAAAATGAAGAATCCTTTGAAGGACATTGAGCCCTGCCTCTTTACCGTCCCATGACAGGCTGCCTCGTAGGGTCAGTGGCTGGCCCAAAACTATTGCAGTGGACATTGTCTTTGTTTGCATCTCCCCTTATTTTTTCTCTAGTTGCTGGTTTGGGTTTTGTTTATTGTTATTTGTTTATTTTTTGCTCTGCTGGAGATGAACCCCATGGCCTCACGCATGCTAGATATGTTCTCTATCACTGAGCTACACCCTCAACTTTGCTTTTTTTTCTTTTCTTTTCTTTTTTTTTTTTCCTGCACATGTGTGTCTTGTTTTTTGTTTTTTACTACTGGAGATTAAGCTCAGAGTCTTTTAGTCTGAGTTGCATCTCCAGCCATTTATTTATTTATTTATTTATTTATTTATTTATTTATTTATTTAGACAGTTTTGCTAAATTGTCCAAGTGAGGCTCAAACTTGCAATTTTCCTGCCTCAGCTTCCTAAAGTACTAGAATCACAGGAATGCACCAACCACACCCACCTCACTGTTTCATTTTAATGACCAGAATTTACTTATTCCTCTTCCCAACAGCAGTATGGTTTCCTGCTCTTATAAATAAAGGCATGCGCAGAGAATCCAGGCTGGCCTGACTGGACCCTCATGCTCAGGGCTTTAAATTTTGAGTCTATGACAAAAGAATAGGGAAAAATACCTGGAGTTCTGGCGAAGACCCCCAGATGAAAAGGCCTGAATCTTCTGACTCTTGAATCTCCTGGCTACCCATGAATTTTGTAAGCTCCTGATATGTTCCCCTTAAATCCCTGGTGGGCAAAACAGTTTTGTTGCTTACACCCCCAATCCATAAGGTTCCCTGGAAGAATCAGTGCTAGTCACACCTCTGGGGACTGTGTTGGGAGAAAGTATGGCTCTGACAACCTCAATCTCCAGGACTTCTGCCTGCTCTTCTTTAGAGACTTTGTTAGCTCAACAAGCTCTCAGGCATAGGGGGATGTTACATACTTCAACGGTATGAAACAAACTCGTGGTTTGGGGTCCAGGGATAGAGATGTGCATGCTCAGTTAGTTACCCAAGCCTTAAGTCGTAGTGGAAGGAAAGCTTTCAGCAAGACTCCTCACATGCCCACACAAGGACAGGCTCACCTGCCTGCCAGCATCTCACCTGGGAGTAAGTCATTAACATATAAACAGAGCAGGGTCAGGCCTGAGGACCTGCCTGGCTGAGCAGCATTTTTCCCCCTGTTGACATTCCCAACAAACAAGTCAAAGTATGAGTGACTGGGATTACCCAACAAGTGCTCTTCAGGGCCAGAAGATGTGTTCCATTTACCAGGATCGCCCACTCTAAGCTGAGTGGCCTGGCTCTCCAGGACTCTCACATCTGTGGCCTCAGTTCACAGTGGCTGGCCCCAAAGAGACAGGAGGCATGAGCTAAGCGAAGCTGGAATCTGGCTCAGCTGCACAATAAGAGATGTGTCTCTGTCCCCCTAGGTCCCAGCCATGCCTGAGCCTCAGACATATCCTAAACCACTTTGCTGATTGCAACCTATCAATTCCTCCTGAGTTTCTGTCCAGCTGAGTCTAGGAAGTGCTACCTGGTCCTGCCCAGCATCCTAAGTGTCATATGCACACTGAAGAAGCTGCCCGAGCTTGTGGATGAAAGTCCCAGCTCATCTGTGGACATCCAAAGTCCCTCTGGTCCCAGCCAGTCTCTCCTCGCTTCTCTCCCCACCTAGGACACACATACCACAGCCCTTCATGATTCATGACAAGTCTTCCGCCCCACTCCCTGCACCTTTGTCCTGTGCCCTCACCAGGATTCACTCCTCCTGCTCTTACCAACCCCAAAGACATTTCCTGAAAGACTTCTGAGGAATGTGATCCTTTCTTCTTCCCAGAGGTGTGTCTCACTCAGCCTAACCCAGGGCTACCCTGTCCTGCCTTGAGCTATGAGGTCCAAGCACAATGTTATAGTCTGATTTGCTTCCTGACAACAGAAAGAGACTCATGGACACCAATATATGTTTGCAGAATTCACAGGAATGAGATTTCTTGCTTCTTTTTCTAGTATTAGGGATTGAACCCAGGGGCACTTTATCACAAAGCTACATCTCCAGGTCTTTTAATTTTGACACAGGGTGTCTCTTTCATTGAGTTGCCCAGGCTGACCCCGGACTTACCATCCGCTAGCCTCAGGGCCCCAAGTAGCTGGAATTACAGGTGAAGCCCAGCTCTCTGATCTTCCTCCCAGGCCACTGAACTTGGGCTGGGAAGGCAGAGTAGGACTATTCTGACTCTTAGGAGGCCTTGCCCATGTGGTGGGACCTACGCCTCACAGCCCAGCACCTGCCAACTGGGGCTGCTAGGTGGGAAATTCAGATATTGGAACGGTGCTTCTGTGAATCTAGACCCATCCTGTGAAAATCACATAAGGCCTGAAGTGAAAAGCCTCCTCTGACACACCTCTGGAATACAGCTGGGGAAGCTGCCGCTCTAAGAGAGATAAGAGATAGCCCGGATCACACAATCAGTGAATGTTGGGAGGGTCCATGACACCCTGGCTCCATCCCAGACTGATTGACTTCTTAGGGGAAGTCAACTGACCTCCTCGATGCATTCCTCGTAACTTCAGGGCAGCCTGTTTCCTGCGCTCCTGAGCTCCCTGGTCAAGTCATGGATCAAGGGCTGGTCAATGAGGTGATGATCATTTCCAAGGGAGGGCTGACCAGGGGGGCAAGTGTGGGCTGAGCTGGAGTCTGTCTTTAACTTGGACTGTCTCAGCCAAAGAGGGGCAAAGAGGACACTGGGCAGCAGCGATGGGGCTGCTGGTGAGGGTCAGAACTGCACAGGCTTCCAGGCCACTGCTCCACCCATGGCTGCTGGGAGGGAGGCACAGCCTGGCACAGCGGAGGTAGCAACCAGCAAATGAACAAGTGACCCGCTGGCTGGACTCCAGGGGAGGGGACAGAAGCTCAGTCAGGCTCCTGGGCGGACAGAACAAGCCTCCCCACGGCTGCCCGCCTGGAAGCTGTTGATCTCCAGCAGGCCTGCTGAGCCCAGCTGCTCATAACTCCCTGGCAAGTGTGAGTGGATCCCACAGAGCTCTCCCCCCCTCCCCGCAGCGGACCCCCAACCCCTGGGAGTGCAGTGCTGGGGGTGAGATTGTGGGTGGGACAGAAAGCACACAGAACCCTGACCTGGAGTGTGTTACAGCCATGCCAGCCCCTCCTCATGGCTTGAGCACAGCCCCCCTGGATCTGTTATGGTGATACAGGAGAAACTCCCGACCTGAAAGGTACCCAGGATGAGTTCGTGTTCTCTAAAACCAAAGAATGAATTTTAGAAACAGAGGTTAAGAGCAGAACTTCTATTGAGAAAGAAAGCTTTTGTCCAAGAGAGGTACAGAAGGGGGACCTGAGCGGGTTTCCCCCAGGAAGCTGTCTCTTCCAGGGACTTAGTGTAAAACCATGTGGTGAGGCGGGTCTAAGGAGGAGAACAGGGGAACTTGCTTAGGTAGGCATGAGATGGGACAAAACTATGGTCAACCAATGAGATTACAAGCACCACTGCTCAGGTAAAATTGATTAAATCCAGAACCAAATGGGGAATCTAGTCATGTAGTAAGTGGGCACGAATATAGAACAGGAGTTTATCCAGTATCCAGCCAGTAGCCATCTGACTAGTGACTCTTCCCGGCTTCCTCAAGGTGATAATCAATCCGGATGCTTATCTTTAGGGATGTAAGCATTTACCTCCATCTCTCTCACAGTTGCAAGATCGCTTGTCTTCCGTGCTGTCTCCCTGAGGGCCTAGCCCTGTGTGACTGCCTATAATATTTCTATCTAATTTAGCTGCCTACAACAGTGGCATGGTGGTCCCTGGCATTTGCAGCCAGCCACACCCCACACCAGCAGCCAGATGAAAACTCACCTCCAAGGCCACCTTCTATTCAGACAAAGAATTTACAGAGGGTGTCCTGTGCCGCCCTGGCTTTGCAGACTGGGAAAGCCAGGTCAGGGTGAGAGCTCTAGGGCAGGGACACCTAGACACCCACGCTGAGTGGCTCCCTCAGCTTCCACACTGCAGAGGCCACCCTGCACCCTCAGCCTACACACCTCTACCTCTCCCCTCCCCGTTCCTGCAGAGACCCCATGAAGCTAGAATGGCAGGATTGTCTAAGACATGAATTCTAAGAGCTTTGTACTGATCATGCTTTAATGGGGGCACCCTGGCAGCCAGGGTATGCACCTAGGCTGGAAGGCTTGAGCTGGGCACAGGCACAGGCAGAGCCCCAGGCCTCCCCTGGCGGGTGCTAACAACTCAATTCCCAGCCCTTGGGCCCTGCCAGCCCTCTAGCTGGGAGTGAACAAGTAGCAGGTGCAGATCAGCTGGGGTCCCTGAGTCACAGCTGAAGGTGGACCGAGGCACTGCTACCACAGAGCCGGCAGGAGGCATATGGGCATCGAGGCACCTCTTTGCTGCAGGGCAGGAGCCTCAGGGATCCTCTGTGGAGGCCCTGCTGCCAGAAAGCAGGCCTTGGCTTTCCCTGTCCATGCTGTCCACATCTTTGCTATCCAGGGTCCCTGTGGGAGGAAAGAAACTTCATATTTTCCAGTCCCAAAGAAAGAAGAGGGACTTTGGGAACAGGCCTGGGTACTATCTGTCAGAAATTCCTCTAGGTTCCATTTGCAAAGTAAATTCCAGATCCTCTCATTCCCTTAGGGGCTTCTACTGTGTGCTGCCGTTGAGTAGTTCCAGAACCTGTGACGGCCTCTCTGCCCCAACTGTGACCTGCTGCAGTCCGCTTTCAACACAGCAGCCAGGACGGTGCTTTCCCAGTGCAGTCAGACCTCTGGGGCTCTTCTCATCTCACTTGGCTTTAAAGCTGAGGCCCTTACAAGGCTCCCCCTGTGCCCCATACTCTGCCCTGTACTGCTACCCTCCCTCACCCTTATCACCACTCCTCTCACCTCGGCTCTAGCCACTGGGCTCTACTGCTCCTGAATGTAGCAGGTAGGCTGCACCTCAGGGCCTTTGCACTAGCTCTTCTCAGTCCACAGGCGTCTTTCACCAGGTAGCTGCATAGCTTGCTTCCTCCCTTCCTCCAACTTTACCCCATGTCACTTATGCACTGAACAGGTCCCTGGCCACCCTAGCCACAGTTGGAGCCTAGCCTGCAAGTCCCTCCCTGCCCCTCCCCTTTCCTGCTAAGTGTCCCTCTAGCACTTATCCCCTGAGGCTATTTTCTCACTTTTTCTTTTTGGTCTGTCTCCACCCACTACAGTGGCAGCTCTATGAGGTTTTAGGTTTCTCCTAATTAAGTCACTTTCTGCCATCTTCAACCCTGCCTGACATATAGCAGGGTGTGATAATTTTTTGGGGGGGCGGGGGGGCGTCTGGTACTGGGAATTGAACTCAGGACCTTGTGCTTGCCAGGCAGGCACTTGTGCCACAGAGCTATCTCCCCAGCCATCTAAGTATTTTCCAGTGGATGCATAAACAAGCTGGCCATGGGCTCACACTCAAGGTGGCCAGTGCCCTTCTGCCCCTAGATGTGCCTGGAGTACCTGCACCAGGTTGTCGGGCATGGGCCTGGTCTCCCTCCAGGTACAGTGCAGTCAGCAAGAAGCAGCCACCACCCAGGACGATGGCGAAGGCACAGCACAAGAAGCTCTGCTGCAGGCTAAGAAAGCGCTGCAGGTAGGAGTCAGGGCGCCTGGTGCGAAGGGTGCTGGAGATCTGCCAAGGAGGACCTCATGTCTGCCAAGGCCCTCTCGCCAGACCACCCCCTGGCCTTAGCAAGAAAGGTGCCTCCCTAGACCCTCCCACCAGACACATTCAGTAAGCCTTACAAGTCCAGTGAGATAGGGGCTGCCGGCGTCCCCCAGGATGTGGCCCACCGTGATCTGAAGTGCCTCTGCTGTCCCCCGGCATCTGGGCACCACCACGGACTGCAAAACACAGGAGGCCAGAGAGTTCTCCCAGTGAGGGTAGAGCGGGTGCCTCCCCCCATCCCTGTTCCACCCGCTGAGCACCTGCCTAGCACTGTGACAGGCTGGCCAGGGGCCTGGGACAGGAGGAAAATAATAATCCTCAAAACCAGGCATCAGGCCCCTCCATGACTCGTGCCCAGGAATGGGGGTGCCAAGGTGCTTATCACAGGCACCCCACAGTTTGACCTTGAGCTGGGCAGGGACCAGGCATGGCAGTGATAGTCCAGCTCAGGGGCCAAGGGGCAGCAGGGCAGATGGCAGAACACACAACCAGGTGCTTGCATGTGCACGCATTTCGGGCAGGGGCAGGAGGGACATGGCGGACTCAGTCTTCTCGGGAACATCAAGTATCATTGGGTAAAGATCAGAGGGAGCCATGCTGGGCCTACACATCTCCATGGAGGGGTGAGGGAAGATCAGGAATATGAATTCTAGCCTGGAAGAAGCACTTGCCTAGCATGTTTGAGACTCTGGGTTCCATCCCCAGTGCTTTAGTACCTCCAAATAATTGTACAGTTAATCTGTGGGGGTTCCCACCCTGAGTCCCCTCTCCATTAGCCTGTTGCTTTGGGCCAGGTACTTCACGCCTCTGTGCCCTAGTTTTGTCATTCCCAGCTAGAGATGATAATAGTACCCACATTGAGGTAACCCTCAGCACTACTTAGCTGGCACCCAGAGGCTTCAGGTGCACACTGTGCTGAAATAACACTGAGGGCAGAATCATCTGGGCACCTGGACATGGGATGCCTTCTGCCAAGCCTGCTTCCCCCTCTCTGGTCTACCTGAAGCATCTCTATCCTTAAGGCTTACCTTTGGGTCCCC
Organism: Octodon degus; assembly: GCF_000260255.1. Classification (NCBI taxonomy): domain Eukaryota; kingdom Metazoa; phylum Chordata; class Mammalia; order Rodentia; family Octodontidae; genus Octodon; species Octodon degus. Next base: position 1,201,563 of record NW_004524674.1, on the reverse strand, counting down.
TCTTCTGTGAAGCCCTTTCAGAGTTCAGGAGCCTGCCCACGCTCCCACAGCCCCATGCATGTCCCTAACTGAATGCACATCATGATAAAACTAGAAGGAAGGGTCCTTTTTTTGTTCACCACTCCTTATCACCCAGACTGTGTTGGCAGTGATGCCCTTAATTTCTTTGAGGTCCCTAAGTAGAGGCACAGAGGGGAATAGCGAAAGTCTTCCAATAAGCATGTTCAAGTAGAAACTCCTGGAAGACTGATTACAGGGGAAGCCCTACCAGGGGAGCCCAGTAGGGGAGCCTCCTGCCTCACCACCTTGACTCAGGACATTAGTGCCCATAATCTGAGCCAAGCAGAGAATAATAGCTGTGATGATGATGATAACAATAATGCCTAGTGTTTATGGAATGTATCTTGCTTTTTGGAAGGGTCTACAGGGTGTTCAGGGTCTCACTACTAAATCAGTGATTCTCCTGTTTACAGCCTCCCAAGAGCTGGGATTACAGGTGCATGCCACCACACCCAGTCTCAATCCACATCGCAGGGCACCATGGGGGCAGCCCCCTGCCCCTGCTTGCAGGTGTTTTAATCCACTGAGCTATTTGGATGGCCTTATTGAATGTATCTTTATGCATTTTATATATCAACCTATGAGGGAGATAATTATTATGCACATTTTATATATAAGAAAACACGACAGGCCAGATAGCACAGCGGACTAAAGTGCCTGCTAAGGCAGGCGCAGGGACTCCGGTTCAATCCTCAGCATACCAGGCCAGTGGGGCACGCTGAGATGGTGATTGAGACTGGGTGTGGTGGCACACACCTGTAATCTCACTGCTTGGGAGGCTGAAAAAAGGAGGATCACTACAAGTCCAATCTATGTAGTGAGACCCTGTAGACCCTGTAATAAATGCACTTTTTAAAAAAAAGAATAGAAAACCTCCTCACAGCAGGTAAGTGACTTCCTAGGTTATCCACCAATAGCCCTGGCCTTCCCCCTCTAGGGCCTGGACTTGTGTTCACTCAGTGGTGCTGTTTGAGGAGGAGCTCGCATGTCCGGCAATGTTTATGTTTGATATAGAACATTTAGAAAAGAGAAAGAAAGCTAAAAAGGACAAGTCCATCAATGGCCCGGCAAAGGGGCAGGAGAGGAATCAGTACCAGGCTGAGAGCTGGATGAAGAGCCCTCTAGGCAGGGGACCGTGGCATTCAAAGTGTGGAAGAGGAGCCCACAGGGACAGTGACTGGATTTCAGAAACACAGAGGCCAGATGCATGAGGTCTGGGGCGAGGGAGTCTTGTGAGAGGGTAGGCCCAGTGGCAGGGGTCCCTCTGGGTGATCAGCCAGTTCCAGGTCACTGGCACTGAGCCACCCTGTCCAGGTGGTGAGAGAAGCTGGGCTTCCTGCCATGGCAGGGACCTGCCAACAGGCTGAGAAGGAACGAACCGCAGCTTTACACCTTCCACAGGACTTCCTTCTCACCCCATAATTATGTGATTACTCATGGGTGGTTCTGGGGAGACTGCAAGGCTTCCTCGACTGAGGTCCCCGCCTGTCCAAAAAGGTCCCTGTAGGGGCTGGCACTGCTTGGACCCTCAGAATAAGGACCTAGCCGCTGGCCCCTTCCTCTCCTCCCCTCCACCTGCTGGGCTGAGAGCAGCCACTGTTGCCTGCAGTGGGAAGGCAGGTCTTCCTCCCCCAGCCCACCCTGCCTGTTCTGGGTCTCCTCTGTTGCCTTCACACAGCCAGGGGCCAAGGCTGGGCCCAGCGACACCTGGAGAGCCCAGGGGGTAATTTTAGAAATGGGAAGCTTCTGGGTTCCCAAAAACTCCAGGTTCACTCTATTCTGATACAAAACACTTCTGGTTTAGGCTCACCCTTCTCAGAAAGTTGTTCCCTTTATAGACCAAGACAAAAATTGGCCAAGAGTCGGTAGGTAACCACCAGGTGTAGACTCCCTGGCAGCCTGCCTCCCGCACTCCCCACTGGGCCCTCAAGCCCAGGCACCCCTGGGAAGGTGAGGCAGATCCCTGGAGGGTGGGGCTGAGCAAGGCAACACTGAGGCTGAGGAGAGGTGGTACCCTAGAGGGGGGCTGGGAAAATCTGCTGAGGAGGTGGGGAGAGTGAGCCTGGGAGGGAAGCAGCGAGCAGTTTCTGCACTATCCTCTTCTCCAGGAAGCGGGTGAGCTGGCTATGGGTCACCCCTGGCGGGGTTAGGAGGGATCTGGAGACCCGGGAAGTGGGTTTGGAAAGGCAGGGAGTCAACCTGCAGAGAAGCAGGAGACAGCATCTAAGCCTTCCAGAGTGAGACCCTCTGCAGTCCAGCCAGGCCAGGGGAAGTTGCCAGAAGTGGGTACTGGCTATGACTGAGCCCCCTGGGAGGCAGAGGCTGCCAGGGTGCAGGGAATGAGCCACGCACAGAGGGGAGGGGCGTGTGGGAATTTTGCAAAACCCAGGTGCATGGGGAGTCTGAGTGTGCCAGGCCAGTGTCTCTAGGGTGCTCTGAGGAATACTGGACCTGGAGCCCTCTGGAAGTCCCTCAGAAATGCAGGTCCCTCCACACCCTAGACCCACTGCTGAATCACAGTCTGCGGGCACAGGGCCTGGAGTAGTAACAAGCTCCTCCAGACTCAGTTCTTATGCATAATGAAGTTTGAGGGCCACTGGACCGCAAAAGCCCAGGGGCCCTGCTTCTGAGAAAGTCTGCATTCTCCTCCAGCGGATTAGGTAGGGATCACAGAGAGCACTGTCCTACGGCAGACCACCTCAGAGGCTAGAAGGCCCACAGGACCCCTCAGCAGAGTGCACATCTAGGCCTTAGCTCATTTCCTTCCTAAGACCTAGAGGGTAACTCATAGGTGCGCAGCTGTGCAAAGCAAGTGCCAGAGAGTTTAAGTCACTTGAGCAAGGTCACAAAGCTAATTAGGGACAAGGCTAGGAATGAAAGCAGAAGGAGAGCTGCAGAGGCCTCAGGCCTGGGCTCTGTTGACCTTGACCCTTCAAACTCACCCCCCCCTCCAGGGTTCGGCCCACTTGTTCCACTCTCCATTCCTCTTTTCCCCTTACTCATTCTTGGCTTCCTCTCTGGCCCAGAACTGTCTGTATATGCAGGCCCCTTAGCTCCCTGCCCAATCTTTCCTGACCCATTGTTCACACACACCCTGAGGCCTCCTGGTTCCCTTAGGCCCCTGCCCAAAGAGAATCCCACTTCTAACCTCAGAGCACATACAGTGGCCAAGAATACTGCCCCACCTGCCTGGATCCCACGCCCTTGTGGCTCTCCACATGCCAGGCCACCTCTTTCCACACCTTCTCCCCTCTCTGGCCACCTCTCTTATGCTTTTGGTTTGTTTGGTTGGTAGGTTAGTCCCAGTTGGTCTGGTTTAGGATTTGGGGTGGGAGGTATTGTGATGCTGGCCATTAAACCCAGGATCTTGTACAAGTGGGCAAGCACTTTACCACAGAGCCATACCCCTTGTCCCTTTTAGTTGGTTTTGTTTTGGTTTGTTTTTGGTTTGTTTGTTTTCTGTTTTTGAGACAGGATCTGGCTACCTGGCTACTGCATACAAACTGGTCTCAAACTTCCCACCCTCACTGGGTGTGGTGGTGCTTGCCTGTAATCCCAGCACTCTGGAAGGCTGAGGCAGAAAGATCAAAAGCTCAAGGCTAGCCTGAGTAATTTAGCAATTTACCAAGAGTGTCTCAAAATTTAAGGGGAAAAAAAAAACTGGGGTTGCAGCTCAGTGTAAAGGCCCTAGATCCCATCCCCAGTATTGGAAAAGAAAAACAAACGCACTTTCCATCCTCCTGCCTCAGCCTCCTGAGTAGCTGGGATGGCAGGTGTACAACAACTCACCCAGCTCTGGCCACCTCTTGAAAGGGCCGCCTCCTGGGATCTTGTGCCACATCTAGGTACTGTTCTCCCTCCCTCCTCCTGATACCATGTGTCCCTCTATTACACAGACAGGGTCACCCACAGCCTGCCTATCACCTGCATAGGCCCCGAGACCACCGCCTCCTGCACCTCTGCCAGGGAATCAGCAGCAGGGCCCACTGAACTCCCAGGGCTGCAAGGCCTAGCCCAGCACCCACCACCTAAATGCAGGAGGCCGGTCTGTAGCCACACAGGCTCCCCGGATGTAGAGGCTGGAAAGGGGGCAGGAAGCGCACTAGGTGGCTGTGCCTAACTATGTGGCTGAGGGCTCCACACCAGAGAAGAACGGCAAGGAGCTGAGGTGCCAGCTGCCCCACTCCAGCCGGCCAGGACCCACCCCTTCTCTCTTCAGTTCTACCAAGAGCCTGGCTCTGGCAGGTTAATCATTCTTCAGACACAGACACTGGGGTATGCAGTGCAGGCCTCACATATCTGTGTGGCCGTCATGTGTAGCCACGCCGTGGGGGGCAAGTGGAGGAAGCCACGGGGGGCATAATGAGCTCTGAACTGCCAGGCTATGTTGGGGGCATGAGGTTCCTCTCCCTGTGTCCAGGGGACTTTCCAGCATGTTGTCTTGCTAGCCCACAACTGAGCAGGTTGTGATTACCCCTTTTTATAGACCAGGAAACTGAGGCCCCAGGCCATTTGGCAGGGCTGTGGCTAAGTCTCGGGCTGGAGCCCAAGTCACACTGGGGGGTGCCGGGGAGGGCCAGGGAAGGCCACCAGCCCTGTAGCTGATACATGCTGGGAGCCCAGGACAGGGCAGCCCTCTCCATGCTGGCTGAGCCTGGACCATGGGGAGAGGGCAGCACAGCTCAGCAAGGAGTGAGCGTCCTGTCAACAGTCGTATTCAAGAAGGCCTTGTTGACTAAATGACTGCACATTCCTGTAGCCCTTTCATGCTTGGGCTTTAGGGCTCCAGGATTTCTTTGAGGGCCAGGAGATGGACAAGTGAAACCTGGGAGTTGCTGAGAATCCAAGGCAGCATCCTCTTCTGGGTGGTGGGTGAGTGTTTCACCCACCCCACGGTCTCACCTCCCCAATGGCCTGCGAGGTGGTACTACTATCATCTCCATGCGGGGAAGCTGAGGCTCAGAAGCACAAAGTGACTTGCCTAAAGTCACACATCTAGTGACAGAAGCAGAGATAAATCCCACATCTGTCTCCTGACTCCAGGCACTGCCAGTTGCCTGGGTGTCCTAGGTCTCCGTTTTGAGGTAGAACCATGCCACCAGGAGGACACAGAGGGCTTCAGGGTGCTCCCAGGCCCAGGAGTCTGTTATCAAGGACACAGTCCTTCTCATTGTTCAAAGTTCTTCCACACACACCTTGCAGGAGGAGTCAGGGAGGTCAGACACAGGGAGGCTCGGGAGGGGCCAAGCTGGCCTCTGGCTGTAGCAGTCATTTGGTCAGGACAGTGTCAGGCCTCGTGAGAGCCTGATCCAGGTCTGTGCACCACAGCCCACCACACATGAGCTGGGGTGGACACAGCTGGGCTCAGTGGCCAGTGCCCTGAAGTGCAGCACCCCAGCTGCACAGCTGAGTGCAGGCTTGCTAAGAAGTGGCTTGGTAAAGAAAGGGCGAAGGAGGGAGTCCTGGGATCCAGCACTGGCCCAAAGCGTTGGTACTCTGTGACCACGGCCCTGGTACCTGCCTTCTCTGAGCTTCCATTTGCTCATCTGCAAAATGGGAGTGACAGTAAGAGGACATATTTGAGTGTCAGGGGCCCTATGGCCTTAAGCAGCTCTGAGTGGCCTTGGTCCTCTACCCCATGGCCTCTCCAAACTCTAGACTGCTCAAGAGCAAAGGCCAACTCTGAGTGAACAGAACCAGCTTGTCCTGCCCAAGAGGGCCTGGGGCTGCCCCCACCACACCCAGGCCTACCAACAGGATGTCAGCCACCACTGCCCAGTTGCAAGACAAAAGCAGCTCCCCCAAGGCCAGGAACACCTGTGGAGAAAGGATAGCTGGGTGAGGCTCCCTGCAGTGTCTCCCCACAGTGACTACAGAAACTGAGGCTCTACAAAGAAGGCAAGACCAAGACTGACTAGGCTGGGCCAGTCTGGACCTGGTTCTCCAGTTTTCACAGTCCCAGACTACAGGCAGATAGTTCCTGAAGACCTGGCCAGGGGCCATGACCTGGAGGTAAGCACCAGGCCCCAGCCCTGAGAAATGCATGCTTCCTAAGGGACAGTCCTGCGACCCAGCTCTTGGGATTACCCAAAGAGCTTATCCTACTGAGCCATCTCCCCGGCCCCAGACCTGTTGTCTTCTGAGGCCTATATACACCGATAAGTCACCTACTATGTGTGTGCCTGCCAGTATGGCCTGGGCTCCATGAAGGCCCCTTCTAGGCCATCCCTTACCCAAATGCCTAGAGCAGTATATAGCTAGTACACCCATGGTGTGGGGAACTGAACCTAGCCAAGGCCAAAGCTTGCCTGAGGTCACCAGCTGGCCCAAGACAAAGCCACTGGCCTTTCTAGGCTCCCGGCCCCTTTCCAGTGCCCACTCTCTGCCTGGCTCCTGATGTTCTCTGGTGACCACAGGCAACTGTGGGCTGGTCTCACCCAGTACCCTGAAACTCCCACCTCGTGCCAAGGGATTAAAACAATCCTCATTCCCCTCACTCAAGAACAGTTTAATGAAGCAGCAAGAAGAGAAAGAAAGTCTCATTTCTCAGAGTTTCTAAGAGCTTAGTACTGGGGTGGAATTAGTCATTCCTGGAGTCACGGGGCTGTGCACTGGGCAGGAGGCTCAGGCACTCCAAGCCTGATGCTCAGAAGCCTGTGAGCACAGGCGCAGAGGAACAAGGGACCACTGCCCAGACACCTACTGTGCACCAGCACGTCCACTCTTGTTGCATCTCAGGTGAGCTGGTAAGTTGCATGTCACTGCACCTATGTCACAGACCAGAGATCCCAGGCTCAAGGTTACACATCTAGCCCTTCCTGGAGAGTCCCTCACCAGGAAGGTGAGCCCTGTGTACAGGGAAAGTGAGGAAATCGTTGGCAAAAAGAGTTCAGGGGCCTCCAGGCGCCACAGTGCCCAGTGAAACTGGCCTGGGGGAATCAGGCAGGGAGGGAGGGAGGTGGCCCTAAGCAGAGCCCCAAAGGGCAGTCAGGATCAGGACAGGCTGAGAAGAGGTGCAGGACCTCGGAGGTGGGGAACCCACACAAGCAGAGGCCAGGCTGCAATGTGCCTTCCACAGTGGGTGGGGCAGGACTACAGGCAGGCACTGGTGAAGAGTGGGTGGAAGGGGACAAGTGAGCTATGTGTTCTCTTACTCTAACCAGAGTCCCTGTGGCTGCGGCCTCTGGCCCTTGGCACAGAAACGGGAGGCCCTTGAGGGCAGGGTGGACCAGCCGCAGAGCCTAAGACAGGGGATGGGCACCCACGGCAGAGGGTATCAGGAAGTTGCTGGCCAGCAGTTCTCAGGCGAAGCCCAGGCAGGCCACAAGACCACATTCTGGCTTGACAGGGCCTACCAACAGCCTCCTGCAGATACATGAAAGCCAGGCCCGACTCCCATCCACCCTCCTGCCATGTCTTCTGGCTTCCTCCTCCTGGGCCACCAGGCTCTCCTCTCTTCTCCTAACATACCAGTCCACCCCTGCTGTGTCCTCTCCCACCACACAGTCCAGACAGCGGCAGCCTCAGCCACACAACCTCCGGTTTTGTCTCTCCCCTGCACGGTCCACACCCACAGGACATACTAAAATACACCTTTTCCTTCCTCCAGCTGGGGCAGGGTGGATCTTGAGCCCAAAAAAAGCTGATTAGAGAGAGGCAGCAGCCACAATGGGGCTTTTCAGGACGAGAGCCATCCAAGGATTCCAGGTTTCCTCAGACACACCTGGAAACTGACACCACACCACCAAATCCTTGGCTCCACTCTGTGGAGGGGCAAAGAGCTGGCAGGGGAGAGGGCTCCTGCTAATCCCTTAATTACAGAGGCTCCCTGCCAGCCCCAGCCAGGCCACCAAGGCTCCAGGAGGGGCTCTGTGACACAGGGGTGTGTCCTCTCCAGATGATGCCCCAGGCCCACCTGTCTGCTGAGGCACCTGGGGGAGCTCCCTGCCTCTGGGCCTTGGCTTCCCTGACTGCCTAATGTGGAGAGAATCAGATGCCTAACCAGCCTTCTAAGGCACAACAGACAGCTCCTGAAGCAGGTCACCTCACTACACATTTGCAGTCCCCTCAGGCAAGGCACAGATCTGGTCCTAGCTCAATGACTCCCATGACTGGTTCAGACTTGGGTTCCTCAATTAAAAAACAAAACCAACAAACAAAAGGGGCCCAAGTGTGAAAATTGTAGTGCCTCTTCAAAGCCACTCCTATGTGGGCACCTCAGCTCTGTAAGTCCAGGCCCCTCCTGGGCAGCCACACGGCAGAGTACACTGTCCAGAGTTCTTCCCTCTTCCACCCTTCCACCTCACTGCTCCTCCCTGGGTGGCCAAGCCAGCCAGGATGTAGGCACGCTGGCTACCAGAGCACCGCTGAAGCTGCTCATCGTCTGGCCAGACGCAGGGTGACCAGGCATCTCTCTTGCACCTGCCCACCCTTGTCATCACCGCTCCCATCCATTCTGCATCTCACTACTCCTTAGACCCACCTCTGCCTCCTGTCCACTGCTGTGGGCCTCCCCTCCTCTCTGGCCTCCTGTCCAGTTTCCCAGACCCATCCGAATGCAGGGGACTTCCAAAAGGGAAATCAGACTCTGCTCTCCTGCACCCCAGTCTTAGTCCTTGCTGGACAACAGGGCCTGGGATTGCTGCCTGGAGCACGAGAAACTGGCTGAGCTGGGAGCCCAGCCCCTGCCACTCCAGACTCAGAGGGTTTCCCCTTTATGCTGGGGCAGCAGCGATGAAAATCCCTGGCTTAGTCACCGCTGGCCAGAGAGGTGCACACACACACATACCCATGCTCACACAGCCGGATATGGACACATGCTCACATGTGTGAAGCCACGCAAGAGCTCACGTGTGCCCACACCTGCACATGACACAAACACTCATAGCCTAGGAGCCACACGCAACCATACAACAACTCCGCACATATCTAGGTAACAGAGATGACATGCAAAATATCAAACATGTGATGCCATCCACAGCAGAGCACACCTGCAGTCCCCTCAGCCGGGAAGGTGGGACAGGAGGATCACCACAAGTCTGAGGACAGCCTGGGCTACACAGTGAGACACCATTTCTTTTTTTTTTTTTTTTAAATATTTATTTACTTATTTAGTGTGTGTGTGTGTGTGTGTGGCCAGCTCAGCCCACCAGGGGGCGGGGCTGGCTGGCATGTGGTGCTGGGGGATTGAACCGCGGTCCCTGTGCTTTGTTTAGCTTAGTTTTGTTCTAAGTAGGTCTAAAGCACCTAGACCACTGAGCCATCTCACCAGCCCCGAGACACCATTTCAAAAAGTAGAAAAAAGCCCTGAAGCAAGGGCATGAATCAAAGAAATGGTGGCACTGGGCTTGCTGAGCACACATGCTGAAGAACAGCCTCACATGTAGACAGGTGTGCGCACCTGTGGTCTCATGAGAGGCATATCAAGTTGCACACACACACACACACAAAAAAAAAAAAAAAAAAAAAAACAAAAAAAAAACATGCCTGGCGCTCATGTTCACATGTATGGCTGTGAAGACACCTCTACCCCACACATACAGAGCTCCCCTCATGCACATCTGCATGCAGAAGTAGGCATGGGGAGGCAACAGGGAGGCATGGGGGAGCCCCACCCCAGTGACATCAGCACGGTGGTGTGGAGGGCCAGTGTCTTCAATGCCAGTGCACAGCTCAGTCTCCTACCTGGGCAGTTCTGACCTCTGAACTCCAAGGACAGATTCTCTCCCCTGCCAGGAAGACAGAAAACCAACGCCCCTCACATGGATATCTGAATATCTGGAGCCCTCATGGATCAGCGCCTTCCTTACACAGTACAACTGAGCCAGTCAGGACGCAGGCCCTTGGGCACAGACCAGCCGCCAGCAAGCTGCCGCACCGGCTGGCATGCTTTGCCCCTAGGCCTGCCAACCTGTAATTGCAGGGCACAAGGGCACTGCCTGGTTTCCAGGGGCTAGCAGCAGCCCATCAACCTGGTAGGCAGGCAGAGGGGCAGTCAGGCAGTGAAGGGGCAAAGCTCTAGGGTCCTCCCTGGCATTGAGGGCTCTCGTGAGAGATGGGCGATGGGCTGCCTGTGTAAGAAGGCACCTGATGGGTGCTGCAGGGAGGTCAGGCCCCACACAAGAGTGGCAAGGGCAGGTGCGTGTCTCTCAGCCTCTTGGAATCAGCCCCTGAAAGAGGCCTGTTTACTTCAGCCCAAAAAGCAAGGAAGAAGGGCTGTATCCTTGAAACCTCCCCAACAGGCCCATATCTACAAAGTGACAACAGCCAGGAATGTGGTGGCACATACCTGTAATTCTAGCACTTGGAAGGCTGAGGCAGAAGGATTGCTAGAGTCAGCCTGGGCTACATAGTGAGCTCAAGGCCAATCTGAATTACATAGTGAGACCCTGTCTCAAAGCCCTCCTCACTCCAAAAAAGAAAGCGACAACAAAGCTTCTCAGATCTGGGCACTTGCACAACCCAGTGGTCAGAGCCGCCCCGGGACCAGGAAGCAGATCCCACAGCCATGCCCGAGTCTCCAGATGACCCTGACTGCCACTATGGTACACACACATCCCCGCTGGTCCCACCAAGCACCTCACAAGCTCCTCTTGGGGCAGAAACCAGGGCTCCAACCTATGTCTTTCCTCCAGAGTCTTCTGGAGATGGAGCAGGACAAGGTCCTTCCTGCGTGTAAAGGCCTTGGTGACAGCCGTGCTTGGGTGCTGCTAATCCCACCACATTGGACAAGAAGGGATTTCAGAGTCATGAACAAATTTCCCTCCTGAGTAAAGGTGGAGGA
>NW_004524674.1:1186660-1190501 GCF_000260255.1 Octodon degus | reverse complement strand
CCGCCACACAGCCCTTCCAGGATCTCCCTCCCCAGAGGCATTCAACAGAACCTGCCAATCTGGGAGGAAATAAACTGAGTAGCAAAGCCACACCATCAGGGAAAGCTGCTGTGGAGAAGCCAGGGAAATGGAGAGAGTAGACAATGACTCCAGTCACAGCCTCCACCTTGGGCCTGGGGACAGCCCCCAGCCCAGAGAGGAGGCACCCAGCAATTAGATGCAACAAACGCTGTTATACCCAGCACTTACCTAAATCCCAGAAGACAAAGCAGAGCCCAGGTATTCTCATGAAACTGAGCCCTGCAATTCCCTCAGGCGACAAAAAAGGCCATGGAACATGGTGCTCAGCTCAAACCAGGGCCCCTCTGCAGAAGACAGGAAGACAGTAAGAGCACCACAGGAAAGCAGGTTGTAGGAGAGGGGAAAGCAGAGCCCCGTACCCGGGTTAGGAGGCAGCAGCAAGAGTGTGAGCTTTGCAGACATTCAATAGAGAAGAGAGGGTTGGATAGAAGGAGGAAAAAAGGGAGAAGAATGGAGGGAGGGAAGAGGGAGGGAGGGAGGGAGAAATGAAGGGGGGGGGCAGAACCAAACCTAGAAGAGCAAAGAAAAAAATTAAATAAAATTTTTTAAAAAGAGCAAAGGAAATCCTTTATGACTGCTTCAATCATAGAAAACATAAGAATACTAATAAAGAAAGCACTCACAGATAATAGAAACATGAAACATAAAGAGAGATCAGACCTGAGAAAATAACTGGAGGAACCAGACCAGGAGCAGCAGCATCAGAGAAAAAACAAAGTAACTAGAAATGAAATGCATGCGAAGAAAATCAGAATTACTGATAAAGAGAAACGATTGAGATAATCTCATGTTTTGTTTTGTCTTGTCTTGTTCTGTTTTGGTACTGGAAATTGAACTCAGGACCTCACACTTGCCAGGCAGGCGCTGTCCCTCTGAGCTATATATATAACTCTCGTTTTGTTTTTGAGACAGGGTCTTGCTATGTAATTCAGGCTGGCCTTAAACTCAAATGGGTTCCTCTGTCTCAGCCTCCTAAGTGCTGGAATGACAGGCGTGCACCACCATTCCCAGCCTGCTTGTCTTTAATAACTTTTTTTTTGAAGAGTAAAACATTTAGAGAGAAGTGAGTGACACAGAGGAGATGGGAAGATCTGGCTGCAACCAGGGTAGGGCAGCAAAGTTGTACAGGCAGGATCAGGATCTGGGGCAAGCACCTCCTTAAATTTTGCTCCTCAGGTGTCTTCTTGCACCACCCTAGTCCCAGCTGGAACATGATCCAACTCAAGTAAAAACCCAACGCGTACACCTAAGGACCATTCAGAGACAAAACGGGGAAGGGGGTACTCAGTACTGACTCAGAAGGCAGAGAAGCACAGTCATGAGATCCTGCTAGGACATGGAGCCTTTGGACAAGAGGCGTTTCCTCATGGTGGCGAGCAGCTCCTGCCCACTTCTTCCAATCTTTCCTGTGGCGCGCCCTCCCCTCAACACGGGCTGGACTTAGTGGCTGGATTCCATTAGAAGGACACAGCCAAGGTGACTGAGTAGTACTTCTGTGGTGAGATTATAATGACTGTGACTTCCTTCCTTATAGACACCTTTACCTTCTTCTCAGATGAGATAATAAGTTTTGATGAAGCAAGCTGCCATGTAAAAGACATAAATTCAGGTTGGGATATAGCTCACGAGCAGAGTACTTCTTTTGCATGCATGAGGCCCTGGGTTCAATGCCAGCACTACACACACACACACACACACACACACACACCCTGAAGCCCACATGAGGAACTAGGAGCAGAATCCTACCAAGCAGCAGGGAGCTGAGGCTCCCCCAAGGCTCTGAGTGCTGCCAACCTCCATAGCATGAGCTTGGAAACAGACGCTTGCCTGCTTGAGAACTCATCTGAGATCACAGATCCTGGGCCAACACCTCACCCAGCAGCACCCTGGGAGACCATGAAGCAGAGGACTTGAACCGACTATCCCCGGACTCAGGACCCACAGACACTGTGGGACCATGAATGTGCAGCCTCTAATACTGCTAAGCTTTGTGTGTGTGTGTGTGTGTGTGTGTGTGTGTGTGTGTTTTAATTTTATTGAGAAACAAATATGAATGAGACATTTTCAAAGCTGATTAAAAGGACAGCTTCAATAATCAATACATTGTACATTGTTATCTTCTTTTTTTAATTTTATTTGTGTGTGTGTGTGTGTGTGTGTGTGTGGCCAGCTCAGCCCCCAGGGGGCAGGGCTGGCTGGCATGTGGTGCTGGGGGATTGAACCGCGGTCCCTGTGCTTTGCTAAGCTTGTTCTAAGTAGGTGCTTTAGACCACTGAGCAATCTCACCAGCCCCCATTGTTATCTTCTTAGTGGTTATCCATAGTACAAGAAGCAGACAGGATATCCTGTCCAAACACTATTAGGACACCTCTTTCTTCTCATTAAATTAAGCAAAAGTAGTTGTAAATTTATCCTAACTATTTTGTATATATAAATACAAGATGATCTTTTCTTTGTATCCTCTTTTTTTTGTTTAGTCCTGTCAGAGGTGGATATTCTATTGGCATCTAAATACTACAGGTGTTTGAATTCAGCAAAACAATCACTGCTAAGCTTTGTCATGACTTGTTACACAGCAGCAGCAGATGACTAATATACAGGCTAAGCTGCTGAGTTTCAAGAATAAAGCAAAAAATCTTCAGGTATGCAGATGGAAAAGGTGAATCAACACAAAGATTTTTTTTTTAAATCAATCTAATTTTGTTCTCAATTACAATAAAAGGGTACCTTGGTTCATGAATTTAATTTGCTTTACAATTTTGGGGAGCATGTCTATGGCTGTGTTAGTCACCCATGTGGAGTTTGTGAACAGAAGCAAAATTGTGTGGAACACTTTTGTTTGAAAGTCAAATTGCTTATGAACAGAAATGTTTGTGAACTGAGGCATTACTATATTTGATACCAGAAAACAATAAAACAAAATGTTTGCAAAATCATGAGAGAAAAAATAGTAACTGGAGAACATTATACCCAACTAGGTATTATTCAATTAAAGAGTCAAAGATCATCTAAAACTATTTAACCACAAAATATACCTGGATATGGATTAAATAAATAATAACACAAGAATTGGCTGGATGTAGTGGCATATACCTATAATTTCAGCTACTCAAAAGACTGAGGCAAGGGGCCAGGGAGATGGCTCAGTGGAATAAGTGCTTCCCTGGCAAGTGCAAGGGACTGAGTTCAATCCCTGGCTCTACCAAAAAAAAAAAAAAAAAAGGCTGAGGCAGGAGGATCTCAAATTCAAGGCCAATCTGTGCAACTGACAGAGATCCTCTCTTGAAATAAAATAAACAGAGGTGGGTATGGTGAGGCACACTGGGACTCCAGCACTCTAAGAGATGGCATCAGGAGGAGCTCAGGATATAGCTGGTTGGTGTGGAGGCCCCAAGTCCAGTCCCACTGCAATACACCACAATACAGTATAATACGGTAGGATAGGATAGGATAGGATAGGATAGGATAGGATAGGATAGGATAGGATAGGATAGGATACAATATGATATGATACAATACAATACAATACGATATGATACAATACTATAGAATACAATACAACAATACAATACGATACAATACGATGCAATAGGCCTAGAAGGCAGCTTGGTGGTAGAGCACTTGCCTAGTATGCAAGAGGCCCTGGGTCCTATCCTAGTACCACAAAAACAAAAATAAAAACCAGCACCCCCATGACTCTGACCTCCACTGTACTGCAAACCAGCCTACAGGTCTGGAGAGGGGAATTTCTTTTCTTCTT
>NW_004524674.1:1168888-1186485 GCF_000260255.1 Octodon degus | reverse complement strand
CTCCTCCTCCTCCTCCTTCTTGCAGCTCAGGCTGGCTTGAGCTCACTTTGTAGTCCAGGCTAGTCTTGAACTTGCAAGCATTCTCTAGCCTTAGCCTCCCGAGTGCAGGTGTGCACCACCATATCCAGCTAATGAATCTATTTAAATATGGGACCTCTGTCAAAACAGCTCTAAGTGCTATACACAGAGAACAGACTGTGAATGTTGTAACTCTAGAAAATGTAAAAATAAAAATATAACAAAAATCAAGAGGTTGGGGGAAGAAGAAAGGAAGGAAAGGGGCACAATGTTCTCTTTCATAGCTAGGATTCATCAAAAAGTTTTATAGTTAACTTGAGCTTAATACTGTTGTGTTCACTTTCATTTCTACAGGTAGAGTCATATAAATTAATTAGCCATATGTGACTCTATTTATATGAAATGTCCAGAACAGACAAATCTGTAAAGATGAGTGGTTGCCTAGGGATGATGTGGGAGAGACAGACTGGGTGGAAATGCAAATGCCTATGAGTGGTGTGAACCTTCTCTCTGGGAAGATGAAAATGCCCTGAAACTGCTGTAGTCACCAACTATGGTAGCACCCACCTCTAGTCCCCAGCTAGGCAGGAGTCCGAGCCCAGGACTCTGAGACCAGCCTGGACAACATAGCAAGACCCCCCCAACCAAAAAAAGAATAAATAGAATTGATGTGGTGATGGTCACACACACACACACACACACACACACACACACTATAAATATATAAAAACTATTGATTTGTACTAAGTGGATGATTGTGTATGTACAAATTGTATCTCAGTAATTGTTTTTAAGATTACACTACCATATAGCTGCAGTATAACTAGTGTATAGAAAGACACATAAATGAATACGATCACCTAAGTAAATAACAAGAAGCAAATAAGCTAAGATGACAGTGGTAAATAATTCCTGGTAGATGAAAATATGAATAACTTATTTTCTTAGTGCTTTTTAAAAAATTTCCCCCAAATAAAACCATACAGGTCATCTGTGGTAGAATGAATTGTTGGTCCCACCGTTTAACTTCAAGAAGGTGGCTTTGGGGGCTGGTGAGATGGCTCAGTGGTCTAAAGCACCTACTTAGAACAAGCTTAGCAAAGCACAGGGACCGCAGTTCAAACCCCAGCACCACATGCCAGCCAGCCCCGCCCCCTGGTGGGCTGACCTGGACACACACACACACACACAAAATAAATAAATAAATAAATAAGTATTTTAAAAAAAAAGAAGAAGATGGCTTTATGCAATACACCCTCCACCTGTGAACTCCGCAGAGCTTACTCCTCACAGTTCTTCTCTTTTATTTATTTATTTTTTAATGTATTTGGTTGATGCAGAGTGCTGCAGGGTCTCGCTAGCAGCTCAGACCTGTGGTGATCCTCCTACTTTCAGATTCCCCAGAGCAGGGATTACAGGCATGTGCCACTATCCCCCGACTCAGTGGCCAGTTTAGCCCACCCTTGGGGGTGGGGCTGGCACAGCATGTGGTACTGAGGGTTGAACCGAGGTCCCTGGACTTGCCTAAGCAGGCACTTTAGTCCCCTGGACTATCTCGCCAGGCCTGAGTGCTTCTCTTTTATACCTATGCTCTCTTCCTTAGCAACTTCATTCAGGCCTGTGGACTTAAGCAGCCAAGCTGAACCATCCTCCTCAACTGAACAATCTTATACATCCAACTGCCTCTAGAGATTTCCAGCCGAGTCCTGGGAGAGGCAACCCAAATTTAAAATGTCCAAAATGAAATCCCAAATCCATCCCCTCCAGAAAAATAAAATAGCACCGCAACCCCACCCCCAACATCTCTATATCGTAAATGGCAGCTCCACATCGTCCAAGCCTCCAGACGCTCAGTTCCAAGCCCTTGGCGTCACCCTGGTCTCCTCCCTTTCTTTCACATTCCACACTCAATTGGTCAGGAAATCCTGTTTAGCCTACTTCCAAAATATATCTGGACTCTGACCCCTTCTCCACACTTCCCCCATAACCACCACAACCACAACCATCCTGCTGGAAAACATCCTAGTTGGTGTCCCTGTGTCTGCCTTTCCCTCCTTTCATTCTATTCTCAGCATGGCAGCCACATGGGTCCCATTAAATCACAGTCAATAATCACAAAATGGTCCCAATTAACCACACCATTTGATAGTCCCCTCTGTGCATTGTCCCCTCCTGCACTGAACCTGGCTTTACACCTTGCCCTGGCCAATAAAAGAAGGCAAAAGAAATACTTTCTGAGTTCTTGGTCTGGACCTGAAGGATTCCACAGCTCCAGCTTTGTTGTCTCAGACCACTGCCCTGAGACCCACAAGAAAGAAGTCTGTCTGGTCTAGGTCAGGATGGAAGGCCACACAGAAAAAGCCAAGGAATCCCAGTCATCAGCCAGATGGAGGAAGGTGTCCCACCTGGTGATCTCCCAGGTCACAGTGGCCACACAGGTGAGCCCAGGCAAAACCAGCAAAGGAACTGCCCTGCTCACCTCAGAGCCAATGGAAACAATAAACAGTTGTGTTTGACTTCCGATTTGATTTGAAACTGTCTCATTGCTATATGTTTATCAATAAAACTGTAGAAAAAAAAAAGAAATAAAAGGGAAGGATTGGGTTTCTTTTCCCAAAAAAAAAAAAAAAACAGTTGTGTTTAGCCCTTGAGGTTTGGGGTGATTTGTTACCCAGCAATAGATACCTAATACAAACCAGAAATCAGATCAGTTCACCTGTAAGCTAGACATCCTCAAAAAGTCTGCTATTTCACTCCCCTCTGAAGTCCAAGTCATTAGAAAGGTACGGAGGCCCTTGGTAATCTTCAGCCCACTGCACCACTGCCCTAGATCCTCATCTGCTGCCCCCTCCCTGTCCCACTCACCCAGCCACACTTTCTCCAACAGTGCCTTCTGCCCTGGGCCCTTTGCCCTTGCTGGCCCTCTGCAAGCCGGGCTCCTCCCGCTCCACACAGCCGCATGGCTCCTTCTTTGCTTGCTTCCAGTTGTTACTAAAGTGTCATCATCACAGCGAGAATAACCCTATCCCTCATGCTATACCTGTTGCCCTGCTTGTCTCCTTTCCCTGTTTTAGGATTGGTCACAGAATTCATCCCTGTCTAAAGTACTATTGATCATACAGTATTGTTACCCACTTTGGTCAATGCTGTTCCTTCAGTGTCTGGAACAGCACTGACACATAGCAGGTAGATGGGACATATTTGACAAAGGAATGAATTTGTGTGTGTGTGTGTGTGTGTGTGTGTCTGTGTGTGTGTGTCTGTGTGTCTGTGTGTGTCTGTGTGTGTCTGTGTGTCTGTGTGTCTGTGTCTGTGTTTGAGACAGGGTCTTATTATACAGTTCAGGCGGGCTCTGAACTCACTTTGTAACTCAGGATGGCCTCAAAATCAAAATAATACTCCTGCCTCAGTTTCCTGAGTCCTGGGATTACAGGCATGTGCCACAATTTCATTCCATGCCCGGTCAGGAATGAAAATTTCTGGCTGAGAACTGCCTCCCTGCCACTTCACATGGCCTCACCCCTGGGTCCTGAGATGGCAGTCATGTCTACTCCATCAGCCTGTGAGGATAAGCAGGGGTCTGAAAGTAATCACCTGACCCCCAGGCTTCTTACCCTTGAGTCCAGAGAGGCAGCATGGAACTAGAGACTCATACCTCATGAGTTTCCAGCCATGTGCTGGACACTACACTCCATAGGGTCAGACTCACTGGGACACAGAGCACAGGAGACAAGGAGCCCCTGGGGCATGACACCCTGAGAGTCTTTCCTGAAGATGGGACTTCAGGACTTCCAGTCCCACACGCTCCTTCAGATCTCTCATCCTCCCATCAAAATATGGACTCTGTTTCCTCTCCCTCATTATCCAAGTAGGAAGTTATAGCTCAAACAAACAATAGAAAGCAACAAAACGGTCACTTTGAAGGGCCTCTGTCTGGGTTAGGTCACACAAGGCAGTATGGCTTCACCAGGCTCTCTGTCTCAGGGTGCTAGTCTCTGGCCACCATGTTGTGAGGAAGTCCAAGCCACATGGAGAGGCCATGGGCAGGTGTTCCAGCCAACTGCTCCAGGTAAATCCTCAGCCAGCATCAACCACCAGGTCCGGATGATCTTGAGGGCCTCATCCTGCCTGGCTAACATCAGGCTGAGAGGAAAAAAGATGCCATCCCTTCCTGCCCTCAGCTGAACCTTGCCCAAACTGACAATCTGTGCACAAAACAAATATTTACATAACCATAGAAACTAGAATAGGCTCAAAAGTTCATTTATCTTTTCAGTAGAATCAAGAGGTAGCTTCCTATTTTATAGCTAAAAAGATTAAGGGTTAGCAAGGTTGAGATCTTGCCTTAGGTCACACAGCTGGTAAATGAAGGAGCAAAATGACACTCAGGTCACTGAGACTCCTCCATGTGCTGATTCTGACCCGTCCATCTTGAACACAAAGCCCATCTGAGGTGAGATTTTGCCAATGTGCAGCCACCAGATCTGTGACGGTGGCCTCTTCTTGGGCTCATCCCCTCCCCTGAGTACAAATCCATTCTCCTCTGAAGGGCAGCAGCTCTGGGAAGAAGGCCAAGGAAAGGGCTACTGAGCCAAGACCTGCTGTGCGTGTGTCTAGATCCTAATTAACAGTTGGGAAGTCCACTTCCTTTGCCAAGAAGACTGGAAAGAAGGAGGCGGCAGAACCCCCCACACCTGAGGAACCAACCCTCCACAGCTTCACAGGGCCTGGGTTCTCCCAAGAAGGCCCTAGACCAGACTGCATATGCCAGAAAACCTCATGTCCGTGAAACGTGTGGCAAAACTTGGTCCCTACATCGGGAAACTCAGGAACAGACACATTGTGCCACCAAAACCCCCTCCCTCCCAGGCAAGGCAATCACAGTCACAAAAACAGTAGGAGAAAAGCTATGCTCAATGGCGCGCATACATACAATTCCCTGCATGCCCTGACACACATGTAGGGGCATTCTCACGCACAGACACGTAGACAGAACAGCACATATGGGAACACTCACACAGAACAGGTGCATATACATGCACCAGTGGATGTGAATATGCACCCACACCCAGTGTACGCCTGCCATGAATGGACATGTGCTCAGCAATGTATACACACAGGAGCACACATATACACACTCTTATTCATGGGATAAGGGTGAATATATTCAACACTCTATATTCAGAAAGGGCTTAGAGTCTATCTCTTCAGGACTTCCTTCTTCACCAGTAGTGACAGTCCAGAAAGGACTTTGATTTTTGCAATCTGAGAGGATGGAAGGGATGGATGGATGGATGGATGGATGGTGGATGATAAATGGATGGACAGAAGGATGGGTAGGTGAATGGATGAATGGGCAGATGGAAGAAGAGGTTAATATTATTCTTCCTACTTTGAAGTTCAACAAGAGCCAATTTCTCATTCCCTTTCAGGATACTCTTTCTAATGCTGACCTCACTAGCACCCCAAAACTTAATGACATTTATCCTGGCTTTATCCTCAGACTCCTGTGTCTCAGCCTCTACCAACACCTCCACTTGGAGGTCAACTTCCCACAAACTCAGAACACACAAGACCATGCTGTTGTTTGCCCCTACGGGAGCTCTAGTTCACTTTCCTATCTGTTAACAGCCTCTTCCTCCTTCTAGAAACTCAGGCCAACACCCAAGAACTCACCTTTGACTATTTCTCTCACACCCCATGTTAAAACTGTTAGGAAACTCTTTTTTTTTTTTTTTTTTTGAGAAACTGGGGATTGAACTCAGGCCCGTGCGCATGCCAGGGAAGCGTTTATTCCACTGAGCCACTCCCCGGCCCCAATGTTAGGAAATTCATAATTCTACCATCAAAATATATCTATAATCCAAGCATGGTAGTGCAAGGCTACAATCCCAGCACTCTGCAAAGTGGAGGCAGGAAAATCACAAATTAGAGCCCAGCTTAGCAAACTACCTAAAAATTAGAAAGCAAATTTTATCAGACCTTGGGAAGCAAAGAGGAGCAAACACATCTCTACATTGGGAATTTCCCAAATTTCTGGGTTCCATTAGGAGCAGGGCCTTTGGCTGTACCAAAGACTCCAATTAGTAAACAGGAATAGAAGGGAGAAAGTAGTGCTTTGGACAGAAATTTCCAGAAACACCCAGACAGCAATAGCGAGAAACAGAAACCAAAAACCAGGTACAGGCCAGTTCACTCAACCATGGAGTGACCACGAAATCTGGAGCATCCTTCAAGAATAGGAAGTTCTGAAAGATGAGGTACACAGCCAAGTGAAGAAGAGGACTCATATAATGTCATGACCAACTGCTCAGCTTCTCGGTCAGACAGGCATAAAGAAAAGTTGGAAAAAGTGGCGATGCTTGCTGATAACTTTGCAGAATTTATACTGGGCTATTTGTGAGACCAAAAAGAGACCAAGGAACAGGGGCTGGTGAGATGGCTCAGTGGTCTAAAGCACCTACTTAGAACAAGCTTAGCAGAGCACAGAGACTGCGGTTCAATCCCCCAGTACCACACCCCAGCCAACCCCGCCCCCTGGTGGGCTGAGCTGGCCACACACACACACATAAATAAATAAATAAATTTAAAAAAAAAAAAAAAAGAGAGAGAGAGAGATCAAGGAACAAATCTTTTCCATGTCCTTATGGAAAGGCCCTACAGAGAGACGGGCAGTGACCTCTCAGGTCCTCTGTGGGAAGATGCTGTTGGTCAGCCTCCAGAGCATCAGCCCCAGAGCTGTGGCATGCCCATCTCTACGAGCAGACTATGTACCACCCCACCAGCAATCTTTATGGAGGATCCTTGGCTAGCTGGATGGGCATCTGGAACATGAGCCTTCTTGGGCAATGCCACACTTGCTTCTAGTCTTTCTCCCAGCAGCTACTGTCCCCTAGAAGTAGTGGCCGACCCCTTCTGACTCTGATCCATCCCTCAATGATGAGCATTAGAAGCTCCACCCCAGTCTATTTTCAGACAACAGAAGCATGCATGCAATTCTGTAACTGGAGATTCTTTCCTTCCCCTAGTCAAGGTAGTGAGAATAAAAGTAAAGTTAAATTAAAAAAAAAAACAAAAAAAACTGGGGCTGTAGCTCAACATGGAGCCTTGTATTGCACATGCGTGCGCAAGTGTACACACACATACACACACACACACACGTGCATGCATGCACACACATGCACCTGTGCACTGCACACAGGCAATATGATCAATGAATGTTTATATTTTAAAAGTTTATCACAGTAAAAGACACACTGCTGTGAAGATCCCCCAAAACTCTTTCCCTCACTTGGAACACACTTGGCCCATCGCCCTTGCCACTCTCTGAAAGGATTCTAGAAGTCCTCTTTCTTGTCTTTCCAAGGTATGATCAAAAATACAGCATATGCCACTGCTGTGTGCCATCCAACGGAAAAGCAGGCTGGTACAAACATTACACTGTGTCCTCATCCATCTTATTCATTGTATCTGGCACTGCTGACTTCTAGCTTTTCCCAAAGTCAAGATAACCGTGAAAAGTAATGTTTTTGATCGATTCAAGACCCCAAAGCAGCCACAACAGTGCCACCAAGACACTTATGAAAGAAGACCTCCAAAACTGCTTCAGCAGTGGCAAGTGGGATATGTATGCTCAAAGCAAAGGGGAGCGTTTTGAAGGGAGTTAATGGCAATGTGGTTTGTACGACAATAAATTTTTAAAATGTAAGCATCTTCTGTGTTTCTATTACACCTTATAAGTATTGTTGTTGTTCTCCTGCTCCTCCCCATAGGTGCACGGTCTGACCACAACTCCCACCCCCACTGCCGCACTCTGCCCCACGTGCCTTCAGTCCCTGCCGCATGATAGCAGCAGCATCTGGACTCTTTTCTCTGCTTCTTCCCTTGTCCCTCACCCCAGTCTATTCTTGACAGAATGGTGAGAGTGATTCTATTCAGCATAAAGTCAATAATAGAAAAATAATGGGGAAGCCAGGCATGGTAGCAAATTCCTGTAACCCCAGCACTCGGAGATTACCAGGCTGAGGCAGGAGGATAGAAAATTCAAGCCTAGCCTGGGTAATTCAGCAACTTAGTAAGTAAGACCCAGTCTCAAAATAAAATATTAAAAGAGCTCAGTGTTTAGAACCTGGGTTTAATCCCCAGTACTGGAGAAAGAGAGGGAGAGAGAGAAAAAGAAGGAGGGAGGGACAGAGGGAGGAACGGAAAATCAATGAAACTAAAAGTTGGTAAATTGGTTCATTGAAAAGATCAGGGCTGGCAAGATAGCTCAGTGGACTAAGTGCCTGCTTAGGCAAGTGCAGGGACCGGGCTTCATTATGGCGCGCTGTGCTGGCCCCACCCCCAGGGAGCACTGAGCCAGCTGCCCAGTCCAGGTGCGGTGGTGCAGGTCTGTAATCCCAGCACAGCAAAGGCTGAAAACAGAAGGATCACTATGAGCCCATGCTGCGTAGTGAGACCGAAAAGACAAGGAAAGATCAGTAAAATTGGTGAGCATTCAATTAAACTAACAAGAAAAAAAAAGAATCAAATTGCTAAAATCAGGAATGAAAGAAGGGACATTATTATCCACAAAAATCAAAAGGCTTATTATAAACAATTGTATGTCAGGAAATTATATTAATCCAGATTAAATGTACAAATTTTTACAAAATGCAAACTACTGGTGTTGACTCAGGAAAAACAGAAAATCTGAACTGACCTACAATAAGTAAATAGTGAGTTCGTAATAAAAAAAAAAAAACTTCCTCCAAACAAAAGCCCAGAACCAGATGGCTTCATGGATGAATTCTACCAAATGTTTAAAGATGAATTAGCACAAATCCTCCATTGACTCATCCAAAAAAGAGAAAAAGAAAGAAAACTTGCCAACCAACTATGAGACCATTGCTCTTATACCAAAACCAAAGCCCCCACAGGAAAACAGATGCAAATCTGTATCTATATCCATGTTTATATCTGTCTCACTAACATCCCTAATCTCACTAACATCCCTTTGTGAACACACATACAAAAATCCTCAACAAAATCCTACCAAGTCAAATCCAGCCACACATAAAAATGACACCCATCATGACCAAGGAGGAACATCTCAAGAATGCAAGGTTGGTTAAGCATATGTCCATCATAGTACACTATAGTAATAGACGAAAAGACAAACACATGTTCATTTCAACAGGTGCAGAAGACAAAAGCCAGGCCTCCAGCTTCTTAGCACAGACCCCAAAATTGGCCTCAGTAAAAGCCAAGACCACCCAAGGCCCAAGAGCTTCTATGTGACCTGGCCATCACCCCCTTTGTCCTCACCTCCCTTTCTCATTCTCTCTCCTCACTAACCCCACCTCTTCCACCCAGATGCACTTCTGACTCAGGGCTCTACAGTTCCTAGAGCACTCTCCCTGCCCCTGAGAGTCCACAAAACTCACTCCTTCACCTTCTGCAAGTCTTCATTCAGTAACAAGTCTCTGAGGCTAGAGACCCAGCTCAGTGGTGGCCTAGCACATAAAAGGCCCTGTGTGATGGTCAGGAATACAAAACTAATAGCAATAAAGCTGGGCAGGGTGTTGCACACTTGCAATCCCAGCACTTGCGAGCCTGCAGCAAGAGGCTAAGGAAAGAAGAACACTGTGAATTTAAGGCCAGCCTGAACTATATAGTAAGACCCTGTCTCAAAACACATCATAATCTCTCTGGCCACACTATATAAAATTGCAGCCCTCTCCCCCCAGTGCTCACACTCCCTATTTCCTTTCCACACTCTACTTTTCTCCTAAGCACTTATTCTCTGAAACATTGTGAATTTTACTTACATATCTTGCTTGTCCATCTCCCAAAGTAGAAGTAAGATCCCTAAGGATGGAGATATTTTGGACTATTTTACTCACTGCGACATCTGCAGCATAGAAACTGACATGCCACTGACTCAATTCTGTGTCTGCTGAATGAATACATGAATACAAACAGCTTCTCATTTGACTTCACTCAATAGGCTTCACTTACTTCCACCCTCCCCTATGTGCCTGATGCTGTGCTTGGAGCCTGAGTACAGAAAAAGGCAGGAACCAGATGGGGGTTAGGAGAGGACTCAGAGCCAAAGAATTCAAGGAAGATAACAGCAAGGAGCTATCAGGGCGGGGACAGAGGATCAGGTCAGTGATCGGGGATGGTTATGTGGGGAAATGGTGTCAAGCAGGCCCTTGAAGCCCAGAATGACCTGGGCAACCGGCAAAGAAGGGGGTTGTGGGAGTGGGGAGGAAGGAACTAGCATGGCTCTGTGCAGGGGGCTGCAGAGACAGAGAGGTCAGTGAGATGGTCAGGGCTGTGCAGGAGGGGCTTTAAAAGCCATGATGTAGAGTTGGACCTAAATCCAGGAGCCATGCACAGATTTTGAGCAAAGAAGGTCCTTGGTGTTAGAAAGCTCACCTTGACTGTGTGGAGAGAGCCAAGCATGGCAGGTAAGCAGGAAGGCAAGGACCAGGAAAGTAGCTTCAGGACAGGCCTGGGGAAAGGCAGGGCATGAGCCAAGTGGGGTGGAGGGGACAGGCAGGAGAGGGTAGATACAAGGGCTGTGTGAATGATGGTGGGTGGGGGAGAGAGCCGCAGCCTGGATCTCAAGTCAGAACACGTAAGAGCACCAGGAGGTGCAGAGTGAAGAGGTGCAGGCCGGAGCGCTGGCTGTGGGCTTGGCACTTCTGGCTGCCCTGCAGGCAGCACCTGCCCAGAGCTGGGAGAGGGTACCTCCTGGCCCAGCCACCTCCTGCACCTCAGCCCCCGACACAAACAGGCCCAAGAGGAGCTCCTCCAGCTGGCTTTGGCGGCCAAGACGCAATGTCATTTCTAGACCTGGAAATACGCCAGACTGCAGGGTGGGGGACAGCTGTGTCCCCGAAACACAGCCAAAAAGCAACCTCCCAAAGCCAACCAAGACAGTGGCAGAAGTAGAGCTGGCAGGGGGTCCATACCCCAGCTGGCTGGTGGGGGTAGCAAGCCTTCGATGGGGCCTCCATCTGTCCGGACTTCAGTCTCCTGGTGAGATGGGGCCCCATCAGCCCCATCAGCTCCCACCAGCCAGCAAATACAGTCCCAGTCACCCACCCAATCCAGTGAGCGAGAAGACATTTGCTAGCACGGCTGTGCAGCAGGCCTTCCCCTCCCCGCCCAGGCGGCAAGCATCGGTGCTACATGAAGGACACTGACTGAGTATCCTAACAGCTAGGTGGGATTTTGTCTGTCCCACTGCTTGTCTGCTGCTTTCTCTGGGTCTTTGAGTTCCAGTCTGCCAAGTGGGAGAAGGAACAACATTCCCATGACAGTGGCCATGAGAGCTGAGGGTTCCTGCAGGAGGGACCCAGGACAGGCCTCCTTTGCCTCCAGGACACTCAGCCGAAGGCCCAGGCTGAGGACAGTTTGGGGCAGGATTACCAGCTCACCTGGAGGAGGCTCCAAAGTAGGGAGGGTTTTTTTGTTTGTTGTGCTTTGTTTTTTTTAATACAGAATCTTGCTAAGCCACTAAGTTGCCCAGGCTGGCCTCAAACTTGTGATCCTCCTGCCTCAGCCACCCAGTGAAGAAGCCCTTCCTTAAACTGAGTGAGGGCCTTCAAGCACCTCCTTCCCCAGAAGGGATAACTGCTTGCCAGGACACAAACCAACCATTCTCCCTGGCTAGACACTTAGGGCCACATGAGGAGCATCATTTCTGCTGTGCACCCCGATACTGGTCACATGGCATCCAGGGATCTGGGGATCAGGGACGTGGGGGCTCATGGCCCCTGAGGAAGTAGAAATGTGGGGTGCTAGATGGAGCAGTCTGCAGGGGTGTGGTGGGGGAAGGGCAGCAGTGGACATGGCTTCTAGGCTTATCCCAGAGGCAAATGGACAGTGGGACAGGAGACATGATGGCCATAAAGAGCCCTGCCGTACTGCCCCAGAGGCAAAAGCATCCAGCTAAAAAGAAATCTGGAGATGCCACAACCAGGTTAGAGGCTCCCCAAACATATCAGTGTCCCCAAGACCAGTGTCTGGCCATAGAGAATACTGCTGGCAGTCAGAAAAAACAAAAAAACCGCCAGAGCTAGGCAATGTTTGGCCATTTCCAGCTGCCTTCCCCAACCACTCAGCTCTGCAGGCATCAGGATCACAGTGGATGGGGCAACCAGTGGCTTCAGTGCCACAAGGCACAGAAGCTGGAAGGAGGAGCCTAGAGCAGATGATAGCTTGCCCTCTTCCCAAGGCAATTTTCTGGGCCTGAGTGGCAGCTTTATTCAAAACTAGAGCCAAACTTGTGATTTAAATGAGATCAGACTCTTTAGTCCACAAGCATGACTAGAAAGGCTATGAGACCTGGTCATGGGCTGGAGACCCACTGAACTGGAGAGAGAACAAGTTAACATCAGTTTGTACTCCAAGTCCAGCCTCATCAGGGAGCCTGGTACCCCAGTCCACAGAGCTGGGGCACCCCCCACAACCAGAGACAGACCGAGGGCCAAGGAACTAGAGGAAGGGAGGGAAGCTCCAACCCACCCACTTTTGGCTGAACTTCCCAGAAGCAGTAGCTCCCTCCCACTTGGGGAACAGGGAGGGCTGGGGCTGCGGGAGCCAGGGACACTGCTGCACACAGAAATACTCAGGATCTGGTCCCCATCTTTTGGGCTGCCTGTCTGGAACCAGCCCCATACACTTGGGTATTGTACAGTGTCCAAACTCAGGCTGAGTTCAGACAGAAACAGTGAGCTCAGGGCAGTGGGCGAAGGTCTCTAGAGGTAGCCTCTGAGATGGGTTTTACAGAAAGAGAAGGATTTGGGGGTGCACAGAAGAGGGGACGGTGACCTTAGTAGAGGGATCAGATACCAGCAAAAGCTGGCAGGTACTACGGGGCCCACGTCCCTGGATCGTTGGCATGTGAACCACGTGGAGGAATGTGATGGGAGAGGGGTTTGGGAAACTTGCTGCTATCGTGACTGTCACCCTGCAAGTAGGGCCAGTGTGGGCTGCTGCTGTGCTCCTCACCTGTGCCCCTGGGGCACTGCCCTGTCTCCTTGGGCTCACAGATGCATCCCATTATCTCAAATTAGAGACTCAACCAGGAGCTCAGAGGACACACTGTGCTGTCAGAAAGGTTCCAACTCCAGGCCTGTCCCTTTCTAGAAGCACAGCTCGGAGTAAGCTTCCATTTACTCATCTGTGAAACGGGGATAACAAGAGTCCAGAAGGCCGGATGACTGTACCGGACACACAGACCTAACACAATGTTTGCCTGTACCGACAGGGCCCCCCACCTACCTCCAAAGGGGCCCTCACTTACATAAGAGGCCACGAGGGTTGTCGGGGCCAGGACAAGAGCCAGGTAGAGGCAGGGCGCTGAAGCCAGCAGGCTGGAAGCACAGAGAAGAGGTTCAGCCCGGGGGTTGACTTTCTTGTACCTCCTGGCAGCCTCTGCTCCCAGGATGACACCGATGATGCCAGTCGCAACAGTCAGCGCCCCAAAAATAAAGCTGATGGGAGAGAGTAGAGAGGGCTTGGTCAGGCCTTCCTCCAGGCTCTAATCCCAAGTTGACACAGCCTAGGGTTATAA
Organism: Octodon degus; assembly: GCF_000260255.1. NCBI lineage: Eukaryota > Metazoa > Chordata > Mammalia > Rodentia > Octodontidae > Octodon > Octodon degus. The sequence continues at coordinate 1,172,897 of NW_004524674.1, read as the reverse complement.
TCCAGTACCCACAGAGAATGTGGCTGTGGGCCCCTAACTAGAACCCACCCCAGCTGATACTCCTGAGACCTCAGGAACCAGATCATAGACCCACATACTCACCTGCCCCCCATCCCATTGCCTGCCCCATTCTGGGGATGCTGCTGGACATATGAGTGACCTGCCCTGCACCCAGCACCCCAGACCACCTCGTCTCCAGTGACCATCTTGACCCTCTCATGTCCCAAATGCCCCCCCCTCAGAAATCAGAATTATTTCTAGGATCACTCTGGTCCTGACCTTCTCTTCTAAGAGGAATGAAACAAGTGGACACTTGAATGCGAGCTCCACAACATACCCAACCTCTTCTAGCTCTGCGTGCCCTCTCCTGGAGTTCTGTCCTTCCACTCCCACCCAGGCAGCCCCTCCTTAGGGCACCACTTTTCTCAGCTCAGAGGCACAGCTGAGACTACGACAGTGTGCGCTCTTGGAAGCCAAAGGCAACCAGGATCTTCCCCACCCCCCTGTGGCACCCTGTTGTTTTCCACACAAGCTCACGGCCCCGCAATCATGGCCCCTACCGATCTATGTGGCTGTCCCTCTCCCGCCCCCTCCAGCCTATACACACAACTGAGAATGCTCTAAAGCCATCCTTTGCCTTCTGGCTTCCCTGTCCTGGCCCACACTGTTCCCTTGGTCTGGGGTCCCACCGACCCCAGACACTTCTCCTCCTGCCCACATCCCCTCAAACAAGGCCAGAAGCATGTGGGATGGCTGAAGCCCTGCCATTACTATAAATTCCCAACTAGGTTATAAGAATGTAATTGGTGCAAGATGTAACTGACAAACGAGTGCCACAAAAACCAGCTCCCTCAGCTCTAGGTATCCTCTGTGAAATGTCCGACCCACAGGCTAACAGCTGATGAGCTCATCCCCTATCCATCCCTTGCCCTCCGCATACAGAAGATAGAGTGGAGGAGCCCAGAGAGGGCCGGAACTCCCCTGAGGCCACAGAGCCTCCTACCAGATGGAAGTATGAGGATATGCTGACATAAAAGTCCTCACCACTGCTTCCCAGCCTTCCAGGCCCAGCAAGCCTCCAGCTCAACCAGATCAAGTGGCCCCAATTGCAGGTGAATGGATGAAGGTTAGTTATGCCTGAGTCCTGGTCTGAGCTGGCCTTGGCAGGTTCTCAAGATCTTTGTTAGCCTTAGGACTGATTATTCAAACAGGAAGCATGGCCGGTGCCCCCACCACCCCTGAGTAGGAGGCAAGACCAGAGGACAAGCCCCAGCCTCTAAGCCTTTTGAGCCCCTCCCCAACTCCCATGGCCCACCCAGGATCACACTCAGAGAAAAGAGCCGCCTTAAGGGTCTGTAAGTTCTGTGCTGTTGCCCTACACAGTGGGGCAAATGGCTATCCCAGCTCCACTCACACACCCCCAGGAATGGGATGCTCCCTGCCTCCCAAGTAGCCCCTTCTGCTGGGCTACTTTGGTTCTCAAAGTTGAGAGTTCTCTCTGTAGCTTCCTGCCCTGGCCCCCACCCATGCCTTGGGCCTGCCCTAATCATGAAAGGGATATCAAGTCTGTGCAGAATTCCACTCGAAGTCCCTCTACTACTCTGTAAATTAAGGCACCTCAAGATATCCTAATTTCAAAGATTTTTCTATGGAAAAAGACGTAATTCAACTAACGCTCTTGACACAGAATGATTATCCTCAGCGCAGTCACACTTGCGCTCATTAGTGGGCAGCAGAGACTCGAGCCAGAGAAGGGGAAGGCTTTGTGACCAGGGAGGCGAAAAAGTGATGTGGCCACAAGCCATGGAGTGCACACAGCCACCACAAGCTGGAAAAGAAGAGGAACTGATTCTCCCACAGAGCCTGCAGGAATGTAGCCCTGCTGACACTTTGGTTCAGTTCCCCTAAAACCTCCAAATTGGTGAGAAAAAAAATTTGTTGTTTTAAACCATCAAGTCTGTGGCAGCTCAGTACATCAGTTGTGACACTGAAGCCACACCCTCAGTTCATCCCATTGGTCAGTGCAGAGAAGAGAGAAGGACTCAACCAAGAAGGCACAGTCCATTGGTGCCAGAAGAGGAGCTGAGTTCTGTTTCCTCCCTGCTTTTTCCAGCTGATAGAGGGTTTCTAGGCCTCAGTGCACCTTGGCCTCCAGGGAGAGAACCAACTAGTTGGAGAGCCAAGCAAATATTGCAGTCTCACTCCATGCCTCCATTCGAAAGCTTTCCCTGGGCACCTACTATGTGCCAACAAGCCCTTGCCAGCTGAGGGGCAGTGTTCAAGTCAATAAGAGCACCAAGCAGTCTCCAGAGGCAATAGCACATGGGGCTCCTGAGCAGCAGCTCTGAAGCCACAGGGGTTTGAGTGAGGCTCTCTAACTAGCAGCATGACCCGGAGCAAGACACTTGATTTCTTTGATCTTCCATCTCCTCATTTATAACACAGGGAGCATAGGAGAGTCCCCCACCCCTTTAGGGCTCTGAAATGCCTGGTCTAGGACATGGACTAAACTGAAAGTTAAGTGAGGATGAGAAAAGTGAAGGGAGCTAGGAGCAGAGACCATGACCCAAGCAAAGGTGCCAGGAACAGAGAAGCCATGGACATTCTGGAAACTACACAGAGCTCTCTCTAGGTGTCGGGGAGTAAGAAAGAGATAAAAGGGGAGGCTGGAGAGGAGGAGGTAAACTGTGTATGTGGTTGGCAGAGAACCATGTCATCCGCTGAGGCCCTGGGGGAAGATGGGGCTCTGGGAAGGGCACAGACCCCTAAGGAACTCCAAGCATCCAGCAGGGCAGGATCAAGGCAGACAAGGGGACACAGGCCATGGAAAACTACCAAGCAGAGAGCACGGACTAAGACCAAAGGCCTCAAGGAGGAGGGGAGACAAGTGAGAAAGGATGAATGATGGCTTTGACTCAGTGTCAAGGGGCCCCAGAGCCTTTGGAGCATGGGGTCAGAGGTGGTGGAGATAGAAGAAGAGCCCAGCAGAGCAGAAGGAATGCAAGGAGGACATGGGGTGGGCACCCTGAGGGCAGAGGGCCAACTTCCACTTCCCAGCAGCTTTTCTTGGGCTCTGGGAGAACCAGTGAACACATCCCTGAAAGCCCTAAGCCGGAAACACAGGAAGGCCCCAGTGCCTCAGTTTGAAAGCTGAAGAAGGGGCGGCCTTTCAGAAGGAATTAGGAGCTCCTCCAAGGACAAAGGGCAGTTGGCTAAGACTCCTGTCATCTCCCAAGCCCCGCAGAAGGCCTCCTTCCCCAGCATGCCCTCTGGTCCCTCACAGCAGCCCCTAAAAGGAGACGACTGGGATTTCATCTAAAGAGCCCAAGAGAGCTACCTGTGGTCACACAGTATGGCAGGGCCCAGCCAGAGTGAGAACGCAGGCCTCCCACCTGCCAACTGAGTCCCTAGCCATGAGGCCTTCGCACCATGCCACATATCCAGAAAGGCAGAGTTTGAGCCCCACCACCTCCCGAGAGCTGTGCTCAGCGTCCCCACTGCCCTCCCTCACCTGTCCCAGCTGCTGCATGGCTCCTGGAAGCAGGGCAGTTGCAGCCCATGTAGCACACGGGCCTCAAACAAAAACTTGGGAGCCCAAAAGCCCAGCGCTCCAGTCACAAAAGCCATAGCTGTCACTCCGAGGGTCGACCACACAAAACTCCGGCTGCAAGAGAAAGAGCCCGGCTGAAGCTGAGAGAAGACTGCTGCTGAAAGGGCTGGCCCATCACCCCCACCCAACCAGATAAGCAGGCTGCAGCCTCCAGGTCCTTCGAAGAAGCACCCTGCAGTCCAGCCTCCCTGACATCCCCAAGACATCATCCAGAGCCCCCTGCTTGCTCACACTGTGCCTCCCCCACCCTCACAGGACCACACCTCCCCCACCTGGGAAGTCCTATTCTCTAGGAAGCTGTTCCTACCTGCCCCCACTGTCCTCAGAGTCCCTGGAACTGGTCTCAGGGCTCTGGGACTAAGAAAAATAGGTACAGGGGGCATGGCCCTAGCTCAGGCC
>NW_004524674.1:1162632-1168493 GCF_000260255.1 Octodon degus | reverse complement strand
ACCAAAGTTGCTCCTGCCTGGCTTCCCAACAAGCCTGGGACAGAGGGCAATGCACTCCAGTGAAGCTTGGAGAGGTGAGTGTTGAGCTCCCAGCATCCTCCCATCAGCCCAGAGAAATGCAAGATGGGAAAAGTATCCATTAGATTGATGCAGAGAGCAGGGCTCCAGGCCTCAGGGCCACTCTAGGTAGTGGCAGAGGCAAGACTCAAGGTCATGCCACTAGCCCACACAACCAGTCCGTGCTTCTGTCATATGGGGGACGTGATGGGGGCTGAGTCCCAGGAGGCAGAGAGGCATCTTAGTAGGCCGGGTGAGCTCAGAGAAGAAAAAGAGAGGTGAACATGGAAAAACCAGGGAGGGTTTCCTAGGGGCAGAGAGGGGCATCAGGACTGCTGGCACAAATGGGGGTTCTCTGTGGCTTACAGCAGGGAGTTGGGACACTTACTTTCTCCCCAGGTATCTGATGTCCTCATACCAGCTGCTCCCCGGAGCCCGCATGGCCACCTCCCCGTGCTTCTCAGCAGCTCCTCGGGGTGGGTCTGGAACCAGCAGGATGAGCAGGATCAAGGCCACGGCCTCCAGGCAGGGCATGATCTGGGGACAGGAGGGCTCAAGGTCACAAGCAGCTGTGGCCTGGGAAACCGAGGAGACCAGCCAGTGTCTGTGTCCTAGGTACTGCTTATATCTAGAGCTGGACACGCTACCATGTCTTGTACCTTTATCTGTGTGGGTACAGCCTCACTAGGAATGGGGTGCCCTCACCTGGTAGAGATGCTAATCTGCTAAGAAGGGGAACCAAGATGCCTGAAAACAGGAATTCTGGCCACCAAGTACTCACTGCCCCAAGCATTAGCCTGTCCTTCTGCTGGTCTGTACCTCCATCTGCCACACCAGTCCTCTCCTAGTGTCTCTCCTGGCTGTGCCCAAGACCACACGCCAAGGATGAGGAATCTCACTACCTACCTTGGGGCAGCCTTGAAATAGCTGGGACCGTGAGAAAGCTCTCGGTCAAGCCAAGAGAGATTGACTCTTTTATTTTATTTTTCTTTCTTTCTATTTTTTTTCTCTTTTTCTTTTTGAGATAGGGTCCAAGACTGGATCAAACTCACTATGCAACCCAGGCTGGCCTCAAATTTAGCAATCCTACTGCCTCAGCCTTCGGAGTCCTGGGATTACAGGTGTACACCGTCATACCTGACCAGAATGACCTTCTTGAAGCCCAGCCCACCTCAGGCTCCTGATCCTGCCTTCCATGGTCTCACATGTCAGCCCCCTCAGCCACCAAGTCCCTTCCTCTCCTGAGTAGCCCACAGCCCTGTGCAATGCTGAGCTGATGCTGCAGCCCTGCAGGTATCTCCCAGGTGTGATGGCTCCCTGCCCAACCACCTCTGCCAGCCCTAAAGGGCCTACCAGTGCCTGACCCTGGTGTAGGAGCTTTCCAGTCCTTATCTCAATAATCTTCAAGACTCCACAGGGAGAACTCACTGCCCCCACTCCATAGAGAGGCAAGCTGGGCTCCAAAGAGGGATGCAACTCACTGGAGGTCACACAGCTCATAAACTCAGCAGCTGAGATTTGAACCCAGGGTCACTATTTCCATAGACTATGTTCCATCTGAGGCCCCAAATGTCCGAAGTTCAGACATCTGACACCCCCATGGCGCCGGGTACCGGGCCAAAGGGCTAAGGCCACGGGAGGCTGGAAAGTCCCTGCCGGCCCAGGGGAAAGCAGAGGGAAGAAAAGGAAGTCAGACTCACACGGAGGGCCCAACGCCAGCTCCCCGTCAGCTTCGTCACAGCCGACCCCAGCACATAGCCCAGACCACTGTAACAGAGAAGGCAAGGAGGTTAAGCAGCCTGGCAAGGGCGCCCCTGCCCAGGATCCAGCTCTCTGCAGGACCAGAGACTTTTCCCTGAGAAAAATGAGCCCTGTGAGGCCCAGGTGTTCACTGCCCTTGGTCAACTCACCAGTGACCTCTGGCTTCTGTCCCCCACAGTGCCACTCTCCCCTCAGATGAGGACAAACATATCCCACCAACAGCCCCACCCTTATGCCCAAAGCTCAGCCCTATCTGAGTCAGGCCAGGTCAGGAAACCTGGGTCAGAGCTCAGAAGCCTGACCATAAACCCCTCTATCCTTCCTGCTGGGCGTGTAGGGCACAGGCTAAAAAACACTTCCTGCCTCACCTCCAGCGCCAGCTCCTCCCTGAGGCAGCCACACAGGCTCTTCCACATAGAAACCTGTGGGGAGCATCCTTACTATCTCTAATCCTCACCACACCCCCATTAGCAGCCAAGGAAAGTGAAGCTCAGAGCAGCAAAGTGATGTGACTAGGAAAGGCAAGGGCCAAGGAGATAGCTGAGTAGAATAAGCACTTGCCTGGCAAGTGCAAGGTCCTGAGTTCAATCCCTGGTACTGCAAAAAAGGAAAGAAAAGCAAAAGACAGATGTTTTGGCCAGGGAGATGGCTCAGTGGAATAAGAGTTTCCCTGGCAAGCGCAAAGGCCTGAGTTCAATCCCCGGTTTTTTTAAAAAAAAAAAAAAGGAAAGGCAGTGCCAGGATTCAGATCCCAGACTTCCTGATTTGACCTCTCCCACCCCACCCAGTTTACTAGGGGAGGCAGATCCTGGAGGGGACACCAACCTTCCAACAGGAATGAAGATATAGAAGATGGCCAGCATGCGGGTCCGATGGTCCTTCACAAAGAGGTCAGCCAGGACTGTGGGTGCAATGGTGGAGTAGCTGGCTGTGCCAGTACCCACGACTCCCCGGGACAGGAAGAAAAGCCAAGAATACTGGGCAAAATGGGCACAAGATCACAGTGAATTCCAGAAATCACCCATGGAGGAAGAAATCCAAGAATGTATCAGAAGAGCTGCAAGGACTTCAGAACAGGGGATCCCAAGGGAAGGAAAGGGGACCAGGGCCACAGATACTCCCCCCTCCATATCTGCCCCCCACTCTAGATTCCTGGAATCACATGATCGCCCGCTGCTGGTGGCTGGGAGCCCTTTTTCCTGAGTCTCTTATCTAACCAGGCTAGTTCACCAAGGAAGGAGCTGTTTCCCCCAGCTCTATCCCACCCCCAACAGCACCAGGCAGAACTGAAGCCAAGGGCAACCATGTGTATGCAAGAGGAAACCTCCAGTTAAGAAATTTTAACGGGCAGATGTGGGGGTGAGGGGAGCCTCAGGCCTGGAGCTGTGCCTGCCCCTCCTTGGCAGTGCAAGCTCCGGGTCAGCCTGGGCCAGAGAAAGAGCAGAACTATCCCATTCAGCTATGAGGGGGTAGATGAGGGAGAAAGGTGCTCTTTAGCACATGGGCACCTACCTGAGGGGAGATGAAGGAGCCTGACAGCCCAGCCCCTGACCAGAGCAGAATGCCGAAGCTCAGCGTGGCCTTGCGGCTGTGGCGGTCACCCAGGTAGCCAAACACAGGTGCAGACAGCAGCAGGCAGGCAATGAAGACTGGAGGAGACACAGAAGGGGCAGCCTGGATCCCTCCAGGGATGCCAATGAGCGGGCAGTTAGCCCTGCAAACCCAGGGAAGGGAACTGGCTTAGATGTCACAAACTGGCCTCTCAGCTGTGGACCCAGGGCATGAGGAGGAAAAGATAAGTGACTGTCACAGTCCTCAACCAACAGGCAACTCCTAGCCTATAGTGTGCAGCGCCATCTGGCCTGGGCCAAATCCAAGCTCTGCCACATGCTCTCTGTGAGGCTTCTCTGAGCCTCACCCCAACATCGGAGCAGACTTCTCCCGAGCTGTATGAAGGAGAGACAAGAAGTGACTGTGGAGCACCAGGAAGAGAGGCTGCCAGCTTCCTGTCTTTACAGACACACACGGCCCTCAGGAGCCTGCCCGCCACGGGACTGATGTGATGGCCCCTCAGTGCCTGCAGCCGGCAGGAGCCCGGGAGGTCAGCCTGGGGCCTGCTTCCAGCAGCACGGGAGGGCAGGTTAGAATTAGCGCTGACAGCGAACCAGAGAAGATCCCAGGAGGCTGGGCGCTAGTTGGTTTTTGTAAGTAGGTACATTATTCCCCAGATACTGATGGTCGCGTCTGTACCACTTTTTAAAATAAGCTCTTACTAATATCGGCCACTGAATGTGTTTGCTAGTCTGTGAGGACAAAGAAACTGGGTACACGCCACACGAATAAGTGCACACGCACACACACACACCTTCTGTGCTTTCAATAAACTCTCCTCTACCCTTGGGGGCCACGGTGAGTCCCTACCCTCTAGCTAGGAGACCAGATAGACGGAGAAAGTCAGGTCAGGACCCTCCTCCACGCCCCCAAGGGCCGTAGGCTTTGGGAAGTCCCGCCCAGCACCCGTCTTCATTCCTTGAGCACAGATGATTGACGTTTCCTGAACCCAATGAATGTCCAGATTCTTCTCAGGTCAGGCTTCAGCCCGCCCCCTCCCATGACCCCCTCCGGTGCTGGTTTAAGCCATAAGCAATTGTGGAAATTAGGCCAGTTTTGACCTACAAAACCAACAATTTAATATGGCTTAACCTAGTATTCCACAGAGAGTGATCTTTGGTGTCAATGGCGTTTAAAATTTTAATAGCTACTGCCTAAGTAGGACCCCAAGAATGCTGTATCAACTTATACATAGTTTTTGCCAGCTTTGGACGCTATACAACCAATCATGTTTTGTTTTTCTTTTTCATAATTTTATTGAGAGACAAATAGCAATGTGACAGTTTCAAATCAAATTGGTAGGACAGTTTCAATAATTAACACATTGCATACTCTCTTCCTAGTGTATGCAATACAAGTGTTTGTATTTGCATACAAGATGTGGATATGATATCCTATTTACAAACACTATTTGAACAAATCCCTCTATTCATTAAGAGAATGTAACTACATATCTATCCTAACCACTTTGAATACACAGATACAAAATGGACATTCATCTGTATACCCTTTTTTATTTAGTTCCATCGTTTGAATATTATAGGTGTGTTAACTCAGCAAAATATTCTGAAAGAGTCCAATAGTCCATAATAGTACTGGGTTTTCCGTTTCACTGGCAATGTCAGAAATTGTTGACCCAAGTCCCCCACAGCACAACATAACACCATAGCTTTACTTCTTATACTTCGTTTTTATACTTTTCTGCTGGATGGTTAAGACTAAGATAAAGCAAGACCTATGCAACAAGAATTGTAGCTTTTGGATCTGATAAGGTCAGTGAAATCCCCTCAGGATTTATCCTGAGATCCTGTACCTCAGATTGTAGAACCTTTGTCGTTGTCAGCCATGTGGATGAGTCACGGCCATTGCTTGGCCAATGTGCTCTCTGTGAAAGCCTGAGAGAATGTTTTCTCTCCATGTGACTCTCAAGGAAAGCAAGAACTTGAGGACTAGACAATGAAAAGAGACCAATCATGGTATTTTCTGTTCATGTAATGAAAAATAAACATTTCCCTTCTGTAAAATACAAAAAAAGAAAAGCAAACGGTATCTCGCTGATTTTTTAATCGGCATTGTCCTTATTCACAACAGTTTTGTATTGATATACCTTTACCCATTTATCTATTGAGCTGTTGTTTGCTCTTAATGCATTTGAAGACTAATTTCTTGCAACCATCTCCCCTAATGGCCCTTGGAATTGAACCCCAGACCCTTTGCACTGAAGTACATCCTCAACTTACTTATTTATCTGTAAATGCAAAGTTCTAGGCTGGGCATGGTGGGACATGTCTATAGTCCCATAGGCCATGAATCTTTTTTTTTTTTTAGTTTGCTTTAATACATAGTATAAATTTTATTGATTTATTTTGAACATGTTTGGCATAGAAATATTATTCTGTAGCATTATACTGTAATTCTTTTCTTTTTTTTTT
>NW_004524674.1:1160571-1162157 GCF_000260255.1 Octodon degus | reverse complement strand
AAAAAAAAAAAAAAGTCCTAGGACTAGACCATTTGGGTTCAAATTCTGACCCACTACTTTCTAGCTGTTGGGATCTTGGCAAATTTCTGAACTTATGATTATTAGAGAAGAGGGGAATTTATTTATATGTAAAACTTTACCAAAGTTTATAAAAACATTTTCGCAAATCTTTTCAATTTTCCTGGGTTTGGGGCAGGGATCACTTGTAGGACCTAACTACCTTAAATCTGCAGGTGGGCTGGTCATATGTGGAGGCCTTTCTCCAAGGGAAGACAGGCTCTTCTTGCTTCTGGCAGCTCCAAATTCAAACCATTTTTGTGACAGGAGGAAGGAATGAATGATTGTACAGGTAGCGTCTACTTGCAGGCTTCCAGGATCTGAATCCCAGCCTTAGCAAGACTCATAACCTCTCTGAACCTCAGTTTTAGCTTCTTTATAATGGGAATCATCATCATAATAATACCTGCCTCATGGGGTCATGGTAAGAATTAAACGGATTTAAAGCACTTAGACTAGTGCCTAGTGAGCCAGGGAGATAGCTCAGTTGCATAAGTACCTGCCTGGCAAGTGCAAGGTCCTGCGTTTGATCCCCAATACTGAAAAAAAAAAAAAAAAAGAATAGTGTCTAGAATATGTTAAGGGCCAAGTCGGTGCGGTTTTGTTTTGTTTATAGTACCTGAAATTGAACCTAGAGCCTTAGCTCTGAACTAACTACATCCCTTGCCCCTTTTTGATCTTCTATTTTGTGTCAGGGCTTCTCAGTTGTCCAGGCCAGGCTTGAACCTCATGCTGGTGGTCCTCATGCTGAGCCTCCCAGAGTGCGGGGCCAACAGGCATGTACCGTCATACCTGGCTTGGTTTTAAATACTACTGGTTGGGCCAGGGAGATGGCTCAGTAGAATAAGTGCTTGCCTGGCAAGCACAAGGGCCTGAGTTCAATCCCCGGTTCCGCCAATAAATAAATAAACAAACAAACAAACTTTGAATTAACCTTATAAATAAATAAATAAATACTACTGGTTGACTGTCCCACGGGGGGCTGTGGAGGGGGCCTGACCACCGCCTCGCCCGCTTCCCACTGCACTCACAGCCCCACCAACCTCAGCAGCTCCCTTTCCTCTGCGGTTCTATAGTCAGTCAGAAATGCGAGTCTTAAGGTCACCACAGTACTGACCCTAAAGGTGAAGACACCTGTCTGAGGCCACCGCAGGCCAGCCTGGTCATCAGACCTCGTACTCAGTGCACTTTCCACACAGCTACTCGTGCAATTTCAGCAAGGATGGCTCTTACCCCCTCTAACACACATACACACACACACACACACACACACACACACACACACACACTTCTCCCTCATGGCACCTCATAAATCAGAGGCCTGTAGAAATAATCCCGATCCCCACAGTAAGAACCAGCAGATGGAAATGTTGACTCAATTATCACCATGACTGTCATTATCTGTTGAAAAACAAAAATTGCTTCCTAGATACATTAAGTGCAAACAACAGCTCAGTAGAAAAATGGGCAAAAAAAAAAAAAAAAACCAAAACCTGAGCAAATGACTGCCATTATCTGTTGAATCAAGA
>NW_004524674.1:1150739-1160471 GCF_000260255.1 Octodon degus | reverse complement strand
AGCCCCTGCCTGCCAGCCCTGAGAGTAAGAAGCAATTGGAAAAGATCCCTGCTCTACAGTGTGGTCTCACATGACTCAGAAAAGTTTATAAAACTACAGACTTCTTCACATGCTTTCAGCTGACATTTAAAACATTTTTTATTGAAAGTCTAAATAACAGCAAAGGATGCAATTTCCGGCATTTTTGTTCATAGCCAGGCCCCACATCCTCCCATTCTACCAACAGAAGATTAAAAATAATTGGAGAAGGGCCATGGAGATAGCTCAGTGGACTAAGTGCCTGCTCAGGCAACTGCAGGTTCGATCCCCAGCAACATGTGCTGCGCTGGCCCTGTCCCCAGGTGCTCCAAGCCAGCCACCAAGACCAGGTGTGGTAGCACATGCCTATAATCCCAGCCTGCTTGCCTGGGAGGCTAAAACAGGAGAATCACTACAAGTCTGAGCTGCATAGTGAGACCCTATACCAAATACCTAAAATTTTTTTTAAATTAATAAATAATTGGAAAGAAAACTATGTCTACACTGACTATGTGCAGATTTTTTTCTTGGTCATAATTTCCTAAGTAATTAAGCATAACAATATATATTGTATCAATTTATACTGAGTAATATTTACATCTATAAGTAACCCAGAAAGGCTTTAAATTTTACAGGAAAATGGGTAGATTCTATGCAAGTACCACACCATTTCTACAAGGGATTTGAGCATCTGTGGATTTTGGTTTCCACAAGGGACTAGAACCCATCCCCTGTGGGTACTGAGGGACAACTATATTTGTAAACTATATTTTCATCCAAGCCCTCAGAGCTACAGATCGAGTTCCTTCAGTTTCTGGGAATCGCCCGCTGTGGAGTCCAAGTGGTAAAGCCAGCCCTCGTTTGACAAGCCAATCTGATAAACCAGGCTGAGAAAAATGTTGGTTTCATCTTTAAAATCAAAATAAATGTGCTGACACCCGTCCCTGTGACCACTATCTCACTTTTGAACTCTAATTCATAGATCAGTCGCAGATACTCATGCACGGAGGGCAGCTGCAAAGACAAGGTCTGGCAGAGAGGCCACCGCTCCCTCCTGCTGAGGTTGCGGCTCTGCTCCTGCCCTCTGCAGAAGCTGCGCCTCGCCGTTCCTCTGCACAGCACCCTGGGCTTTCCACGCCCCACAGCATCTAGGATGAGCCGCCTGTCTGCTTCCAATGGCAGACAGAAAAGAGACCCCCAGGCTGTCTCTGGCCTGTTCTCAGGAATAAGACCTACAGGCTTATGGATCTGGAGGTTGTCTCTCAAACCTCTGTGTTGCGTCACCTCTGAAATTATTTTTTTTTCTTTTTTAATCTTTTAAATTTATTTATTTATTTAGTACAGGGTCTTGTTGCACAGCATGTTCTCTCGGTGTTCCTCCTATCTCAGCTCCTCAGCGCTCAGATTACAGGCATGCACCACCACATTCACTTTTGGTGGCCAGCCTGGGGCGGCACGGCATGCATGCAGTATCAGGGATTGAACGTAGGCCTTGTGCTTACCTCTGAAATTTTTTGTGTGGCCATCCAGGGGCCTGTACCTAGTCTGAGAGCCCTGTCCCAAGGTGTTGAGACAAAGGGCAGTTAAGAGGAGAGAATAGGGCTGGTGAGATGGCTCAGTGGTCTAAAGCACCTACTTAGAACAAGCTTAGCAAAGTACAGGGACCGCGGTTCAATCCCCAGCACCACATGTCAGCCAGCCCCGCCCCCTGGTGGGCTGAGCTGGCCACACACACACACACACACACACACACACATAAATAAAAAAATTAAAAAAAAAGAGGAGAGAATAGTACAAAGCAAGAATCTATCTAAAAAAAAAAGGAGCAGCCAGGTGTGCTGGTGCACTCCTGTAATCCCAGCACTCCAGAGGCTGAGACAGGAGGATCGTCGTGAGTTTGAGGCCAGCCAGGGCTACATAATGAGCTCAAAGCCAGTGTGAACATCACAGCAAGAACCTGACCCAGAGAGAGAGAGAGAGAGAGAGAGAGAGAGAGAGAGAGAGAGAGAGAGAGAGAAAGGCAAGGCAAGGCAAGGCAAGGCAAGGCAAGGCAAGGCAAAAATAACAATAAAAAAAAGTGGAGATGGGGCTACTTGGGGAGGGGCTGAAGAGAGGAGCCCCAGTGTGTACTGCTGCAGGCTGGGGGAGGACATACAGGTGTGGCGTGTGCATACATGTGGGTAGGTGTCACCATTCACCTACTCATAGGGGAAAGGTTAGCCTGTACCCCATGACTCTGCTTGCCCCCACCTTGGCATGGGCCATGTGGCTGCTCCCTGCTGCTGGGCTTCAGCTTACTCTGGCCCAGAGTCCTTCTGAATGCACATCAGGCTGTGTCTCTCAGCCTGGCTGTTGCTTCTGTCTGTGTCCTCTTAGTTAGATTTTTCAGGTTTATGAAAGAAAAGCACACATCAAGATTCCTCAAATCACCAGGCATGATGGTGCATGTCTGTAATCCCAGCACTCAGGAGGCTGAGGCAGGAAGATTGCTGAGTCTGAGGCTACCCTGGGCTACAAAGTGAGCTTAAGGACAGGCTAAACTGCATAGCAAAAACCTGTCTCAGAAAGAGCCCCCCAAAAAAAAATCCCTCAAATCTCAGTGAGTCTCCTATACAGCTGAGCTGAAAAACTTATAGGGAAGGAGTGACAGCTGCGCAGCCATGACTGAGCACGCCTCCTGCTGACCCACCTCCCAGCCTACGGGGGTGGCTGAAGCCCCAGGCCTCAAGCCCCACGCTGTCCCCCTCCTTCCACGGCCGTCCTTCAAGCCCAGTTCCCATCACTCCTCTACACAGGGGACTCAGCAGGGCCAGAGCTGGGCACAAGACCCCAGGGAGACCTCACCCCACTGTGAGGCCAGGCCCAGGGTCCAGGACCAGAGACTTGCTCCTTACCTGTCTGAAGCAAACCAGCGTTGCTGTCACTGATGTGGAAAAACTTCTGTATGTCCAGCAGCACTCCTAAGGATGGAGGACAGCATTAGAGAAATGAGCAGCTCCCTCCAAGTTCAGGACAAGGCCACAGCTGGCCACAGACCACAGCAGGAGGCAATGGGGCCCACTCTTTCTTCCTCTTTCTCCCACACATTTGTATAGCCACATACACACACACACACACACACACACACACACACACACACACACGAAACAAGCATGCAGAGCAACAATTGCATACCAGGCACACACAGTTCAAGCACCCAGACATACATACACACACATTTTCATGCAAGCCTGCCCCAGCACACAGGAAGATTCACATACCTCGGTACAAACAGGTATTCCCAGAAAACACACTTGCAGAGACATGGGTACACACATGTGCACGCACACACACAGGAACCTACCCTGAGATGGACACACAAAGACACACCAATGCTTACATGCATATGCACACACTGAGGGCTGCCCTTCACACTGTAGTCTAAGTGACAGGCAGTTCCCTGTTGCTACACAGTGAGCTCTGTGAAGGTGGAAGTCCCAGCGTGCAACAGGCAGCCATACTCATGCGTGAAGCCCAGAAATGCATAGACGCATACAAATGCATACATGCAAATCCACATGTGCCCTGCTCTGCACGCAGACACGCATAATCATGGTCTGCCAGAGGCTTGGGCACACAGATGACAGCATGCACACACAGAGCGACCCTGGGTCGCTTTCCTGAGGGTGGCAGGTTCCAACTGCACACTAGCTAGGTTTCAGAAGTTCCTCCAAGATCTTTGTTTTGTTTTGTTTTACTTAACTTTTTGTTTTTTTGAAACAGGTCTCACTTTGTAATTCAGCTGTCTTTGAGCTCACTATAATGCCCAGGCTGGGCTCAAATTTGAAGTGATTTTCCTGCCTCAGTCTCCCAATGCTGGGATTACAGTTGTGTGTCACCTGAGTGGAAGTAGCCCCTCAGACACTAGGCTCTGCTCCTGATATATCCTAGCCCCCCACGGGTATCTGAGAAAAGGGAAGATCTCTGGCCTGTGCTCATGTGATCCATGTGGCTCTGGCCCTGTCATTATGAAGAATGTGTTAGTCAGTTTTGTGTTGCTGCAACAAAATAACTGAGACTGGAAACTTTTTTTTTTTTTTTTTTTTGGCAAAACTGGGGATTGAACTCAGGCCCTTGCACTTGCCAGGGAAGCACTTATTCTAATGAGCCATCTCCCCAGCCCCTGGAAACATTATTTTTAAAAAGTTTATTTAGCTCACATTTCTGGAAGCTCAGGAGCATGGCAGAAGCCTCTGTTCCACTCCGATGAGGGCCTCATGGCAGATGGCATTGATGGCAGGAACACTTTGAGAATAATGAGTGGAGTGTGTGGAAGAGAGATTCAGGGAAAGGCACCAGGCTCGCTCACAACTGCCCATTCTCTTGTGAGCTAATCCAGTTTCGCTGGCCCTGGGCCACTCCCGTGAGGCAGTATTAATCCATCCATGAGTGTTCTGCCTCAATATTGCCACCCTGGGGTTCCCTGGTGCAGGCACTTTGGGGGGACAAGCCATGTACACAGCCCAGCAAAGATCATCATCACTGTCATTGAATCATGAGATGTGCAGCTGTCACCCTAAGAGGTGGCAGCTATCACTGACCTCGTGATACAGATGAGGAGCAACTATTACTGTCTCTGCAGGACTAAAATGAAAGAGCTAGGATGGGCCAGGAGCTCCCTGCTCTTCTACTCAGCTTCACAAGACAGGAGCAGAGTCCCCACGGCCCCGCAGAAACACCCACACCAAGCAGTTCCCCATCTGTAACTCTCAGCGCTGCCGCAGGCAAAGAGAACTGGGGATCAGAGGCGACAAGCCAGGGAGCTTTACTTCAGCACCAAGGTCGGGCCCAGCTGCTACAGCACCCAGGTGAACAAGCCACTGTCTCTATTTTTCCCCCTTTAAGGACACAAAGAATACACAGTCATTGGGGAGGAAAAAATAGGTGACAGAGGGAACCAAATAAGCAGCTAACTAAAGAGCCCCAGTACATGTGCCTGTCTTCCACTTTCAGGAATAAGCTCCCCCGTGCTTTCTCTTCCTGGGACCCTCCCAGGCTTGTGGTGCAGCACGAACTGACCAAAGGCCAAGAGTGAACTCACCCTCTTTTACCTGCACCCAGCCCTCACATGAGCTGTTTCCAGCAAGAGAATGTTGGCTTCTGCACAGAACGCCTGTCCCCAGCAGTCCTCGGGGACTCAGCATGGTTGTGCCCCTCCAAACCTCTGTATGTACATTGACCATGGCCAGAGGATGTCCCAAAGGGCAAGGGACTCCAACAGGCAGGGCTCAGGATCTGGTGGCCCAGCCAGGGGCTCCAAGATCTGTGGAGGGAGAACCAGTAACCCCCTTCCCTGGCTCAGGGAACTGATGCTGTCTGCTCCCCTGTGCCCCTACCCCCTACCCACCCCCTTGTGACTTCAGCCCACTCTCAGCTTTGACATGACTCCCTGCAGTAATTTGCAAACTGACCTCTTGACTCATTTTGCCTCCATTCTAGGATTCAAATACTGTCATATTCTCTCCACTTAAAAAATCGTCCTGGCCTGTCATGGTAGCACAGGCCTGTAATCTCTGCACCTGGGAGGCTGAGGCAGAAGGATCAATTTGAGTTCAAGTGGCAAAGTGAGTTCAAGACCAGCCTGAACTGCATAGTAAGACCCTGTCTCGGACCTCCCCCACCAAAAAAAACTGTTCTACCCTTGCCTAGCTTATTCAAGGACATGGGTTCAATTCCCCACAATAAAAAAAATTATTTCCCATGGCTTTTTTGTGTCCAGGGAAAAGTCCAGGCTCCCAAGTTTCCATATGAAGCCCATGTTCTCATCCTAGTTGTCCCTTTTGAGATGCCTTCCTGCACCCTCTCCTCTCAGCATCCCTGAGCAGTGGGGCACTTTCAGGCCACATCCCCTCACTGTCCTCCTCTCCCCTGATGCCTTTCTTCCCCACCCTCTTGGTACTGGGTATCAAACCCAAAGGCACTGTACTGCAAAGCTGCCTCCTTGGCTCCCAGCCCCAGCCCTTTGTTTTGTTTTATCTTTTGAAAGAGGGTCCTGCTCAGTTTCCCAGGTAGTACTTGAACTTGCAGTGCTTCTGCCTCTGCTCCCCAGAGTGCTAGGATTACAACCACGGGCTACCATATCTGGTTCTTTCCAACTTCTCAACCTTCAAGGGCCGAACAAAATGCCCTTATCTGTGAATTCCTCGGAAGCCCTAAGTCACCGGTCCTCAGCGCTGCCCACCAGTAAGCACACACCCCACTCTGTCTTACAGTAGAGAGACTTGTTTGTGTCCCCTGTATCCCTCTGAATTCCTCCAAGACCAAGACCAGGTCTCTGGGGGTTTGCGGACCCCAGAGTCTCATCTGCTCCATGTCTCCACTCTGGTGCATCAAGCTAGTCACCGCCGAATCATCATCCCAGTCTGGAGTTCTCTAGCCTGGCCTGTGCCTCCACTGGCTGACCACATCTCTCTGCCTTGCAGGGCTGCTGTCATGCGCCTCTCCCATGAGATGGTCACTCCTGCACTCAGGAGCCGGGGGGCTGAGTTCCTCCCAGGTGCCTAGAGGCCCAGCAGCGGCTCCCACCTGCAGTTTGTGCTCAGTGTTTAATGGATGCTTGAGGAGAGAGCGACAGACAGACAGACAGAGAGACAGAGACAGAGAGACAAAGACAGAGAGACAAAGAGACAGACAGAGAGAAAGACTGGCTTTTGGATGAATGAATGTGTCAGTGAATGAATGACCAAAGAAAAACAAGTTGAGTCCCTGACACTGTGGGATGAGTGAATGTAGAACCCCAGAAGACAGAACTAGGTTGTTCCTGGGGCAGACAAGAAGCAAGGCAGACTTCCTGTCTCAAAACAGATCCAGGGGCCAGCCTGACAGCTCAGGGGACTAAAGCGCCCCGCTTAGGTAGAGGGCAGCGGCAGAGCTTTGATCCCCAGTTTGCCGTGCCGGCCCCGGCCCCGCCCCCAGGGCGCTCTGAGACAACAGTGATTGAGACTGGGCGTGGGTGCATGTGCCTGTAATCCCGGCAAGTGGGAAGCTGAACACAGGAGAATCACTACAAGTCTGATCTACGCAGTGAAACCCTGTAGACCTGGCCATAAATTAAAAAATAAAGGGGCTGGGGAGATAGCTCAGTAGTATAAGTGCTTGCTTGCCAAGCACAAGGGGGCCTGAGTTCAATCCCTAGTATCTAAAAAAAAAAAAAAAAAAAAAAGCTGAGTTCAATCCCCGGTTCTTCCAAAATAAAATAAAATAAAATAAAAGGCCTAAAAGGAGTCACTGTCACCTGGGAGCTGAGCCAAGCTGCTCTGTCCTCCAAAACCTCAATCCAGCCGTTCCACCGAGAGGCTTGAGGCCTTATTTGCAAAGCCCTGTCCTCCCTGCCGGCCTCCCCCGCTGCCCACCACTCCCCACATCCCTGTCCCAGTGCTCTCTTGTGCTCCCTCCTGGTCCTCAGTGGGGAACCACGCCTCCTTCACACAGCATGGCTGGAAATCTGGAAATCACCTCCAAGGATGTGAATGCCAGACACGTGCCCTAAGAGAAGAAAGCATGCTGCTGGAGGGAAGGCCACCACCAGCCGGCGGAGCAGATCAGTGGGCAGTGCCCAAGATAGCCGCCTGTCTCACCTGCAATGATGAACCAGTTCATGTAGTTCAGGAGGTTGATGTAGCACAGAACGGCAGCAGCCACATAAGCTCGCCAGCGAGGCAGGCGCCAGGCATTGTGCACGGAAGAAGGGACACCCTGACCCGAGGCCAGGGCCTCAGAGTGCCTGCCTGCCCCCAGGGACTGGCTCTGCAGCTCTCTTTGCCCAGGAGTCAGGTGGCGTGTGGACATCCTCCCAGCCACCCCAGTCTGCAGCTCCTGTCCCCATCCAGGGACTGAATGAGGATGCACAACCAGCTCACACACCACCAGCTCAGCGCAGTCACTTCCTGCGGGCTCCCGTCCTCCCGACCTCACAGCAGTGCTGCTGACTGTTAGGCATCTTATCTCCACTTCCTGCCAAGCCCATCAGGAGTTCATGTGCGATTTCACCATCCTCCATCTCCAGGGCCCTCAGCGGGGAACAGAGCTCCTGGGAACAGGTGCCTCCTGTGCTGATGACCAGGGTGACTTTGTGGTCCCCTGGATGGAGGCTGTGGCCGCAATAGGGAGGGGAAGCTCCTGGGACAGGAACTGAGTGAGTCTCCCCAACCTCGCTCACCGCGAGCCAGCCTGGCTGCCCTCACAGGACATGGACTTTGAGCCTGGGATTTGAACCTGAGTCTGTTCCAGGGGGCTGGATGTTAGACAGGAAAGCAGCATTGGGCCAGAAGGAAGGGAAAGCTGCTCATTTCTGCTGCTCTGGCTTGGGGAATGAAGACATCAGGGGGCCAACTGCAGAGATGGCCTGCAATCAAAGCTCATCTGGATGGCGAGGTGTGGAGGGACCATTCCGGTGAAGGGTGGGATGAAAGCATGGGCTGTGGGTGTCTCTTTAGATTGGCTGCTAAGGTGGGCCTGGCATATAGCTCAAAGGCACAGCATCTTCCTGGTAAGTGCAAGGTCATGAGTTTGATTCCTGTTTTTTTTTTTTAAAAAAAAAAGCACATATGATCTTTGGCCAGGCATGGTGGTACACTCCTGTAATCTCAGCACTCAAGAGGCTGAGGCAGGAGGATTGCTGCAAACGCGAGGCTTGCCTGGGCTACAAAGTGAATTCAAGACCAGCCTGAATTGTAGAGTGAGACCCTGTTTCAAAAAAACAAAAAAGAAAAGAAAAGAAAAAGACTGTCTGCTAGTAGTAAGGGGAAAACAAGTAGCTAAGCAATAGAAGCAGGCATCTTGACAGAGCTTAAAACATTACCACCTACGGCTGGCCAGATAGCTCAGTGGACTAAAGTGCCTGCGTAGGTAGGCACAGCAACCAAGGTTGGATCCCAGCATGCTGTGCTCACTCTGCCCCCAGGGCACGCTGAGACAGCAAATGAGACTGGGTGTGGTGGCACACACCTGTAATCCCAGCACTTGGGAGGCTGAAAACAGAAGGATCACTATGAGTCTGATCTGTATAGTGAGACCCTGTAGACCCTGTACTAAATACACTAAAAAAAAAAAAAAAAATCACCACCTATGGGGCAAATGGCATCATGCACCTCTGGATGTAAAGTCCTCCAAGGGTCACAGTGTGTGCTCCAGCCAGTAATGCATAATCTGAATCTAGCCCTAAGAAAAGAGCAGACAAACCCAAGCTGGGGATGTGGCTCAGTGGTAGAGCTCAAGTGCCTAGCCTGTATGAGCCCCTGTTCAATCCTCAGCACCAATAGGAAAAAAAAAAAAAGTCAAAATCGAAAAAGAATCAGAAAGACTAAAGGCCTATTTCAGAGTAAAGGAGATGACATAGACATGACATGAGACTGGAGCCCAGATTCTGTGCTGGAGCCCATGTATGTTACCATGATAAAATTGGAGGGCAGATTGCAGATTACAGGAAGAAAGATTTCACATCATCATCAAATTAACTGGTCAAAGTTGCTGCTATGATGTCTCTCGGGTAGATGGTTGTTCAAAAAGAAGGGGGTGGTGAATGAAAGCAAGAGACAGGAAAAGGAATATTGTGGGAATGTCCTGATTCAAGGTTGTATATGGTTAGACTTACGTGTAAACATAAGAAGTATATAATTCTTTATGCCTATTTTTAAAATATATTCTAATTTTTAAATGTTTCCTGTCATATTCTGT
>NW_004524674.1:1148862-1149819 GCF_000260255.1 Octodon degus | reverse complement strand
CAATGTGTTAATTATTAAAACTGTCCTACCAATTTGAAAAAAAAAAAAAAAAACAAATTAACTGGTCAATAGCTATATGGTTATATAAGTAAATATTCTGAGAATCTAGAACTAAAAGACCAGGATATATGCAACTTACTTTCTTAAGCGGTTCTAAAAAAAATTAATAGATACTTATAATAAGAAAGCAAGTATGGCAAAATGTTAGTAATGAATGGATTTCTTTATGCTTATTGTAAATTTTCTATAAATTAGAAATTATTGGGGCCAGGGAGATGGCTCAGTGGAATAAGCGCTTCCCTGAAAGTGCAAGGGCCTGAGTTCAATCCCCAGTTCTACCAAAAAAAAAAAAAAATAAGAAAGGAAAAACAAGGAAATTATTTCTAAGGGGTATGGAAGTATGCACCTGTAATTTCATCACTTGGGAGGCTGAGGAAGGAAGAACGCTTCATGTTCAAGGCCAACCTAAACTACATGGCAAGAACCTGGCAAAAAAAAAGAGAGGGGGGAGGGGCATGACAGCACACACCTGTGAACTAGGCACTCAGGAGCCTGAGACAGGAAGATCACTTAGAGTTCGAGACTAGCACACGCTACAAAGTGAGCTCAAGTCCAGCCTGAGCTGTATAGCGAGACTATCTCAAAACGATAAAATAATTTTAAAAAATAAAAAAGTAAACTTAAGTAAACAGTTAAAGCACAAACATGTTAACCCAATTTAAAAGCAGGCAGCAAACTCAAATAGCTTCTCCAAAGACATAAAAATGACCATCAAATACAAGGCAAGATGCTCAACCTCTCTCGGCATTAGGGAAATGCAGGCCCAAACCACAATAAGATACCGCTTGTTGCCCACTAAGATGGCCATAATAAAAACAGGGACAGAAAGAGGAAATAACAAGTGCGGGGGAGGATGTGGGGAAATCGTAGCCCGTGAGCGAGCGTTGCCAGGAGGAG
>NW_004524674.1:1147433-1148712 GCF_000260255.1 Octodon degus | reverse complement strand
CTTCTAAGGACATCCACAAAATAATGGAAAGCGGGCCACAGATACGGGTGCTGTCAGTTCATAGGAACGCTTCACAGAGGGCAAAAGGTGGAAGCAGCTTAAAGGTCCCTTATCTGAGTTGGGCGTGGTGACCATATGCCTGTTATCTCAGCCTGGGCAACTTAGTGACTTAATGAGGCTCTGTCTCAACTAAACCAAAAAGATACCAGCTTCCCCGTGCGAACCCTGCAGTCACGCGGGTGGGAGGCAGGGAGTGTGCGGAGGTGCTCTGAGGGCAGGCACTGGGCTCCCACCAGGGTCCAGCAGGGACAGCCCACTGCCCCCTCCGAGAATCACCTCAGGCAAGAAAAAGGCTGCTGCTGGCTTGGACCTTCCACATGGGAGCTGAAACCAAGAAGTCCTGTTTTGCTAAGAACACAGCAAGGTCCACATTTACCCTGGCAGGAAATGCCAGTGTTGAGGGAGAAAAGGAAGGCAAGGAAGGCAGCCCTGGGTCGGGCCTGGAGCCTGCAGCCCAGAGGAGGGAAGGGGAAGGGGCCGGCAGGGAAAGCAGCCCCATGCAGGCTGCAGCCCTGGGCCACCCGGCAGCCCCGGCCCTCAGCAACACCCCAGCCAGCTGGAGCTGCTGAGGCTGCAGTGCCTGCAAACAGAGGCCGGGTATGTTCAGGATGCCGAGGGTATAGCTCGGTGGTGGAGCAGCACTTTGCCTGCAGGAGGTCCTGGGCTTTGCCTCATACCTTTCCACCAACAAACAGGCACTTCTGGTATATCCTTCCCCAAAAAATGGAAGGTGGGGACTCCAGCAAAAATTTCTATGCCTGTGTTCCTAGCAGGATTATTCATAAGGCCCCAAAAGTGGATACAACCCACAGGAACGAGTTAACAAGTGACAGATGGATGAGTGAACAAAATGTGGTACCTACCTACAATGGACTATTATTCAGCCTTTAAAAGGAGGGAGGAAAAAAAAAAAAGGAGGGAGCCGGTGAGGTGACGGCTGCCTGTAGTCCAGCTACCCAGGAGCTATACTGTGAGTTCAAGGCCAGCCTGTACCACATGCCAGAGAGGGAGAGACTCATCTTACTGTGTACTGACCTCGTTCCCTTCCCAGAAGCAAAGGCTGAGAGCCTGATGGGCTTAGTTCACATCAACCAATGAAGCAGTCCAAACCTCTCAGTATAGACACATTTCATCCCCACCAGGCCACCCCGAACAGGTGCCCCCCCCCCCGCCATCTCACAGCACCACTCTGCTGCTCAGATAGCTTTGCCCCTGCTTC
>NW_004524674.1:1140822-1146102 GCF_000260255.1 Octodon degus | reverse complement strand
TTTTTTGTACCAGGGATCAAATCTGGGTCCTTACACTTGCCAGACAGGTACTTAGACCACTAAGCTATCTCACTCCCCCATTTTCTTTTCTTTCTTTGTTTTTTATTTTGTTTTGTTTATGTATTTGGTACAAGGTCTTACTACACAGCTCACACTCCTAGTGATCCTCCTGCTTCAGCCTCCGCGGCGCTAGGATTATAGCCGTGCACCACCACTGTAATGGCTCAGCACACCAAGGGGTGAGGCCAATGTGGCAGGTGGTGCCAGGGATCAAACCCTGGTCCCTGCACTAGCCTAAGCAGTCGCTTAGACCTCTGAGCTATCTTGCAAGCCCTTGTTTTTTGGTCTTTTTTTTTCTTCTTCCTTGAGACAGTTTTACCGTTTAGTGCAGGCTGACCTTAAACTTGCTTCTGTACCCGGGGTGGCCTCAATGCCTGGTAATCCTCCTGCCTCAACCTTCCGAGTGCTGGGATTACAGGCATGGGTCACCATGCCTGGATATTATTTTCCCCTGTTTTTCCCCCATTTTCTGCTACCAGCCCCTCTTCTCCATTCTTCACTGGAGTGAAGGCAAGGGTGTGAAGCGAAGCGGGGAATCACCAGAGAAGGCCGAATACTGGAGGCAGTAGGTGGCTTAGGGTCTGCCATCCTTGCAGGGAGGACCGGGTCACCCAAAGGCTCCACGGGACTGGGGGCTCCACTTCCATGGTGGCTGCT
Source organism: Octodon degus (assembly GCF_000260255.1). Taxonomy (NCBI): domain Eukaryota; kingdom Metazoa; phylum Chordata; class Mammalia; order Rodentia; family Octodontidae; genus Octodon; species Octodon degus. The sequence goes on along the minus strand of NW_004524674.1, from coordinate 1,145,385 downwards.
CACTGGAGAGTGGGTGCTGGCAGCTGGCCCCTCTCCACCCCGCCCTGCCACAGAACTGCTTGTGCCTGTCCTCACGGTGCCTGTGCCTGCAGTGTGGTGGGTAGCCTCCTCCAGAGGGGGTGGCCTGGGCAGCAACTGCGGTGTCTTTCCTGACCTAGGCTTCCAGGTTAGGGCACGAACACGGGGGGAGGGGGGGACTCCTCAGAGATCTGCGTGGAGGCTGGCACTGCCGTGGCACCCTGAGGTTTCTCATCTCACATAGAAGGCAGGTTCAGGGTTGGAGTGAGGCTCAAAGCAAAGGAAGAAAGGAAAAGAAAGAGATGAAAAAGGAGAAATGGAAACAAAACTTTTGTAAATCAGGAGGGGAAGAAGGGTTGACCAGAAAGGAGGGAAATGAGGAGGAAAAAAAATCAAGTTATACAATGCGCAGAAACCAACTCCCTATAATGAATGCGATCATTATGTATATTAAAAATGTACTGATAAGAGCTAGCAAGGTAGCTCAGCAGAGTAAGCATCTGCTTAGGCAAGCACAGGGACCCAAGTTCAATCCCCGGCACCACATGCTGTACTCACCCCGCCCGCAGGCGTGCTGAGCTGGTCCCCAGACCAGGAATGATGGCACATGCCTGTAATCCCAGTGCTGGGGAGTCTGAAAACAGGAGGATCGCTACGAGTCTGAGCTGCATAGTGAGACCCTGTACCAAATACATACAAAAATAAAAAATAAAACTAATGAAATAAAATGTACTGATAAACTTAATTAATTAAAAAAAAGAAAAAGAAAGTAGAGGGCTTGCTTAGCGCGCATGATGCCCTCCATTCTATCTTCAGCACCAAAAGTAAAGCCACGCATCACAGCATCTAAAGTGTCTTCTCATAGAGGGCTGAGAGATCACTACAGATGTTGCAGCTGCAAGGGACCACAGGCAGAACAGCACTCTGGGAAGCTGAGGCAGGAGGATCACAAGTTCAAGACCAGCCAGGGCAACTTTAAACAAAAAATGTTAAAAGGGCTGGGGAATCTATCCCTTTTAAATGTTAAAATATGGGCCGGGGAGATAGCTCAGTAGAATAAGTGCCTGGCTTGCAAGCGCAGGGTCCTGAGTTCAATCTCTGGTACTGCAAAAAGAAATAAATAAATGTTAAAATATTAAAAGGGCTGCAAAGGACCTAGGTTCAATCTCCAGCATTGAAAAAGAAAAAAAAAAATGGGGGAGGGAAGGAGGTGTCCCCTGAAAGGTACATAAATATGTATACTATCACAGAGGAAAATTTCTAGGAGCTCTTTCCTAGAAATCCCCCAGCCAGCATTCTCTCAGAGCCCTTGGGTGGGATGGAGTCCCACATCCTTGCCCCAGCTGCAAGGCAAGCTGGGAAGGTTTGCACCAGGGCAGGCCACTTCTGCCCACGAGTAAGGAGGAAAAAAAAGTCAGCCTTGGAATGGGCGGGCACACGTCCACGGATAGCGAGCCACTCGGGAGCCCGTCCACGGATAGCGAGCCACTCGGGAGCCCAAGAGGACCGCTTCGTCTAGCAGTGAGGAAGTAAATATGCCCCGAAACGGGGTGTGACTCGACCCTGCAGGCGATCTCCTAGTGTGGATTCCCAACGAGAAAAGGAAAATTTCAGGCTCCGGATCTAGAAGGTGGCAGATGCCAGAAGCAGTCCTAATCCTGGTATCCTGAAGTGAGTGGTCTTCCCTGGGTAATGGAAAGTATGCAGGACAAAAAGCTGCTGGCCGCTGAGGACCACAAGCTTGGAATCCAAATCCAGGACGCTGCTACTAGCTGAATTCAACAATATGTTTTGGGGGATTGAACTGAGGTCCTTGCGCTTGTCAGGCAAGCGCTTCTTCTACTGAGCCATCTCCCTGGCCCTCAGCAATCTTTTTTTTTTTTCAGAACCGGGGATTGAACTCAGACCTGTGCTGCCAGGAAAGCACTTATTCTACTAAGCCATCTCCCCCATCCCTCAACAGTCTTGAGAAACGGTTCGGATTGTTCACCAGAAAATCCTGCGGATGGCTGAGTACCAGGCTTCAATAGCGACACCATGTGGCCACGATGCGTAATCGCAGGTGTAAACTCCAAAGGTTTCTAGTTCATTCAGAACACCCCTGTTTTCTGCCAAAGAAGTGCAGCATGAGCTGTCAATTTGGAAAGTTAAGAGTTGAGACCATATCATATACCACGTTATGCAGACTTCCACATTTCTACAGTATATGCACATAGCAAAATGTGGGTAGGTGGGTGTGGTGTGCACACCTGTAATCCCAGCACTGGGGAGGCTGAGGCAGGAGGATCACTGCAAGTTCCAGGCCAGCTTGAGCTACATAGTGAGTTTAAGGCCAGCCTGAACTATACAGTGAGGGCCCTTCCCAAAAAAAAAAAAAAAAACAACTGTGGAAGGGCTTGCCAAATAGCTCAGCAGATTAAAGCTCCTGCAAGCAGGCACAGGGGCTGGGAGTTCGATCCCCAGGCCTGTCTTGCCAGCCCCACCCCCAGGGTAAGCTGAGACAGCAATTAAGACTGGGCATGATGGCGCATGCCTGTAATCCCAACTCTTGGGAGGCTGTAAACAGGTGGATCACTACCAGTCCAATCTAGTAGTGAGACCCTGAATACCCCATAGACCCTTCCCTAAAATTAAAAAAAAAACTATGGAAAGGTCTATCCAAAGGCAAGCTTACCTTGGGCTATTAACAGTGCTTAGCCCAGGCTCATAGGATTAGACAATTATTTTCCTATCTTTTTTCTTTGCTTACTTGCCAATAATAATAAAAACAAACACTCACCATCTATCAGGCCCCTGTGACTGGGTGTGATAATAACAGTTATTTTTAGAAGAGGAAATTGAGGCACCAAGGAGACAAGTAGCTGCCCCATGTGGCTTTGACCTCTGCTCATTTTCTCTTTGCTGTGCTGTTTCCCTTTCTCATTTGTATGCAGCTTTCCCTCATTGCATTGCTTATACAATAATAATAAAAAGAAAAGCTGTGGCATCTATATCTTCAACAAATAGAAAAAAACTAAAGCTATTAGCTGGGTGTGGTGGTGCTTGCCTGTAATCCTAGCAAGCTGAGGCAGGAGGATCGTTGGGAGTTAGAGACCAGCCTGGCCTACTAAGTGAGAGCTCAAGTCCAACCTGAACTGCATAGTGAGAGACAAAAAAAAAAAAAAAAAAAGCCTAAAGCTATGAAGTGAAGCCAAATGCCTAGCTGCAGATGTGGCACCTGCAGCTGCTGGGCCCACCCAGGTGTGGCCATACCAGGAAGCCAGGACTTGTTCCCAAGAGCTCCCAGTGCTTCTCTCTATTTGAATTCTTTTGATTCTGTAGCCGTTTTTAAATTTCCCCCTTTCCCTTGGAATCTAGAAACTCAAGGCCCACAGTGACTGGGCATCTGGTGAGCCACGGATCTAGAAAGAGGTCAGGAGAGAGGAGGCTGCCAAGGTACAGGGAAGATGGGGAAAGAGATCTAAGGGAAGAAGAAGAAAGACAAGAGGTGGCCAGAGAAGGAATGGAAAGAGAAGGAAGCTGGGAGCAGGGTGCGCACCTGCAATCCCAGGACTTGAGGGGCTGAGGCAGGAGGACTACACGTTCCGGGACAGCCTGATTATGCACTGAGCTGTTCAAGGGCAGCCTGGACCTCACAGTGAGAGCCTGTCTCAAGCACGCACATGCATGCACGCACGCCTGAGGAGGAAGAGAGGACTGCGAAGGCCCCGCCCACCCGGCCAAGCTTCCGTTGCTCCCTGGCTTTTGTTTTTCTCTTTGCTACAGGGCCTCACTGTGTACTGCAGGCTGGCCTCAGACTCCTGGCGACCCTCCTGCCTCAGTAACTGTGTCCTCTCCTTACCTATCACACTGCCCTGTGTGTCCTCTCCCACCAGATCATCACGGGTAGTGAAGCATCACTGTCTGTCTTGTTACCAATGCTCCCCAACTCGTAGGCACCACTCTGCTGCCTTTCAGCCTCACCCCAAACCATGGTCTCCCCTCCTTCACACAATACTCTGCTCTCCAGTATGTCCTCGGCACTCAGGGCTTCAGCAGGTCATGGTTGCCAAATGCCCCCCTTGCATCCAGCTCAAATGGCCACAGTCTCCCTGTCCTTCACTCATGGACTTGATTCTCAGTCGTGTGGGCTCAGCAGACCTAGCCCTGCCTGAAGCCCTCACTCCTTGGGGTTCCTGCTCCCATCCCACTCATGGTTCTCCTCATGCCTCATGGCTTTCTCCCCCCTGGATCTGCAGATCTGTCATCCTCTGCTGCTAGAGTGGCCTTAAGCTCTCTCTCTCTCTCTCTCTCTCTCTCTCTCTCTCTCTCTCTCACTGTCTCTCTGTCTCTCTGTCTCTCTCTGTCTCTCGGTCCCTGTCTTTGTCTCTCCGTCTCTCTCTGTCTTTGTCTCTGTCTCTCTGTCTGTATCACTCTGTCTCTCTGTCTCTCTCTCTGTCTCTCTCTATCTCTGTCTTTGTCTCTCTGTCTCTCTCTGTCTTTGTCTGTCTCTGTCTCTATCTCTCCCTGTCTCCCTGTCCCCCTGTCTCCCTGTCTCCCTGTCTC
>NW_004524674.1:1138916-1140007 GCF_000260255.1 Octodon degus | reverse complement strand
ACACACACACACACACACACACACACACACACGAATAAGTAAATACATAATACAATGAGGGAGCTGATTTTCTTGTCCCCCACCCCAATGCTGGGGGTGGAATGCAGGGCCTGGAACATGCCAGCCAACCTCTCTACCCCTGAACTGGATTCCTAGCCCAGAGAGAAGGCTTTCCAAAGGCTTTACACCCCTGGAGGTGTAAAATCCAACCCTTCCTCTGGCTTCAGATCTCAGGATATACCCTGTCACCCAACCCCACACCTCTTTTACACTCAGTTTATACTGTTTCCACCGTGCTGCTTTCTGTTCCCCACACATGGAAGCTCACGTCTCTTCAGGACCATCGGCACCCCCTTTGCCTGCAACCCTGCTCCTAAAGAACTTTGCACTAGAGTCAGGGAGATGGCTCAGTGGAACGAGCGCTTCTCTGGCAAGCACAAGGGCCTGAGTTCAATCCCTGGTTCCTGGGAAAAAAAAATAAAATTAAATTAAAGTAAAAACAGAACTTTGCACCAAGCTGGGTATGGGTATGGTGGCACATCCTTATAACCCCAGCACTCAGAAGGCTGAGGCAAGAGGATCGCTTGAGTCCAAACCAGCTTGGACTAGTGAGTTTCAGGCCAGCCTGCACTACAAAGACAGACCCTGGTTTTGCAACTATGGCCAAGACTAAGGCTTGGGATCTTCGCGGCAAGAAAAATTGAAACAGCTGGACGACCTGAAGGTGGCGCTGTCACAGCTGCGCGTCGCCAAAGTGACGGGCGGCGCCGTGTCCAAGCTCTCCAAGATCCGAGTTGTCCGCAAATCCATCGCCCGTGTTCTCACTGTCATCAACCAGACCCAGAAAGAAAACCTCAGGAAATATTACAAGGACAAGAAGCACAAGGCCCTGGACCCGCGGCCCAGGAGGATGCGAGCCAGGCGACGCCGGCTCAACATGCACGAGGAGAAGCTGACGACCGAGAAGCAGCAGCCGAAGGAGCGGCTGTACCCTCTGTGCAAGTTCGCCGTCAAGGCTTGAGCGGCGTGACAATAAAACTCAAACTCTGAGGAAAAAAAAAGTATGACCCTGATTCAAAAATAAATATAGG
>NW_004524674.1:1134954-1138581 GCF_000260255.1 Octodon degus | reverse complement strand
ATAAATAAATAATAAAATGAAAACAAACAAAAACAAAAGAATAAAGGAGAATCGAGGTGCAGCTCAGAGGTAGAACACTCGCCCAGCATGCAAGAGGCTCTGGGCTCCATCTCCAACACCACACACACCCAAAAAAAGGAATGAAGAAAGAGAGAGATTCTAGCGTGATTTCAGACAGGTCAGCGCAACAATTTATGAAGTGGGAAGAGCTGAAATGACTGGGTGTGCCTGAGGTCCTGGAGAGCTGCCCTTAAGGCCAACTCGGACAGACGGTGATCTGTGGCCACTAGGTGTCGCTAAAGATCAAGGCGAAAATGTCACTAAACTGGTTTCACTGTGGAGCCCCAAGTGTCCTGCGGATCCGCTCAACGCTGCTAGGGACCCCAAGAACTGAAATTCACGTGCGCCTTCTAGAGCACGACCCCGAACCAGGGACTCTTCAGTGATTGGGCTATCCAGGGGCAGAGGCGAGACCTGCAGGTGCCCCTGGACCTCCGCGTTCCCGTCTGTCCATGGAACGTTTCTTCATTGTCCAGGTCTTCTACCTCAGATCCGGTGGAAGGAAGGAGCGTGGAAGGGGACAAGGTGCCACTGTCCTCCCCGTGTGCTCTCAAAGAACCTCCACCTCCCGTCCCTGGGTGTGCCCCGGGCGCCCACACCAGCCAGGCGGTGTGGGAAGCAGTTCGGTCCCGCAGAGTTCATCTCACGGGGCTCAGGGAGCAACAGCAAGAGGGGCATGGAGTGGCCCAACCGAACCAAAAAAACCATTATCCGCTCAGAGGCCAACTGGCCCGGCTGCCTGCAGGCCAGAGCTCGCAGGCCCCTGACTTTTTTTAAAAAATTACCTTCAAGTTTATTATGAAATAGTTGTTTATTGTTTATTGGTACAATTCAGATGTACATAACGATCACACGCATCGTAGGGAATTTGTACCTGTACATGACATAACTTATTCTTTTTCCCCATTCTCCCTTTCCTTCTCCTCACTTACAAAACTTTGTTTCCATGTTATTCTTTTCTTATTTTTTCCTTTCCTTTCCTTCCTTTCTCTAGCCACCCTCCCTAACTCCCCTTTCCTTTTGTTTTTCAACCTTTTTCCGGGGATTGAACTCAGGTCCTTGTGTTTGCCAGGCAAGCACTTATTCCACTGAGCCATCTCCCCAGCTCCCCTTTCCTTCTGAACAATCTCTTTTACTTGATCCTAGGCAAAAGGCCAAGAAGCGATGAATAATCTCTTCCTATTTCACAATTTCTATTATATGTTTTGATTCTTATTCATGTTTTCAGTTCCTCACGCCAGAGAAACAATGTAATATTTACACATGCGTCTATTTATTTCACTGAAGCATATGGTCTCAACTCCATCCATTTAGATATGAGTCTTTAGGCTGAGTAATTATATATACTATATATATCATTTTCATCCATTCCTCAGGTTGATGGGCATTTGGGTTGCTTCCAAGATTTAAGTATCACAAACGGTGCTGCTATAAACATGGGTGTGCATATATCATATTACTGTGGTGTGAGGCTTTTAATTATTCTTGGAAGATACCCAGGAGGGGAATAGCTGGGCCAGTGGGACCTATAGTCCTAGTTTTCTGAGGAATCTCCACACTTATTTCCACAGTGGTTGTACCAGTCTACAGTCCTACCAAAAGTGGACAAGAGTTCCTTTCTCCTCACAGCCTCACTAGCATTTGTTCTTAGTTGGTTTCTCAGTGATAACCATTCTTTCTGGAGTGAGATGGAATCTCAGGGTTATAATTTGCATTAAAATTGGAATACCAGGCTGGGGAGATAGCTCAGTGGTCAAAGCACCTGCCTGGCAAGTGCAAGGACTCACGTTCAATCCCTGGTACCACATGCCATGCTGGCCCTGGAACCCCAGACACGCCAGGGATAGTGGCACATGCCTGTAATCCCAGAGCTGGAGGGCTGAGACAGGAGGATTACTATGAGTCCAAGCTGTGGAGTGAGACCCTGTACCAAATAAATAAATAAACAAAAATGAAAAAAAAATTCTATATTTTAGGGAAGGGTCTATAGGGTGTTTAGGATCTCACTACTAGATTGGACTCATAGTGATTCTCTTGTTTACAGCTTCCCAAGGACTGGGATTACAGGTGCGTGCCACCACACCCAGACTCAATCTCTGTCTCAGGGCACCCCAGCGGTGGGGCTGGCACAGTAGGTCCAGGGATCGAATCCCTGGCCCCTACTCCTGTTTGCAGGCACTTTAATCTGCTGAGCTATTTGGCCAGCCCTAAAAATTAAAATTTGAATACCAATGATGTTCAACATTTTTTCATCTGAAAAATGTCTATTCATCTCAGATGCCCATTTTTATTATATCTTTAAATTTGGAAGAGGATCTGGTTTGTTCCAATTTTTTATATGGTCCAGATATTAGTCCTTTGAAGAACAATTGGCAAAAAATATTTTCCATTCTGTGGGTTGTCTTTTCACTCTGTTGGTGATTTCTTTCACTGTATAAAAGCTTTTTAATAAAGTGTGGTCCCAGCTGTTGATTCTTTGTAATAGTTCCCATGCAATTGGGGTTTTGTTCATAGAGTCTTTGCCTATGTCTATGTCTTCAAGTTCTACCTATTCTCTGTTCCAGCAGATTTAATGTTTCTGTTTTACTATTTAGATCTTTGATCCATTTGGACTGTAGCTTAGTATAGAGTTGTTTCTGCATCTTCTAATCTGTTCTACTGATTCTCAGGTTTGCTTTTTATTTATTTATTTGCCAGTACCATGCTGATTTTATCATAGCAGCTTTGGGGTATAATTTCAGGAATTTGATGCCTCCTGCCTTGCCTTTGTTGTGCAGGATTGCTTTTGCTATTCTAAGTCTCTTCTGGTTCCAGATGAATTTCAGGAATGCTTTCTCTAGATATGTGAGGTATGCTAATGATATTTTGAGCTGGGTTGCATTAAATCTGTATAACAATTTTGGGAGTAGAGGCCCCTAATTTATAGAAAAATTCCATTGTATGTGACCTGGGGGCCCAGCTATGCCTGCTGGGAAGAGGTGCCAGTAAGGGTAGTGACTGGCCACTCACTTTTCTTCCTTCATACAAAACACATGGGGACTGGAGAGATGGTTCAGTGGTCTAAAGCACCTACTTAGAACAAGCTTAGCAAAGCACAGGGTCTGCAGTTCAATCCCCCAGCACCACATGCCAGCCAGCCCCGCCCCCTGGTGGGCTGAGCTGGCCACACACACAAATAAATAAATAAATAAATTAATTAAAAAAAAAAACCACATGGGTGTGGACATGTGCATATTTGTACACACACACACACATACACACACACATGTACAACATGGTCAACAGACCCCTGTGCCTGAATTTAAAAGAAAAGTCTCTGATTCTGAGAGCCCAGGACTTCTCTCTTAGTAAGAATGAATTTTGTTACATGCATCAAAATGGTCAAAATGAGCATCTAGGGGAGTATTATAGCTTATGTCTAGTTGTCCCCCCAAAACCTCATACAGTCATGGGGGGCTGCTGGAGTTTGTGATTGATTATTGTGGGTGTGGATGCTGCACTTGCCTTGGGGCAGGTAATTTGCATTACAATGTAAGGTGAGGAGAAAAGCTAGCTAGCTGCTGCCTG
>NW_004524674.1:1115561-1119047 GCF_000260255.1 Octodon degus | reverse complement strand
TTTCCTTCACTACTGGGATCAACTTAGGACCTTGTGCTTGTCAGGCAGGCACCTAGGTTGCTGAGCTATGTCCCCTAGCCCCTGAGGTCTTTTCTCAAGATAAGAAATAAAAAACAACTGGGATTGTGACTCAGATTAGAGGCCTTGTGTTCATTCCCAGGAGAGAGAGAGAGAGAGAGAGAGAGAGAGAGAGAGAGAGAGAGAGAGAAAGAGAAGAGATTTTCACCCAACTGGTTTCACTTTGCTAGGAGTAGTAGTCCATACCGGTAATCTCAACATCCAGGAGGCTGAGGCAGGAGTATGATCATGAGTCAAAAAAGAAGGAGCAGAAGGAGGAGAAAGGGAAGAGAAGGAGGAGGAAGAGGAGGAGAAAGAAGAGGAGGAGGAGAAGAGGAGGAGGAGGAAGAGCAGGAAGGCAATAACGACGACGACCAGGGAGATAGCTCAGCAGGCATAAGTGCCTGCTTGGCAAGTGCCAGATCCTAAAAAGAAGGAAAAAAGACTCTTGGTATCCCAGAAAGTCTCCCACATCCTCAAGTAATTCCTGTTCTGATCTCTAACACTATATTAAATGTGCCTGTTTTTTAAATTCATGCAATGCACTTGAATTGTCTATACAGCTGTATGGGTCATACTGTATGTACACCCTCAACACCATCTGTGGTGGTGCACATCTGCTGTCTCAGCACTCTGAGGCTGAGGCAAGAGGATGTACGTGCAATCGGGAAATGTAGCCTGCCAAGCCACGTTGTGCATCAGTAACTCTAAGTACCTAAGTAATACTTCAAGATATGAACAGTATCTCAGTCCGCTTATGCTGCTATATTAGAATACTTGAGACTGGGTAATTTGTAGTGAATAGTAATCTATTTCTTGCAGTTCTGGAAGCTGGGAAGTTGATGTGCAAGGCGCTGGCCTCTGCTGTGGGCCTACTGGCTACTTCCTCACAAGCCTGAAAGACAATCAGGGAGAAACACTGTGTCTCCACACAGGAACAGCTATGAAGAGAGAGCCCACTTTTCCTAGTGGCCACTACCTTTGCAAGTGGACAAGGACTTGCTCCGGGTAGAGCCTTTGCCTGGCATGGGAAAGATGCTGAGTCAATGCAGGCATCGTGGCACACATCCATAATCTCAGCACTTTGGGAAGGTGAGGCGACAGGATTGAAAATTCAAGCTCAGCCTGGAAAACTTACCAAGAACTTGTCTGGAAGTAATTTTTTTTTTTTTTAAGAGCAGAATATATTAGGGTAAAGAAAGCTTCTATCCAAGGAATCTGCCTTTTCTAGGGATTTTTATAGAGCAAAACCATGAGGTGAGGTGGGTCTAAGGTGGAAAACATAGGAACTCACTAGGTGGGCATGAGATGGGACAAAACTATGATCAATCAATAGGATTACAATCATATGACTCAGGAAAAATTGATTAAATCCAGATCAAATAGGAAAAGGAGTCACATAGCAAGTGGGCATGAATATAGAACAGGGGTCTTTCCTGTAGGGGGTCGGGTCAGTGACTCTTCCTGGCTTTTTCTAGATGTTTGATACCTATTTAGAATACCAATCCCTGATGTCTGTCCTTGGAGAGGTATGTGAGTGAATTTGTTTAATCTTTTGTCTTGAGATCTGGCTCAGAGCAGGAAGTGCCTGTCTCTCCCATGGTTGCAATGTCATGTCTTCCATATTGGGTCCTTCTGAGGATCTAGCCCTGTCTGACTGCCTATCTAGTTAACTCAGCTGCCTGCAACAGTCCTCCATCTGAAGAAGTAACCCCATCTGCCATGAGGGACTCATGAGTGATAACCACTTTGGCTTCTTTAGGCTGAAAGGGGTCATAGTTGTTGACCTGCAGTTACAGATACTCTCCAGAATTTCTGTGTAAAGGCTCTGGATAGACACTAGGCACTTTCATCTTAAATAGTCATTTAGCTCTTAGTCTCTGTCCAGTGATCTTGGTGGATGATCTCCAAATGGGAGAAAGAAACTCCCAATCTGAAAGATACCTGGGATGAGTTTGTGTTCTCTAAAACTGAAGAATGAATTTTAGGAACTATAGAGGTTAAGAGCAAAATATATTTACTGGGGGAAAGAAACCTTCTGTCCAAGAGAATGACAGAAGGGGACCAGAGTGAGTTGCCTAGGAGTAAAATACTTGACAAAACAAAAAACAACTGAGGGCCAGGGAGGTGGCTCAGTGGAATAAGTGCTTCCCTGGCAAGTGCAAGGGCCTGAGTTCAATCCCCGGTTCCGCAAAAACAACAACTGAGTCTGCACATGGTAGGACCTGCCTGTGATTCCAGATAGCCTGGGCTACACAGTGAGTTCAAAACTAGCCTGAAATACACAGGGGGCCCCTGTCTTAAAAGATAAAATTAAGATCTTGGCATCATGGTACATGCCTGTCATCCCAGCACTTGGGAAGCTGGGGTAAGAGGATCACCACAAGTTCAAGGCTAGCCCAGACATCATAGTGAGTTCTGAAAAGAAAAGGAAAAAGTCTGACATAGCGGGTTCTGAACTGCATGGCAAGACCCATATCAATCAATAAATACATTTTTAAAAGGCTGGATGTATAGCTCAGCACAAAGGCTCTGGATTCATCAATTTCCTTTGTTACAGAGTAGGGTATGGATCTGGGGTTGGATTCCAAGTACTAGGGAAAAAAATCACCAGGGCATGTATACCATTTTCCACCAGGCCCACCCTAGTACTGTGGCACTGCAAAGTAGATTTCCAACACATAAATTCTGGAAAAATTGATTAAATCTGGATCAAATAGTATAGCGAGTCACATAGCTTTCCTATGAACACATTCAGACTATCACAAATATATTATAATTTTCCTACTTTTGTCTGTTTTCCTACTTTTAATTTGGAGCCACTAGATAAAATTGCTACATAGTGGTAAATTCTCACATCAGAGAAACAGAATGAGCACAAATAAATGACCTTATGCTGCACCTCAAGCTTCTAGACAAAGAACAGCAAGTCAAGCCCAAAAAAGAGAGGAAGTTACAAAGATCAGAGCAAAAATAAATGCAACTGAGACAAAGAAAACCATACAAAGAATTAATAAATCAAAGAGTTGGTTCTTTGAATAAATACAATTGATATAGCTCAGTGGTACATTACCTGCCTAGGAAGTACAAGGTCCTGAGTTCAATTCCCTGTAACAGAGAGAGAGAGAGAGAGAGAGAGAGAGAGAGAGAGAGAGAGAGAGAGAAATAAAAATGCAAAATTTATGCAATAAGGAATAAAAAGAATGAAATCACTACATATCCTGTAGAAATTCAGTAGAACATCAATACCAACTTTGAAAATCTTTACTCTTATTGGGTGGAAAACAGAAGAAATGCACAGATTCCTAGATACATATGAATTACCAAAGCTGAATCAAGAAGACATAAAGGGGTCGGGGAGATGGCTCAGTGGAATAATTGCTTCCCTGGCAAGCGCAAGGGCCTAAGTTCAATCCCCAGTTCTGCAAA
>NW_004524674.1:1110429-1115461 GCF_000260255.1 Octodon degus | reverse complement strand
AAGAAGAAGAAGAAGAAGAAGAAGAAGAAGAAGAAGAAGAAGAAGAAGAAGAAGAAGAAGAAGAAGAAGAAGAAGAAGGAGGAGAAGGAGGAGAAGGAGGAGAAGGAGGAGAAGGAGGAGAAGGAGGAGAAGGAGAAGGAGAAGGAGAAGGAGAAGGAGAAGGAGGAGAAGAAGACATAAAAATACTGAATAATCTAATATCAATCAATGAAATTGAAAACATAATTAAAACTTATCAACAAAGACAATCTCAGGTCTTAATGGATTCACAGACAAATTCTACAAGATTTTTTTTTTCTTTTGGTCTTTTTGTGACAGGGTCTCAATATGCAATTCAGGCTGACCTTGAGCTCACTTTGTAGCCCAGGCTGGTCTTGAACTTACAATGATCCTCCTGCCTCAGTCTACAAGAAATGTAGAAAAAATTTAATGCAAATACTTCTTAAATTCTTTAATGAAACTGAAAAGGTAGGAATTCTTCCCTAACTCATTCCTGGAGGCAAGTATGACCCTGTAACCAAAACCAGAGAAAGACCCATCAAAAAGGAGAACTACAGGCTAATCTCCCTAATGAACATAGATGCAAAAATCCTCAATAAGAAAATAGCAAACAAAATGCATCAAATCAAGTGGCATTCATCCCAGAAATGCAGGGATGGTTCAACATACATAAATCAATAAATGCAATATACTATAACAACAAAGCCAATACAAAAATCACATGTTCATCTGTGTTGGTTTGTTTTTGTTTTCGTTTTTGTTTTTTTGCTGGGGAGTGCAGGGGGTACTAAGAATCAAACTCAGGCCCTTGCACTTGCCAGGCAGGTGCTTCTGCCACTGAGCTATATTCCTGGCCCAGTCATCCCGATAGATGCATAAAAAGCTTTTGATAAAGTCCAACCCTCATTCAAGACAAAAACACCACAGGAAATGGGAATACATGGTCCTTACCTCAATCTGATAAAAGCTATCTATGACAAACCAACAGCCAACATCATACTACATGGACAAAAACTGAAAGCTTTCACTTTTAAGTCAGGAACAAGACAAGGATGTTCACTGTCACCACTACTCTTTGATATAGTTCTAGAAGCTTTAGCCAGATTATTAGATAAGGGAGATAAATAAAAGGAGTAAGAATAGGAAAGAAAGATGTGAAATTATCATTATTTGCAGATGACAATGATACTCTACTAGAAGACCCAAAATCTTCACCAACAGATTTCTATATTTAATAATGAAATTCAGTAGCATAGCTGGGTACAAAGTCAACACTCAAAAATAAATAGCATTCCTGTACAAAAACAACAAACTCACTGAAAGATACTTAGGGAAACCATAGCCTTTACAATAGCATCCAAAAGAAAGAAAGAAAGAAAGAAAGAAAGAAAGAAAGAAAGAAAGAAAGAAAGAAAGAAAGAAAGACTTGCTATCAATCTAACCTAGGAGTAAAAGAGCTATACATAGCAAATTACAATATTCTGAAAAAAAGATCAAAGAGGATTTCAGAAAATGAAAAGATATTCCTTGCTTGTGGATAGAAAGACTCAACATTGTGAACATGGTCATATTCCCAAAATTGTTACATAGTCAAGGCAATCCCAAGCAAAATACCATTAGTATACCTCATAGAACTAGAGAAAACATTTCTAAAATTCAGAAGAGTCCTAGCATAACAAAAGCAATCCTGCACAACAAAAGCATGGCAGGAGGTATCACAATTCCTGACTTGAAATTACACTGCAAAGCTACTGTGATAAAATCAGTGTGGTACTGGCAAAAAAAAAAAAAAAAAAGCAGACCTGAGGATCAGTAGAACAGATTAGAAGATCAGACACAGCTACAAACACACTCAGCTACCTTATCTTTGACAAAGGGGCCAAACATGTTCATTGGTAGAAAGGCAACCTCTTTAAGAAATAATGCTGGAAAAATTGGCTTTCCACATGCCAAAGGCTAAAATTAGACCCATGCCTATCAACATGCCACTTAACTAAATTAAAAATGGATCAAAGATTTAAACATTAAAACAGAAATACTAAATCTTCTAGAGGAGAGAATAGGAAGAACTCCTTTTTTTTTTTTTTTTAATGAGTTTGGTTGTTGCATGGTCTCACTATACAGCTTGGACTAATGGTGATCCTCCTGCCTTCAGCTTCACCAGCACTGGGATTACAGGCATGCACTACTATGCCAGGACTCTGGCTGGCTCAACTGAGCTATCTCGCCACCCCCACCCCTTTTGTTTTTAGGTAGAACTCTTGAAAACTTAGGCATAGTCAAAAACTTTATGAATAAAACCCTAATTGCATGGAAACTTTTACAAAGAATCAACAACTGGGATCTCACCTTATTAAAAAACTTTTGCACAACAACAACAAAAATTAACAAAAGAGTGAAAAGAGAACCCAGAGTGGGAAAAATTTGTGCCAATTGTTCCTCAGACAAAGGACTAATAACTAGATTATATAAGAGTTAAAAAAAAAAGAGGCCTTCTTCGAAATTTAAAGACCTAATCAAAAATGGGCATCTGAGATGAATAGATGTTTCTCAGTTGTAGTACAAACAGAAAATAAATATGTGAAGAAACATTGAACATCATTGATCATTCCAGAAACACAAATTAAAACAACACCGAGATTCCATCTCACCCCAGAAAGAAATTATACAGAAATCAATCAATAACAAATGCTGGCAGGGCTATAGATGAAAAGAAACCTCTCTTTTTTGGATAGTGTAGATTGGTACAACCACTATGGAAGGGGCCAGGGAGATGGCTCAGTAGAATAAATGTGTGCCTGGCAAGCACAAGTACCTGAGTTCAATCCCCGGTTCTGCCAAAAAAAAAAAAAAAAACACTGTGGATATCAGTGTGGAGATTCCTCAAAAAACTGGGACTAGAGGTCCCACTGGACCCAACCATTCCCCTTCTGAATATTTTTCCAGAAGCATTAAAACATGTCAATATATGTGCACCCATGTATATAGCAGCGTAATTCATCATACCTAAATTTTGGAAACAACCCAAATGCCTGTCAACTGAGGAATGGATACAAAAGATGTAGTATTTTTATACAGAGGAGTATTACTTAGCTATAAACAAAGATAAACTCAAAGCTTTTGTAGGTAAATAGATCTAACTAGAGACCATACTCATAAGTGAAATAAATCAGACTTGCATGTGTAAACATTGTGTTGTCTCCCTAGTGGAAGAAACTGAGACAGTAAACAAAATCCATAAAGTACAATAGATATTGTGAAATTCCGGGTCAAAACCCAGTGCTGGAAGCTGAGGAGGTGGGGAAGGAAGGAGGAGAGTGCCACAAGGTAAGAGATGTGAGTGGGTAGGGCCACACACCTCCCCTCAGTCACATCTGCTGCTGCTGGGACGTGGGGTGAAACGAGATGGGAGCCCTCCCCATCCCTGTCATTGGAACCAGGTAGAATAGTGAAGAAACAGAAGGACTCTCCCAAACCAAGAGCCCAGGAGCAATGTCTGCACTGCCTAGGGAACAAAAACACAGCAGGCAGGGGCTGGGTTACTAGCTTTGTCCGTGAGGGCATGTGCTGTTGGGGACCAAGGGAAGCCAGCTGCGCGTGGTGGTGTACACCTGTGCTCTCAGTGCTTGGGAGGCTGAAGCAGGAGGATCACTGTGAGTTTGAGGCCAGCCTGGGCTGTAAAGTGAGTTCGAGGGGCTGGTGAGATGGCTCAGTGGTCTAAAGCATCTACTTAGAACAAGCTTAGCAAAGCACAGGGACCATGATTCAATCCCCCAGCACCACATGCCAGCCAGCCCCGCCCCCTGGTGGGCTGAGCTGGCCCCCCCACACACACAAAATAAATAAATATTAAAAAAAAAAAGTTAAAAAAAAAATAAAGTGAGTTCGAAGTCATCCTGAATTACATAGCAAATCCCTGTTTAAAAAAAAAGAAAGAAAGAAAGAAAAGGAAAGAGACAAAGAAAGAAAGAAAAACTGAAGCTAAAGAACCCCTGTGTCCCTCTCCAGCCCCTGTAGGCTGGTTTGCTGTGCGGTGGGGATGGATGATACAGGTATCTGGAGGAGTTGCCAGTGGAGTGATGCCTGCTGCTTGTTGTTTTGTTTTTCAGGGCTGGGGATTGAACTCATGTCCTCAAAATATTAGGCAAGTGCTCTAGCACTGAGCTATATCACCAGTCCTTTTCAACATGTAACTTGCCCTGGCTGTCCTCAAATGTGTAACCCTTTAGCCTCAATCTCAGGGGTAGCAGGGATGACAGGTTTGCACCAGCACACCCAGCACACCTGTTGGTGAAAGCAGTACTGTGGATTGAGCCTAAGTCCTTTGCATTGAGCTACATCCCCAGCTCTTTTATAATTTTTTTGCTTTCAGAAAGGATCTTGTTAAGTTGGTCAGGTGGGGCTCAGATGTACTCTCCTCCTGCCCCAGCCTCCCAGTTTGCTAGGATTCCACCAGGCCTGGCTCCGCCTGTCTTCTGTTGGCCTGGGGCCAGGTCCTTCCAGGTATGTGCTGAGGAGCACATTTGCAGAGGCAAGGAACAGGCTCTGCTCAGCTGAGGAGAGACTGCCACATTCTTTCCAGCCCACATGTGGGCTCTGCCTGCAGTCCAGCCTTCCTCATTCTCCAGTCTGCCTCTCCACACACCAGACCTCAGCCTGGCTTTCCATGGGGACCTCAGCTGGGTTTTTTGTTTTTAAAAGGCAGAGTCTTACTGTGTGAGTCAGGCTGGCCTTGAACTCACTGTGTAACCTAGGCTGGCCTTGAACTTGTGCCAGTGCTCCTGCCTTAGCCTTTAGCCAGGATCATAAGCTTGCGACACCGACACCACGATTGGCTATTTTGTTTTGTTTTTGTAGTACTAAACACTGAACTACAGCAATCACCCTAAACTATATCCCCAGCCATTTTTAATTTTCTTTCTTCCTTCCTTCCTTTTTTTCCCCCTTTTTTTCTCTTTTTCTTTCTTCTTCTTCTTCTTCTTCTTCTTCTTCTTCTTCTTCTTCTTCTTCTTCTTCTTCTTCTTCTTCTTCT
>NW_004524674.1:1105653-1110329 GCF_000260255.1 Octodon degus | reverse complement strand
TCCTCCTCCTCCTCCTCCTCCTCCTCCTCCTCTTCTTCGTCTTCTTCTTTTCCATGTATTTGGTACACGCTCTCACTACACAGCTCGGACTTATAGTGATCGTCCGGATTTCAGCCTCCCCAGCGCTGGAATTACAGGCATGAGCCACCAGGCCGGTCAAGTGGCTGGCTCAGCGCACCCCAGGTGAGGCCTGCTCTTTTCTTTTCTCGCAGCAATCTTGCACCACCATGTCTGGCTTTCCCATTAGCTCTAAAAAGACTATGCTTTAAAAGAAAATTAAAAGACCACATATAAATAAAGCCACTTGTAGGCGGGAAGTGGGTAAGAAAAAGCCTAAAGTTACCAATAAAGAAGCAGAGTGTATAGGCCAGCCAGACAGCCCAGGGGATTAAAGTGTCTGCTTAGGCAGACACAGAGGCAAGGGGTTCATCTCTGATCTCCGGGCCTGCTGTGCTGGCCTGCCCCTGGTGCGCGCTGACACAGCGACTGAGATTGGTTGTGGTGGTGGGCAGCTGTAATCCCAGCGCTTGGGAGGCTGAAAGCAGAATTACTGTGAGTCCCATCTGAGCAGTGAGACTCTGCAGACCCTGTACTAAATACAAAAAAGAAGAAAAGGAGTGTGTGTGTGTGGGGGGTCCATATCAGAGAGAGACAGAGACAGACAGACAGACAGACAGACAGACAGACAGACAGAGACTGAAATCAAGTACAGTTTCATTTACACAAGTGTCCTTTCCATCGCATTTGCTACGCAGTCCTGCACCTCCAGCTGTCCCTGACTGAGCGCAGCCAGGTCCCCAGGAAACGTCTTCCTCGAGCAAGCCCCACCCACGGGCTCTCGGGATCGCGCCGAGCTGCCCCTGTCGGGGACTCACTTCACTAACCTGGCGTCCCAGCAAGCGGGCGGGGCAAGGGCTCTCCACATCCACCAGAGCCCGAGCCCGTTAAGAGCGCAGGCAACGTCCCAGGGCCTACAGCGGGCTCTCGCAGGCCCTCCTCTCCACATCTGCTTTCTTTGTCATTCTAATTAGCTGCTGGAGGCAGCCTTTGTTGGCCCTAGAGAGCTTTGCAATTACGGAGGAGCAGGCTTTCAAAATCACTTTGAATATTTTAGCCCCAAATCCTGTAGGAGGCTTAGGAACCTCATGCCTTTTCCCCTCCTGTGTGACTTTGGGGTGGTAGCCACTGCTCTGGCCTTCCTGCTCGGAGCCAGCCCAGTGTGCAGAGCTTAAACTTTGGAGTTCAACTGGCAGGGCCGTCCTCTGTCTCCTGCAATGTAGTTAGTGCTCGCCCTCAGGAAGTCCCTTGATGCCTTAGTGTTACTGCCCGTGAAATGGGCACGAACACCCTGGTGCTTGACACATTGGAACAAACCTGCAACCCCAGCATTCTTAGAGGCTGGGCAGGAGGATTGCACATTCAAGTCCAGCAAGTCGGAAAGACCAATTTCAAAAGTTTAAAAAACAAAAAATAAAAAAGGTCTGGGGATGTAGCTCAGTGCAAAGGCCCTGGGTTTAAACCTCAGTACTGGAAAAAATAAAGCATTTGAAATGCCACTGTGGCCCTGGTGGGAAGCTAATGCAGGTAAGGTTCTAAGGACCAAGGCTTGTGTGAGTGCACCATGTGGAAGTGGCTGTCTGTAATAGGCTGGATTGCCACATTTACAGATAAAAATCTGATATGCACCGTTCAATCTGAATTTCTCACAGGCAACTTTCTATATTCCAGTGCTAGGGCTTGAACCCAGGGTTCCCTGTACCAAGGTAGTACTCCCCTTGTCCCCAGTAAGTTTTAGCTTAAGTATACCCCAGATAGTACATGGAAGATACTTATACTAAAAAAAAATTTGCCTCAAATTAAAATGTAATTATTTTTATCTCACAATCCTGATAAGAGACTAAAATGCCCACAATGTCTTTGTTTTTTGTGGTGCTGGGGAAGGAAACCAGTGCCTCACCAGTGCTATGGCACTGGCTACATCCCCAGCCCTGGATGGATGTTCTTGCTGCCAGAGAGAAGTTCAGGGACAGACCAGGCAAAAGCACAAGCAGAAACATGGGCTTGCAGCTGGGTGTGGTGGCACATCCCTGAGTCCCAGCACTCAGGAGGCTGAGGCAGTAGGATTGTCTAAAGCTGGAGGCTAGCCCTTTTTCCAAAAAAAGGAAAGAAACGGGCTTAAATGCCAAGGCCTTGAAAGGGCAGTGCCCGCCAGGCCTGGCAAACCTCCTTCTGCGCTCAGGCCAGCAGTAGACCCTGGAAGCCTGGAGGAGGGCTGGGCTCAGCTGGCCAGCTCCCCAACCCCCACACTGCCTGCTGTCTTCTCTTCTGCTCCACCAGGCTAATAGCAGTTCCTAATCCCAGCCATCCCTGAGCCAGAGCCACAGCAGAAAAGACCCCAACAAAGGTGGTAAATCAAGAGCAAAGCTAGGTCTGCATTCATCATCTCCCAAGGAGCCAAGCTATGTCCCTGCAGAAAGCCAGGGACAGGACACACCCAGAGGTGGTCTAACCTGCTATGGCCAGATTGGCTGCCTCCACAGTGCCCCTGTTGAACGAATGAGCACCCTATTCCTATGGCTCCTAGGGCGAAATTCACCTAATAAACGTTCCTCAGTGGCTCCTTCCACAGCCCACTCTGGTCATCTTCCCTCCTAGCCTGCCCTCGCCCATGTTCACAGGCCTCCCTCTCCTACCTCCACATGGCTGCATCAGCCTCCGGGACCATCTCTGACATATCTCTGGGGCCATCCTCACTGTTCAGCTGAGACTTGTTCTTACTCACCTGAGCTGTTGTTGCAGCCTCCTCCTTACTCCGAATTCACTCAGCTCTACTTCCAGCAGAAGCAGGTCTCATCTTGCCGTTCCCCAGCTGTGAAGCCTCTCCTGTTTTCAGTCAGAAGCCAAGTCCTGGCCCTCAGGAACAGAAAAGCAGGACAAACCAGGGTGGCGGAATCTTCCAGTCACTGGGGAGAAACTTACTCATCCTGGCGGCTGGGGGGGGGGGACGACTCCTGGTGGGTCTGAGGGCCTGGGTGGTCCAGCTGTTACACACAGCTAAGCTAGGTAAAAATATAAGCAGTCAGACAGGACTAGGCCCTTGGGAAAGTCAGTACAGAGGGTGAAAACACATTACAATTGTGGCCAAGGGCACATCTGTTATAGGTCAGGTCTCAAGACAAAGACAAGGGCTGGCGAGATAGCTCAGCAGATTAAGTGCCCTCTTAGGCAGGCACAAGGACCAGGGTTCAATCCCCAGCACCACATGCCACACTGGCTGCACCCACAGGTACACTGAGCCAGCCACAGAGATGAGTGTGGTGGCACACACCTATAATCCCAGCTCTGGGGAGGCTAAAAACAGGATCACTACGAGTTCAAGCTGTGTAGTGAGACTCTGTACCAAATATATTTTTAAAAATAAATAAATAAAGATAAAATGACTAGGCCCTGAGAGATAAACAATAGATTAACCTGGTGGGTGACCAAAACCCCCTGATTCATCTCTTCCTAAAAAGACCCTTGTTCCGGTCGGCTTTAGCTCCTGAAGCGGTGACTTCCTCATGCTGGACTTTTCATAAAAAGATCCTTGTTCTTTTTGATAGGCTTTCGACAGCGTCGTAGCAGAGAAATAGGCAGAAGGAAAAAAGGAAAGGGACTTTTTTTATCTTTGAGGACACAGAAAGAATCCAAGGAAGATAAAGAATTCTCTGGATTGGAACAGAGAGGCTGAGGCTTCTATGCCCCTTTGCCAGGGGTGGGGTTTGAGGGGGATGTTTAGATATGCCTGAGGAGCTGATTGGGGCCTTCCCTGAGGTGGCGGGAAAGGACAAAGGAAATTGCACCCTGGGCTGGGCTGGAGAAGAGGGGAGGAGGTGGTCTCTAGGAAGACAAGCTGTTGTTTTAAGGGCTTCAGCCATATTAGATGACCACCATAATAATTCAGCAATTCATACTAGGCCAGAATCTATCACTTTTCATGTATAGTTGCTACATCTTGAATCAATAATACTTAAGTGGCTAAGCTTGAAATCTTATTGGTTGATCATAGTTTTGTCCCACGCTGTATCACCCTCATGATTTTTGTACCTACCTTGTAATTTTGTTCTATAAAACTTCCTCTATAAAGAGGGAGCTGTAGTAATCCATTTTCTTTTTTTTTTTTAATTTTTATTTATTTGTGTGTGTGTGTGTGTGTAGCCAGCTCAGCTCACCAGGGGGCGGGGCTAACTGGCATGTGGTGCTGGGGGATTGAATCATGGTCCCTGTGCTTTGCTAAGCTTGTTCTAAGTAGGAGCTCTAGACCACTGAGCCATCTCACCAGCCCCCTAGTAATCCATTTTCCAAGTCCCTTCCTGTCTCTCAGGAGCTACCTCTCTCAGTAAACCTTTCCTACCCTTACCTCTGTTGTCTCTTAGAAATCGTTCTTTGGTTTTGGCAGATGCAAACTCAGCATTTATGACATCAAACAGGCTGGGAGTTCCGTTTATTTCCCTCATATCATCTGGAGTTTCCACCGAGATAATTGGAACAAGATAAGAGCTTGCTTGTGTTTCATGGATTCTAGATTGCGAATGGTAATCAGAAATTATCATCCTTGTTTTTCTTTTTTTTTAAACATAATTTATTTTTTGCGGAGCCGGGGATTTAACTCAGGCCATTGCGTTTGCCAGGGAAAC
>NW_004524674.1:1102822-1105553 GCF_000260255.1 Octodon degus | reverse complement strand
ATAATTGGAACAAGATAAGAGCTTGCTTGTGTTTCATGGATTCTAGATTGCGAATGGTAATCAGAAATTATCATCCTTGTTTTTCTTTTTTTTTATTTATTTATTTATTTTGGTGGAACTGGGGATTGAACTTAGATCCTTGTGTTTGCCAGTCAAGCGCTTATCCTACTGAGCTTGTTTTTCAATTGCTTAATTTTTGGTTATTAAAATGATGATAAGTTTAAATTGAGAACATGGGAAGACTACGGTGTTTCTTTGATAGGACATTTTCTTTTGCAGGCAAGATCTTATATTCCTGTTTTGTATATGCTACCGTAACAGGAAATGCCACACACCCCCCCTTAAACCAGTATCCTTCAATTTGGTACTTGGCCAGGTAATACTTCCTGTTCCAGTTCCAGTTGCTCCAGTGTCTTACAAATGGCTGATCACTCTGATGCATAAACTTGTATGAACTTGTATAAACCAATTCCTAGTTGACAAGCCTTTCCGCCTCAGTACTTCCTGCTTGTTTATCCAATATAATAAATCCTAGACTACCAGAGATCAGGGCATGACATTTTAGGAGTGAACCTGATAGGTGCTCCTTGACATAAAATTAATGTGGCCATGCTGGCCCCGCCCCCAGGGTGAGCTGAGAGGTGATTGAGACTGGGCGTGGTGGCGCACGCCTGTAATCCCAGCGCTTGGGAGACTGAAAACAGGAGAATCGCTACAAGTCCAATCTATGTAATGAGACGCTGTAGACCCTGTATTAAATACATAACAACAACAACAACAAAATAAAATAAAATATATCTGCCTCCAAATCCCGGGTATCCTTTTGGTGTTTCTGTTTGCCACAGCACTACATTTGGACTTACTAGTTGCTGAATGTATCGGTGTTTCTTGCTTGTCTTGTTAGACAGAATTAGGAAAAAGTAATGTATATGAACCCTAGTGGACTTTGATGAGTACCAAAATGCAAATTTATGAAATGTGGTAAAATGGGTCTTTCTGAAATCTAGTTTATATTTAGGAAATATATGTGCCTATAAATAAATCACAGGACTCTAGTTACCAGTTGAAAGTCAAGAGGCCAGCAACCATTCTTAAGACTTGAAGGACAGGTTTCACTGGGACAGTCTGGCCTGATTCCCCCCTCTACACTCTGAAGGAGAATGTTGAGCTTGTTCTGCCTCAGTTTCTGTTCAAGTCTGATTTCCCACCACTGAGAAGGCAATCTTAGCTCTTTTTTTTTTTTTTGAGGAACCAGGGATTGAACTCAGGCCCTTGTGTTTGCCAAGCAAGCGCTTATTCTACTGAGCCATCTCCCCGGCCCCTAATCTTAGCTCTTGAGATTCCCCATCTTCCCCTTTCCAGGCTGAGGGTGACACCTCATGGGCAAGTTGTCTTAGTAATGCACTGTGAGCATGGAAAGAAAAGCCTTCCTTTTTCTGATCTCAAAGTTTCTTATCTTTTCCAGTCACTTTGTGCTTTCATTTTTTTTTTGCTGGACCAGGGATTGAACTCAGGTCCTTGTGCTTGCCAGGGAAGTGCTTATTCCACTGAACCATCTCCCTGGCCCCTGTGCTTTCTTTTTTTGAAGGTATGTTTCCACAAAAAAGATCAGACAGGAAGGAACCCTAAACTGGTTCAATGTTTCCCTCCTATTCAACTAAGAACCTTGAAGTTGAACCCACAAAAATGACTATTTGCTAATGCCAAAGACAGGGAATTACCTTCGCTCATGGGTAAGTTGTGGTTGCTGAATGATGGGTATAGTTCTATCCTGTGAGTTTCATAAGTGTGTTGTATGTAGACAGAGAGACATAAAATTTTTATTTTATTTTATTTTTACATGGGTCTCACTATGTAGTTCAGGATGTACTTGGACTCACTGTGTAGCCTAGGCTGGCTATAAAACCATAGCGATCCTACCTCAGCCTCTCAAGTGTTGGGATTACAGGTGTGTGCCACAACACCTGGCCATAAAAATTTTAGAACGGATTATGAGCAAGATTTAGCCTTATTTGCTGCTAAGAAAGCTTGCCTTGGTGAATAGGTAGATAATACAAATGTCTTGGGGACCTTGATGCTCTAGGGCCCCGGGCAAGATTTTTCCAAGCCATCACTTGTCTCTGTCCTGCTCTGGAGGTCATCTCTTTCACAAGTTAGAAAGTACTTCAACCACTTCCAGTTTGCCATCTGCCTTCCACCAATCCTCTTTAAAAGAACTGGAAAACAGTTGGTCAGGTCTCTTGATCATTGGTTTAACTTTGCTAGCAATGCCTCCTTCTTTAAACATGACTGTTAGAGCTGGAATTGACTGTAGCTTGTGGTTTTGGAAACACCTGCTGGAGTTAGGAATGTGAGTTTCTGGAGAAGATAGGGACGTATGTTGGTAAGGATGTCTAGTCCAACCAATCCTATCTCCTGGTCACTCTGCAGATAGCAGCCACCTGCTCTGGAGCAGGTCACCTTAGGGGACACCTTGAGAAGATATAAAAACCACGTAGAAGGGCCACGAAGATGGCTCAGTACAATAGCGTTTGCCTGGCAAGTGCAAGGGCGTGAGTTCAATCTCCAGTTCCAAAAAAAAAAAAAAAAAAAAAGAAAAAAAAAAAAAAAAAAAAAAAGAAAAAAAAAAAAAAAAAGAAACCAAGTAGAAATTAAAAGGGTATCGATTTTCCTCTCATGTTTCAGATAGGGAACTCAGTGTTGAAGTCTCTTACTCCTTTGGAATGTATTC
>NW_004524674.1:1099022-1102722 GCF_000260255.1 Octodon degus | reverse complement strand
TTCATTTTGTGTGTGTGTGGCCAGCTCAGCCCACCAGGGGGCGGGGCTGGCTGGCATGTGGTGCTGGGGGATTGAACCGCAGTCCCTGTGCTTTGCTTATTAGCTTAGCTTGTTCTAAGTAGGTGCTTTAGACCACTGAGCCATCTCACCAGCCCCTGGAATGTATTCTTAAGCACTGCAATTGCTGTTTAATATCTTTCTGCACCAGCTCATGGCCTGCCTACCCCCTAGAAACAAAATGGAATGTAGAGGAAAGTATTGATTATGATACTTTTTCACAACTAGAATTATACTGTAAGAGAGAAGGAAAACGGTGAGAATTACCTTACTTGGGGTCAGGGATATAGCTCAGCAGCTTAAGTGCCTGCCTGGCAAGCACAAGGTCCTGGGTTTGATTCCTAGTACTGAAAAAAAAAAAAAAAGTACTACCTTACTTGTCCTCAAAAGGTAAATATGAGCCACTGGAAAGCCAAGCATAGCTGACCTCTATCGGATTGGGAGCTACATTTATTTCCCCTAAATCATAGCTACCTCTTGACTGCAGGGGTGTAGAGCCTGGACACAGTGACTCGGTCTGAGTAGGAACAGTTACAGCTGGCTATGGGTTTCTATTTTATTTTATTATTGATTTAGTTAGTTAGTTAGTTAGTTAGTTAGTTAGTTAGGTGGAACCGGGGATTGAACTCAGGCCCTTGCACTTGCCAGGCAAGCTCTTATTCTATTCAGCCATCTCCCCAGCCCTGGGTTTCTATTTTATAGAGCAAAGGTTTTTTTTTGTTTTGTTTTGTTTTTTGTTTTTTTTTTTCAGTACTGGGGATTGAACTCAGACTCTTGCGCTTGCCAGGCAAGGGCTTATCCTACTGAGCTATCTCCCTGGCCCCTGGGTTTCTATTTTAAATGCTTCAACACATATATAACAAAATACATGGGGCTGGTGAGATGGCTCAGTGGTCTAAAGCACCTACTTAGAACAAGCTAAGCTAAGCAAAGCACAGGGACTGCGGTTCAATCCCCCAGCCCCGCCCCCTGGTGGGCTGAGCTGACCACACACACACAAAAAATAAATAAATAAATAAATAAATAAATAAAAACAAATCAAAACTAGGAGGACTGGGGTTGTAGCTCAGTGGTTCAGCTCTTAGCTACCATGCTAGAAGCCCCAGGTTCAATCTCCAGTACTGCAAGCCAAGAACTGGAAGAAACCACTTTTCATCTACCAGATGAGTGAAACAAATTAAAAAACCCAAACTGACTCGAGTGGACAAAAGTATCTGAAACAAGCCCTATCCCGCATTGCTGGAGGGAAAACTTTTAACCACTGATAGAGCTGCTTTAGAGAAGCAACCCCAACACCTATCAAAAAATTAGATGCACATTCAGGTATGATGGCAAAAGACTATAATCCCAGCACTCTGGGAGGCTGAGGCAAGAAGACTACAAGTCTGGACACAGACTCAGTAACTTAGCAAGACCCTCTCTCAAAAAAAAAAAAAAAAAAAAAATTAAAAAAGGCTGAGGGGGTCACGGGCTGTGGGAATGTAGGTGTCACCCAGCTAAGAGCCCACGTGTGCTCAGCCTTCCAGGTTGACGGGTGGCGGAGGCCACCGAGGAGCATGCGAGGGACCCTTGCTTGTCTGAGCAGCTGCTCTCTTCCAGATGTGTTGGCGGGGTGGTCGGCAGTCCTCATGACCTGCAGCAATCAGTGAGAACTCGCCCTCCAGAAGAATATGAAGAAAGCCCAAAGAATAAGCAAGGGAAAAAGAAAAGAGGAGAGCCTGACTACTTCTCAGTGAAAGCCGAGCCTCTCAAGAGCTGGGATTACAGGCACACGCCACCTAGCCCAGTCTTGGATGAAGAATTTAATTCTGTGAAGCTGTCATTTATTTCACAAAAACTCTCCCGCAGCCCCTCCACGCTGCACTCTGAGATCATGCAACAAAAGCAGAAGGCAGCTAGAGAAGAAGTCTATGCAGACAGGAGAAAAATGGTGCCTGGCTCTTCAGGAAACCTCGGTGCTACCACCAGCTGGTACCTGAGATGCTCTAAGACTGAGGATTCCTTAAAGTAAACAAGCATCACTTGTATCACACCTCATCCTCATAAAACTGTCTACTTGAGACTTTTTTTTCAGCCTTAGAGTGATGTTTTAACACCATTCTTGAAAGAATAGAACACCATGCATGTGGGGGAAAAAAAAAAAAAAAAGGGCAGAGATGTTCAGTGTAAAGGCCCTGGGTTCAATCCTCAGTACTAAATAAGTAAATAAGATCTTTGTCCCAGCAATCTCACTTTCTGAAATTTATCTACTGGTACTGCTATTACAAAGAAACACCAAAAGGACACCCAGGAGTTGGAGGCAGATTTATTTAACATCAATGGGCACTGACCCCCCCAAAAAAGTCAGGTTTTGATTCGTTTTTACGACATGCATCATAGTGACCAGTTATGAAACACAGTGAAGAGCCATTTTCGGCGACAGTAGTGACAAGAACTATAACAGGACCTGTTACCTGGGCAACTAACAAAAAATGACGTATACTGGCTAGCGGGGGGCATTTTCTGCTATATAGGTAATGAAAAACGTAATACACACCAGGATATTAATTTCAATGCTGTTTTTCTAGCTAAAGTTTGGAGCTGGAATGGAGGCTGGCTAAATAAAATACACTACAACCATACAATTAAATATTATATGTTATCCAGACATGGTAGTACATGCCTGTGATTCTAGCACTTGGGAGGCTGAGGCTAAAGGATCCCTGCAAGTTCAAGGCCAGCCAGGGTTACGTAGTGAGTTCAAGGCCAGCCTGCGCTACACAGTACGATGCCTCAAAACAAAAAACAAAGAGAATAGCATGTGCTAAACCAGGTGTGTTGATGTATGCCTGTAACTCCAGCCCTCTGGAAGCTGAGGCAGGAGGATTGCCAGCCTGGGTTCACAGCCAGCCTGCGCTACACAGTGAGTCCAAGCTCAGCATGAACTACATGGTGAGGCTCTCAAAAAAAACAAAAAAACAAAAAAAAAAAAAAAAAAAAAAAAAAAAAACAAAAAAAAAAAAAAAAAAAAAAAAAAAAAAAAAAAAAAAAAAATGGGGCTGGGGAGATGGCTCAATAGAATAAGTGCTTCCCTGGCAAGCGCAAGGACCTGAGTTCAATCCCTGGTTCTGGGGGGAAAAATATTATTAAAAAGAATAAAGTTAGGTACTGAAATTAAGTGACCTTAATTAAACTATATTATTATGTGTCTGCGAATATAGCACAGTAGTGGAGCACTTGTTCAGGGTGCACAAAGCTCTGGGTTCAATCCTCAATTTTGAAAGGAAAGAAAGAAGAGAAAGAAAGAAAAAAGAAAGAAGGGAAAGTAATTACATTTTGTGCAAAAGCAAAATGGAAAACCGGGAACATAATACATAAGTTTTTTTAAATTTTTATTTATTTATTTATTTTGTATTTTAGGGAAAGGTCTACAGGGTGTTCAGGGTTTAATTATGAGATTGGATTTGTAGTGATCTGCCTATTTACAGCCTCCCAAGAGCTGGGATTATAGGTGCGCGCCACCATGCCCAGTCTTAATTGCTGTCTCAGCGAGTCCTGGGGATTGAATCCCCGGCCCCTGTGCCTGTTTACAGGTGTTTTAATCCACTGAGCTATTTGACCAGCTCTTAAACAGGAAATTTTTTGTTTTGTTTTTGGGTGGTAC
>NW_004524674.1:1097041-1098812 GCF_000260255.1 Octodon degus | reverse complement strand
TTTTTTTTCTCACTACACAGCTCAGACTCATAGTGATCCTCCCATCTCAGGGGGATCTCCCAGCCCTGGGATTACAGGCGTACACCACCATACCCGGTTTCGGTGGCCAGCTCAGCTTGGGGCTAGCACAGCATGCAGTACCAGGGATCAAGCCTGCATCATTGTGTTTTCCAGGCAGGCACTTAGACTGCAGAGCTACCTCCCTGGCCCCTGTAATGTCTGAATTCTATGTGTACATTTCATACATTTGTGCTTTATATGTCACATATAATGTATGTATGTAAATAATGTTAAAAGCAAGCAACATTTCCACCACAGTGCTCTATGAAAGAACGTAATGAACATATTAAACATCTGCATGGTCCTCAGCCATGCCCGTCCCTTCCTGGCCTCAGTTTGCCATCTATATAATAGGGGTGTCGGACTGGAAAAGTTTACTGCACTTTTGTTACATGTTACAGCTAATCCAAGGGAGTACTGGGGTAGTGGCATTTGATGACCTGAGGTAGGTGGAATAATGTAAAGTGGCCCAGATGAAACCAGGATGCAATATTCATCACCTGAAGGACTGGGTCACTTCTCTGGGTTCTGAGCAGATTTTGACTGTGGACAGCATTGCATCTATTCAGGCTGGAGGCGCCTGCGGTTCCCTGTCAGCTCCTGCAGATGTCTCTTCCTGGGCTTTGGCCAGGGAGCTTCTCACTACCTCTGCTCACCGAATTCTTGGGTGGCCCAGAGGAGGAGTAGAAGCTGGCAGGGATCAGGGTTCTAGGGGACAGATGAAGGAGGGCCAGGCAGAAAGGAGGGTGTGCCTCCTCCTTGGCAGACATCCTGGCCTCCCTCTGGCTTCCTTACCTTGTCAGACCCTGCCTTGCTTACCTGTCTGCCTGTCTCCTCTCCACCTGCTGCGTCCTGCTCACAGGAGGCGGTTCCCACCCCACATCAAGGCCAGGTCTCCAGGTCTCCTGTAACAGAGGACGTCTGTGCAGGAGACTGGGAGTTCTGAGACACGAGCTACCCTGAGCCTCCTTGGGAGGTGATGGCATCAGCAAGCCCAGCCCCTGGAGCACACTCAGAGGCCAGACCTCAGCAGGAAGTCATCTTACAAAGATTTCCACCAGAGCCAGCATGTGTTTTTCTTTTAATATTTAGAGCCAGTGGAAAAATACATGGGAATCAGAAGAGTTGAAGTTGGTCACATTTCCTGTACTTCATTCTCCGACTTTCCTGCCTTGGTTTTAGAACCAGATGACTGGAGTTCCTGTCCTAGATTAGCCATGGTTCCCTGACAAAAGAACTCCCTTTCTGGCACTTCATCTGCCAGAAGAGACTTGAGCCGATGAGGCTGCATGTCAACGGGTGTCATCAAGTGGTTCCAAGACAGGTGGTCTGTGCTGGGGAGCAGCTTCCTGGCACACTGGAAGAAAGGATGTTGTCTCACATTCTTGCTGGGAATTCCATCCAGAAGCTGAGGGTCTGAACCAAGCAAGCTGGGGCTTCCAGTAATGATGCAAGATTAATACTGAAGGAAGAATTACTTAAAAATTATTTTTAAAAAATTCTTGGCTTTCCAAGATGGCGACGGAGGGAGGAGGGAAGGAGATGAACGAGATTAAGACCCAATTCACCACCCGGGAAGGTCTGTACAAGCAGCTGCAGCATTCGGAGTACAGCCGGCCCAACCGGGTGCCCTTCAACTCGCAGGGATCCAACTCTGTCCGCGTCTCCTTCGTAAACCTCAACGACCAGTCTGGCAACGGCGACCGCCTCT
>NW_004524674.1:1091365-1092631 GCF_000260255.1 Octodon degus | reverse complement strand
ACTAGAGAGGCTGAGGCAGAAGGACTGCTGAGAGTTTGAGGCCAACCTGGGTTCCATAGTGAGTTCAAAGGCAGCCTGGACTATAGAACTTGTCTCAAAAACAAACAAACAAGGGCTGGGGAGATAGCTCAGTAGAATAAGTACTTGCCTGGCAAGCATAAGGTCCTGAGTTTGATCCCTGTACCACCAAAAAAACAAAAAACGAAAAACAGCATGGAAGCCAAACAACTAGGAGACTGAGGCTGGAAGATTGTGTGAGTTTGAAACCAGCCTGGGTAACTTGGCGAGATGCTGCCTGAAAAATAAAAAGGGCTGTGGATGTAGCTCCATGCTATAGCATCCTTGGGTTTGGTCTCAACAACAACGCTCAAAAAAAAAAAAAAAAAAAAACACACACACACACACACAAAACCAGCTTAAAAAGAAGTCTTTCCATAATGTCTCTCAAGTAAAGGCTTTTTTTTAAAAGGGTAATTAAAAAAAAGAAGTCTTTAACAAAGTATTTAACCATTTAACCTCTCTGAGCCAGTGTTTCTTCTTCTTCTTCTTCTTTTTTTTGTAAAATTAGTTTGAAAATACTCACTTTAAAGGATTACCATCAAAGGCTGAGGAGATAGCTCAGTGGCACAAGCACTGCCTGGCAAGTTCAAGGTCCTGAGTTCGATCTCCAGTACCCCGCAAAAAATTGTGAAGTGTAAATCAGGGGGCCGGGGAGATAGCTCAGAATAAACTATCTTATTAATAAGCATAGAATAAATGCTTCTCTGGCAAGCCCAAGGGCCTGAGTTCAATACCTGGTTCTGCCAAAAAAAAAAAAAAATAGTAAATCAGGAGCCAGTCAGATAACTCAGTAGACTAAAGTGCCTGCTTAGGCAGAGCACAGTGACCAGGGCTCACTGAGGCAGCGATTGAGACTAGGTATGGTGGTGCACACCTGTAATCCCAGGGCTTGGGACACTGAACACAGGAGAATCACTACAAGTCTGATCTACGTATTGAGACCCTGTAGACTCTGTAAACCCTATAGGCCTTGTATTAAATTTTTTAAAAAAAGAGTAAATCAGATAATTCAAGTAATAGTTCTCAAACAGTTACTGTAATAAATGAGCCTTGGGCTGGAGAGATGGCTCAGTGGTCTAAAGCACCTACTTGAAACAAGCTTGGCAAAGCACAGGGACCACGGTTCGATCCCCCAGCACCACATGCCAGCCAGACCCGCCCCCTGGTGGGCTGAGCTGGCCACACACACACACACACACACACACA
>NW_004524674.1:1078104-1091265 GCF_000260255.1 Octodon degus | reverse complement strand
CCAGACCCGCCCCCTGGTGGGCTGAGCTGGCCACACACACACACACACACACACACACAATAAATAAATGTAATAAATAAAAATAAATAAATATTTAATAAATGAGCCTTAACCATTACCCTACACCACATGCCAAAATTAATTTAGATCTAAATGTAAGACCCAGTACCACAAAAAACTGAAGGAGAAAGAAAGGGAGGGCAGGAAGGAGGAAGAAAGGGAGGAAGGAAAGAAAAAAAGAAGGAGGGAAGGAAAAAGAATGGGCCCTATCAAAATAAAAACTTCATTGGTACGGTACTGGTGATTGAACCCAGGGCCTTCACACTTGGCTACCTCCACAGCCCTTTTTCATGTTTTCAGGTTTTGTTGTGTTTGTTTGAGATAGGGTCTTGTTAAATTGCAGAGGCTAGGCTTACACTTGTAACCCTCCTGCCTCAGCCTCCTGAGTAGCTGGGATTACAGACATGAACCACCACTGCTAGGTGCTAAAAGCTTTCAATAAATCGAGCGTACCAAGTACTGTTAAAGATGTGAAATAGCTGAAATTTTCATACACTTCTTGTGGGAACATAAAATTACAAACACTTCAGAAAGCAGTCTGGCAGTTTCTTCAAAAATGAAATATCTAACATACGACCCACCTAATTCTTTCCTAAATATTTAAGGGTAATTAAAAAAAAATTATCCAGCATAGCTGGATACAGTGGCACATGTCTGTAGTTTTTGAACTCTGTGAAGCTGAGGCAGGAGAATCAAAATTATGAGCCCAGCCCAAACAAAATTTGTACTTATTTATTTATGAGACAAGGTCTCACTATGTACTACATAGATCCGACTCATAGTGATTTTCCTGTTGTCAGCCTCCCAAGCGCTGGGATTATAGGTAGATGCCACCACACTCAGTCTCAATCACCTTCTCAGTGCATCCTAGGGACAGGGCCAGCACGGCAAGCCAGGAATTGAACCCCCAGTCCCTGTGCTCCTCCTAAGCAGGTGCTTTAGTCCACTGAGCTGTTTGGTCTTGAACTCACTTTGTAGTTCAGGCTGGCCTGCCACACAGAGTGATCCTTCTGCTTCAGCCTCCTGAGAGGTAGGATTTACAGGAATAAGCTACCACACCCAGCTAAATACATTTTTTAAAAGGGTTGGAGGTATAGCTCAGTGCAAAGGACCCAGGTTCAATTCCTAGTACTATAAGAAAGAGAAAGGAAGAAAAATAAAAAGGAAAAAAGAAAGAAGGAAAATAAGCAAGAAAAAGAAAGGATATGTCCACACAAAGACCTTACATCAATGTTATTTACAGAAGGTTTTTTTTTTTTTTTTTTTTTTTTTTTTTTGCGGTACCAGGGATTGAACTCAGGACTTTGAGTTCAATAAGTGACAGGCAAGCACTTGTTCTATTGAGCTATCTCCCTGGCCCAGAAGTTTTATTTCTTGATGATGATGATGATTTGTATCAAGGATAGGGTTGAGCACCTTGCACTTGCCAGGCAGGTAACTTACACAGAGGAGTTTTATTTCTAATAATCCCAAATGATTAACAACCAAATTTCCCTTAGCAATGATTGGATTAAAGAACTGTGGTATATCCATATAATGAAGTATGACTCAGTAAATAAAAGCTATCAATTCACATAGCATGGATGAAGTCAGGTGTGGTGGTGCATGCCTGTAATCCCAGCTCGTGGGAAGCTAGGATGCAGGCTCACAAGTTTGAGCCCATGCCAGACAATTTAGTGAAATCCTATCTCAAAGTAAAATAAAAAGATCTGGGATGTAGCACATTGCAAAGGAAATGGGTTCAATCCCTAGTACTAACACACACACACACACACACACACACACACACACACGCACACATACACACACACGGAACAGTGTTATCTCAACTACTGATATTATTGAAGCTACCTAGAAGGCTATAGGATACAGATTCCAGGTTGACTTACTCCCACACACACACCCCATGTGCAAATACCATATTTAGCTACACTCATCGAAGCCCCATAATGGTCAAGAAATTTAGCTTCAAATTAAATCTACTCTAGCTAGTTTAAGCAGCAAAAGATTAGACAGTATTTATTTATTTTTATTTATTTATTTATTTATTTATAACAAAATCCACACAGTTTATTTATCTCTTAGTTTTTCAAAAATTGAAAATATCAAGGCTTACTACTAAGGAAAACAAACAAACAAACAGAAAACCTGAGAGCCCTCCCCTTCTCTGAAGTCATGGAACATGTTAGGAAGTGCAAGTGGGCAGGTGGGTGCAGAGAACCAGGAGGGAGGAGGGTGAGAAAAACTCCCTGCATCCAAAAAGCCATTCAACAAAGACTGATAAATACAGGGCACTAGCAGAGCTGGTAAAAACAAGGAGCAGTAGTGTGAGAGGTTGTGCTGTGGAAACAGCCTCCCTCTTTTTTTCTTTTTTTCTCCTCAGGCAATGCTAGCCCAGAGCATGACTTACCCTTTCTAGATCTAAATCTTGACACCACCACCACCACCACCACCCACCACCACACCATTCTTCCTTTCATATATCAGAAAAGAGAAGCAGTGGTAATTTTGTCTTCTATCATTGTTTCATGTGTGAATTTTTAGGAAGGAAAAGCTGAGGCAGGGAGTGCCACTGCTTCCCGTTTCCCAAGGTGGTAGGAATACCTCAGAACCTGCACAGGACAATAAACCAGGAAAAGTCAGGTGAAGGCACTAGCCCAACCTGCCTCCCTAGCTCAAGTTGTATGGTTTACATAATCATTAGCAAAGTCTAAGAACCTTTCTGTGAGTATTGCAAAGATGGAACGTAGAGAGACGTGAGGAAGGTCTTGGCGGTAGGGAAAGATGGACTGAATCTGCTAGTCAAGAAGTTCAACATATCAATACTTGATGAAAGATACCTGCTCCTTGGGGCTGGTGAGATGGCTCAGTGGTCTAAAGCACCTACTTGGAACAAGCTTGGCAAGGCACAGGGACCGCGGTTCAATCCCCCAGCACCACATGCCAGCCAGCCGCGCCCCCTGGTGGGCTGAGCTGGCCACACACACACACACACACAATAAATAAATAAAAATTTAAAAAAATAAAAAAATAAAACATCTCTATTAAAAAAAAAAAAAAGAAAGATACCTGCTCCTTATTATGCCTAAGATGTTTGAAATGCAGTGAGATAGTGAGGTTAAGCTCAATAGCCTAAATCCTTTGATAATAACAATAAGCTTGTCTTCTGGATGGTTAACAACCTAAGTTTGCAGACCAAAATTAGAGAAAAAGGAGGGCTACAAGGAAAGCCAACATTTTGGCCCTAACCTTCTAAGGTCAATTAAGACTCAGGACATATGAGAACTTGTACTGTAACATCATGTACCTCGGTAGTATCCCAAATTTTCTGATCAAGAAGATTATGGGGCCAAAGAGGAAAGTGATCGATGATGTAGAATGTGCTTAAGGAGAGTCACATGGGGAGAAAACTCTCTCTCAGGCTTTCACAGAGAGCACATTGGCCAAGCAATGGCCATGACTCATCCACATGGCTGACACTTACAAAGGTTCTACAATCTGAGGTACAGGATCTCAGGATAAATCCTGAGGGCATGTCACTGACCTTCTCAGACCAAAAAGCTACAACTCTTGTTGCACAGGTCCTGCTTTACCTTGGTCTTATCCATCCAGTAGAAAAGTATGAAGATGAAATATAGGAAGTAAAGCCATGCTGTTATGTTGAGCTGTGGGGGACTCAGGCCAATAATTTCTGACATTGCCAGTTAAACAGAAGACCCAATGCTATTATGGGCTACTGGACTCTTTTAGAATATTTTGCTGAGTTTACACACCTATAATATTCAATAACGGAACTTAGAAAAAATAGGGTATACAGATGAATGTTCATTTTGTATCTGTGTATTCAAAGTGGTTAGGATAGATATATAGTTGCATTCTCTTAATGAACAGAATGATTTGTTCTAATGGTGTTTGTAAATAGGATCTCAAGTCTGCATCTTGTACAGCAATTAGCCACTAAGAAGAATATATGCAGTGTGTCATTTGTTGAAACTGTACTTCCGATTTGATTTGAAACTGTCTCATTGCTGTTTATCAATAAAATTTTGGAAAAAAAAAAAAGAAAATACACTTAAAAAAAAAAAAAAAAGAACCGGCACAGGCGATTAAGGGTTATCTTGTACCACTGTCCTGGAAATACAGCTTCAAGACACTAAAGACATCAAAAGCCATCATTAAGGGCTGGCCAGATAGCTCAGCGGATTAAAACTGCAGGTGGTTCCCATAACCCCCCCATGCTGTTCCGCCCGCCCCCTGGGGGCGCACTGAAAAAGCCATTGAGCCTGGGCTTGGTGGCCTGTGCCTAGGAAGCTGAAAACAGGAGAACCATTATGCGTCTGATCTGTGTAATGAGACCCTGTAGACCCTGTACTAAATACATTAAAAACAAGCAAACATGATCAATGTCCTGGCAGAAGGTGACAGGAAGGGGGATGCGTGGTATTTATTAACAGTAGGAGCCTTCACCCTTCTTCAAGAACACCTCCTCCCTTGCCATCTGAATGGGGCCATTGGCACATGTCCTGGTGGTCCTGGACTTCCCCAAGTAGATTGTTCCACACAAATGGCCCCCTAACCCCATAAACAAAATGGCAAAACATCAGAGAAAACAAAAAGGAAAAACTTAGTTTCTGTGTCACCTAAAATTTCCTGGAGTGGGCTGGCCGCAGAGTGGAGCTCAGAGCCAAAGTTCAGGTGCTTCTTTCTCTTTTCCTTGAGGTGCAGGCTGTGTCTGGATCCATGGTTGGAGCCATGGCCTGAACTATGTAGGAGTCTCTTCCGGCTCCTACTTCGACTCTGTTCTTCCTCATAGCGACATTCACGGTCTGCTTTTCAGGCTTCTTCTTCTGGTTCATCCCAATCTTTCCCACTCTCTTCTTCATGGCCCAATGATTCCTTGGAGTAGTCTGACGCTTCTGCTTCTGATGAATAATCTTCATCACTATCTTCCTTTTCCTCTTCATATTCATCCTCTGAAGGACTGAAAGTCTCATCTTCAATTTCAGACTCTGAATCCCCTCCCTCAGCATCACTCCCCTCACCCTCAGGTTCCAGGAAAGATCAGCCACCCTGCTTGAAGAAGCCCTCACTGCCTCACTCTGTGGGCTGTGAGTCCTGCGGGCTTGCTCCTGGACCACGATGGTCATCATTCTTGATGACGATGGTCATCATTTTTGTCCAGATGAAGGACTGTACTCTTTCTGTGTACTTTAGGTCACAAGTATTCAACCATTCATCAGTGGGGTCCAAAGAGGTGATTAGACAGTATTTAATGACACAGCAGGGTAAGGTGGCGCACATCTGCAATCCCAGCACTTAGGGGGCTGAGCCAGGAGGATTGCCATGAGTTTGAGGCCAGCATGAGCTACACAATGAGTTCAAGGAATTACAGAGCAAAATCCTGCATCAAAAGAACAAAATGAACCAGAACAAGAGGGAGACAGGAGGGGAAGGCAGGGGAGGGGAAGGGAGGGAAAGAGAAGGAAGGGGAGGAGAGGGCAGAAGAGGGAAGGGCAGGGGAGGGGAGGGGAGGAGAGAGGAGAGGAAAAAAGAGAAGAGAAGAGAAGAGAAGAGAAGAGAAGAGAAGAGAAGAGAAGAGAAGAGAAGAGAAGAGAAGAGAAGAGAAGAGAAGAGATGCGGGGAACTACAACTTAAAGAAAATCTACTACAGATCTCATAGGAGAGAGATGATCATTTATTGCTACTTAACAATTGAGGAAAGGAGGAAAGTAAACTGCTCCTCCATGGTTACTCAGAAGGACCTCGCCCAAAGGTTCAGACAAGGTTTCCTCTACAGCTTGAACATGGGTGTGTAGAAGGAATAAAGAAAGCATAGGCCCCCCTCCGCTGGCTCCTCTGACATTAAGATGTGACCTCTCATTTGACCCATTGTCCTGTAACTGTCAGGAACAGGCTAGTTCACACCACAGAAGAGTCTGGAAATTTAACCACTTAAGCTATAAAAAGCAATAAATACATCAGTACCAGATTGTCACACCACTCACTAATTCATCCTCACTTTCTTTTTTCAGTAGTGCTGGTGACTGAACCCAGCGCCTCTCGTGCGTTAGGCAAGAGCTGTACCACAGGCCCGCACCTGCAGCGCCATTTCCTCTTTTACTTCTTTTCTGGGGACAGTCCTTGGACAGCAGGCAGAATTTCACCTTTTTGTAGGTCCTACTCATAATCTCATTTATTTTCAACTCTAAGTATTTTCCCGTACAAGTTCCTTTCTACCACCCCACCTCTTTTAATATTTTAGTATCACTGAAGACAACTCATCCTATTCTCTTCTTCTACTTGTTTGTCGATTCCGTGGGCCTCTGTCATCAGTTTCTCCGGGAAGTCCTGGTTCCCGCATATGGTGTGGGTGCGTCGCCCAGGGACCGGGTGGTATCTGGCCTTCTCCTATTACTCTGCTATTAAGCAGGTTCTGTGACTGCCTCACTCTGTGGGCTGTGAGTCCTGCGGGCTTGCTCCTGGAGAAGCAAGTCTTTGTCACTCATCTTTATAAAGACGTCACCACCCAGGCCAGTGCCTGACAGAAAGCAGCTTTAATAAACAACTGCCGAGTTGTATATATTCCCGTCTCTTTAAGGGATCTCGCTTACTCTAATGAAGACAGACTTCTATTTTTGTCTTTGAGCTGTCTTCTGCCATCTCATTGTATCTCCCTCCCTCATTAAAAGATCTTCCCTTTCTAAGTGAAGGTCATCATTATGTACTGCAAGCATGTACTACTAAAAATAAATTGTTTTTAAAAAGTTATAGAAGGCAAATCATAGTTCTGTTTGTTCACCAGTGCATAAACATCACAGCTTTAGCCTCAAGATAAAAACTAGAATATAAGAGGGACCGGGGAGATGGCTCAGTGGAATAAGCGCTTCCCTGGCAAGCGCAAGGGCCTGAGTGCAATCCCTGGTTCCAGAAAAAAAAAAAAGAAAGAAAAGAGCAAAAACCAGAATATAAAGAAAAATCTGAACACTATATTAGGTCTTTAGGGAACTACCCAACCCCATGAAGAAGACGTTTGGGAACAAAATCAGACTGAAATGTGACCAAATCTCTCAGTCCAACTACTGGTTTACAGAAAATAGAGGGAACATGAGAACATGTTAAATGATACCAGGAAGATGCAATCAGTAAAATCCAGATTCTAGGAAAATACAAAGGAACCCATGACAATATTTTTCAACAAACAAATTTCAAGGAAAGACAAAAGAGATTTGTTTGTTGGTTTATTTGTTGAGACAGAGTCTCACTATGTAGTGCAGGACAGCTTTGAACTCACTTATTTAGCCTAGGTTGGTTACACACACACAGTGATTCTCCTGCCTCAGCGTCCTGAGTACTGGGATTACAGGCATGTGCCACCACACCTGGTGCAAAAGAGATGATAGGAGAGGGAATTAAGGAGACTTTTGAGACATATCAACCAATCAAAAATAGGTACTTTCAGTCATATGTCAAACAAAATAGATGATGAGATAGGAAGTAATGAACACTGAATATTTGATATTATTACTTTTTTTGTTTGATGATATTAGGAAATTACTACTTTTTTTTTTTTTTTTAGAAAAATAAACACCTTTATTACATGAGTTAAATCAGGAGGGAAGGTTTATTTGCCTTTCCAGGCCTTGATTTTCCTCAGATAGAACTCCAGCTCTTTGCCCTCTAGCGCCCAGCCATTTGCTCGGCCACACTGGCCTGGTCTTGATGCAATGCAGGCAGGAAGCTTGCCCTGCTGGAACTGCTCTTCCAGAAGACTGCTGCTGTTGGCATTCTTTTTCTTTTCATCATACTTCTTTTGAATTTTCTTTTCTTTTTTTAAATTGTATTTATTTATTTATTTATGTGTGTGTGTGTGTGTGTGTGTGTGTGTGGCCAGCTCAGCCCACCGGGGGCGGGGCTGGCTGGCATGTGGTGCTGGGGATTGAATCATGGTCCCTATGCTTTGCTAAGCTTGTTCTACGTAGGTGCTTTAGACCACTAAGCCATCTTACCAGCCCCCTAAGTAGGTACTTTAGACCACTGAGCCATCTCACCAGCCCCTAAATTTTCTTCGGTCATTTTTTGTTTAAAATCTCCTCCTCCTCAGGAGTCAGCTTGACCCCCTTTTTTCAGCCCAGGGGCAGTGCATAGTGGGATTTGTACTACTGTCAGTGCGGCATGCTGTCAATAAGCACAATGCAGTTCTTTGCCAGGGTCTTGGTGTGGACCAGCTCGTGATAGGATGCCTTGTAAACATCAATGATCCTTGTTTTTCAAGTACAATACTCAGAGCCCCAGGAGAAGTTTCCCACATCTAGCAGGGCTCAGTACTTCTTGTTGCCCCCTCGAACTCAGACTGTGTGTATGCAGCAGGTGCTAATCTTAGTGTTGGCAGCAGGGCACCCCAGCTCATACTTCCACTTCTTGTTTTATTTTTTATTTTTTTGGCATAACCGGGGATGGAACTCAGGTCCTTGTTCTTGCCAGGCAAGCACTTATTCTACTGAACCATCTCCCCGGCCCCCAAAACTCCTGCTCATTTTTTTTTTCTTCAGGACCCTGCACTTGCCAGACATGCACTTATTCTACTGAGCTATCTCCCTGGCCCCACTTCTGCTTCTTGTGATAGGGCTTTCTTTTGCCCCCTGTCTTGCAATGCTTGTGCCAGTTGTCCTGAGATATACCCATTGCTCGGCGCTAGGTGGAAAGAGCAGGAAATTACTACTTTTTTTTGAGACATTTGCTATGTAGTTCAAGCTGGGCTTGAATCCACTATGTAGCCCAATTTGGCTTTGAACTCATGGTAACCCTCCTGCCTCAGCCTCTCTAGTGTTGCAATTATAGGTAGGTACAGCCATGCCTGGCCAAGAAATTATTAAATTTTTTGAAAGTATTAATTCTTGTGATGTGATAATTATATGTGTGCTTATCATTGTTATTATTATTGTTATTGTTATTGTTATTTAAGAGCTGGGCATGGTGACACATAACACCCAGCATTCTGGGAGGCTGAGGCAGGAGTCTAGTTTGAGCCCAGCCTGGGCAAGTTAGCAAGATATTGTCTTTAAAAAAAAAAAGACTGGGGTTGCAGCTTAGTGTGAAGATCCTGGGTTCAAACCCTACTACCTCAAAAGAAAGCCTTATGTTACAGAGGTGTTAAATGTTTACAGATGAAATCATATCATTTCTGGGGTTTTCTTTAAAATAATTAGAGGTTGAATGGGGAGAAATAGGTGGTGGTATAGAAGAAAGAATATTGATTGTGAAGTGATCTTTGTCAAGCCTGATGATGGGTATATAGGGTTTGTTTTTCTTTTCTACTCTTGTATGTTTGAGATTTTCCATAACACAATCATAAACAAACAAGCAACAAACATCCTGATGTGAAGACTGACACAACTACCATGCCAGGCTCTGCCTGCTCCTCATCCCAACCTTAGAGGTCTCTGTCTCTGTCTAAAAGTCAAAACCAAGTGGAAGAAGTAATAAAGCAGTAATAAACCCCCTTGCCAGGCCCACCTCCCCCGGGAGGCATGTGACAAGGCAGTGGAAAACTCCAGGTTTGCCACAAGGCTAAATCATTCTACCGCGGC
Organism: Octodon degus; assembly: GCF_000260255.1. Lineage (NCBI taxonomy): Eukaryota > Metazoa > Chordata > Mammalia > Rodentia > Octodontidae > Octodon > Octodon degus. Next base: position 1,081,618 of record NW_004524674.1, on the reverse strand, counting down.
CTGAGGGAGAGACTTTCTGAAGCACGGACAGCACGCTCCTGCCCAAAGGCCTTTGCTGATGCTTGAGGCACCCTGTCTTACTTTGGATTTTCTCAAACATTGACCCTGAGATAACTATGAGTGCACCAAGGCCCAGGTTCAACCCCCAGTGCCACCAACAGAACAAATAAAAGAAAAAAAAAAAAAGATCCCACCTGAAAGCAATGAGCAGGGACAAATCACCAGCTTGGCTCCCATTGACTGAGTCCTGCTGAGGGGTGAAAGGTCAAGCTTTCTGGAAGATTGCAAGTGCAAGCCCAGCCTGGACAATTTAATGAATTAGTCGGATCTATCTCACAATGAAAAAATGTAAAAGGGCTAGGAATATAATTCAGTATAAAGTTCTTAGGTTAAATCCCCAGTGCTTGGGGGAGGGGCACATTTTTCTTTTCTTGATTTTCATCAGAGCTAGCAGAGCCACCTTTAGCCCGAAAAAGTTTGCACCAGACAGGCAACACGCACCTGGATGAGCCCTGTAGCACCGGCTGCCCCTGCTGCTGCTCCTTTAGAGGAACTGTTGTGCTTGCTTTGCTCAGATCCCAAGCATTTCCAAAGCAAAACTACACAAGATAGCCAGAGGCAGTGACGCTCTTTGGGGATGGGGAGGGGGGAGACACTGAAGGACAAATAGGCGTGGCCTGGCTCTTGTGCAATTCCACAGGCTCTGTCCTAAGGGCTGTACAGTGCGGGGCAATGGACCGACGCTACCCTTGAGACAAGTCCTGCTGAAGACTTTGTGCAATCTCTGTCTCACTCTGAATCCCTAAGGCCCTGGGCTAAATGCTTCAGATTTTCTTTGGGAATACTCACCTCTTAAAGGCAAGATCGTGGGCTACGTGTACAGTGGGAATTAGGTCCTGAATGTTCCCAGACTGCCTGTCATCACTAACCTTTTCTTATTGCCACACACTTGCTCATGAATATGTGAAAAATACGTGTGCAAAGGAACAAACAAGCAATTGTCTGGAGAAGTAAGTGAATTTTTAACTGTCAGGAATAGAACCAGATCATCATACATAAGCCATCTTTGATCTCCCTGAAGTAAACCGGTGTAAGAAAATAAGTCCTGTGGTTTAGAAATGTGAAATTTCTTAGCCACCACTCTCAGGATCTGAACCATGAAGGAATCAGTTTCCAGTTTTGCCCTGGTCACCAAATCTTTCCTGTCTTTCTTTCTTTTTTTATGTGTTTCTTTTGTTTGTGTTTGTGTGGGCACATTTGCACACACCAGCCTCAGAAGACGCGCAAGCTGGGTATGGGTGTACCTGCAAATCCAGCTGCTGGGGAGCCTGAAGCAGGAGAATGACAAGCTTGAGGTCAGGCTGGGCAATTCATTGAGTCCCTCTCAAAATAATACTTAATGAAAAATAGGTGGAATTGTAGCTCAGTGAGAGAGCCTAGCATGCATGAGGCCCTGGGTTCAACCTCCAGTACTAAAAGGGGTGGGGTAGGGTGGGGCAAGAATGGAGATACTAGAGAAAGCTAAAGCATAAGATGAGGGCTGGCCTGATAGTTCAGTGGACTAAAGCACATGCTTAGGCAAAGTGCAGCAACCAGGGTTTGATCTCCAGGAAGCTGTGCTGGCCCTGCAGGGCATGCTGAGAAGGTGATAGGGACTAGGTGTGGTACCTGTAATCCCAGCACTTGGGAAGCTGAAAACAGGAGAATCACTGAGTCTGATCTACATAATAAGACCCTGTAGAACCTGTAGACCCTGTCCTAAAAAAAAGAAAAAAAAGCATAAGATGACATTTGAGTTAGGCCTTGAAGGTCAAAGTGAGAAGGGGATTCTCTCTCTCTCTCTCCTCTCTCTCTCTCTCTCTCATATCTTTTTGAGACAGGGTCTCACTATGCAGTTCAGGCTGGCGTTGAACTCACTTGGTAGCCCAGGCTGGTCTTGAACTCACAACAATCCTCCTACCTCAGTCTCCCAAGTGCTGGAATTACAGGTATGCACCATCATGCCCAGTTGAGAATTTTTCTTTCTTTCTTTCTTTCTTTCTTTCTTTCTTTCTTTCTTTCTTTCCTTCTTTCTTTCTTTCTTTCTCTTTCTTTCTATTTTCTTTAAGACAGGGTCTCACATTGTAGTGAAGATTGGCCTGGAACTCACAATGATCCTATTGCTTCAGCCTCTGGTATGTTGGGATTTTAGGTGTGCGCCACGACGCTTGGCAGGAAGATTTCTAGTTAAGCATGGTGGTGCACAGGTGAACCTTGGGAGGCTGAGTCAGGAAAATCACCAGGAGTTTGAAGCCAGCCTGGCCTATATAGTAAGTTCAAGTCTGAACTATATGGCGAGATCCAGGGCCAGTGTGGGGAGATTTCTGAGCATCTATCGAACGTCATGCACTGTGCTGAGCCTCACCTACCTCTTCTCATTTCACCTCCACAGCATTCCTCTGAGGCTGCACATTCCCTTTTCCTTTCATGAGTTGGCAGCCTGGCCAAGAGAATGTCACCATCTCACAGCCAGCCTTTTGTTTCAGTGCTGCCATTTGGGTGAGGGGACCACATAAAAGGGCAACTTCAGCAGTGCTTTTCACCAGCCAGAGCCCGGTAAATGCTATACACTCAGAAGCCTGGCAGCCCCAGGAAGGGCCTCCTCCACCAGCAGGATGCACGCGCTGTGGTTGTCATCACAGCAGCAGGAAGAGCAGCACCATGTGGGGCATCTGCAGCCTCTGCCAACACCTCTGCAGGCCACCTTGCTCACAGCATGCCATGTACCCAAAGAACATTAGCAAATGCCCGGGAAAGTTTCAGGCTGGGAGGTGGTGTACCACCATTGTCACCCTCTCACCTTTCGGGGTTGGGACCCACACCCTTTACGAGCCATTAGCTTCAGTTATCTGCTCACTGAGGCTGCCTTTTATGGATGTCTTGTTTTCCTGCTCATGTCCCCCAAAGCACAGCAGGAACTGTTGCCACCAAGGCCATTCTGATAAGCTACATCTGCCTGGCATCGGTTTTGATAATAAGAAAGCCAGAAAGGAATATAACAACTACTAGGCAATTTGTCAGGGAGAACTTCAGTCAAGAATTCATAATGGAACTGGATGTGCTAGTGCATACTCATAAGCCAGCACTCAGGCTGCTGAGGCAGGAGGAGTGCGCAGTTCAGGGCCAGCCTGGGCTACATGCTGAGACCCTGTCTCAGAAAAAAAAAAGTCATACCAGAGGCTTTGCATGGTGATAAGCACATGTGGTCCCAGCTACTCAGGTGCTGAGGTGGAAAGATGTTTTGAGGCCAGAACTTCGAGATCAGCCTTGTACATGATGCTCTTTGCTTGGGCAACAGAGCAAGATGGGCATGCTCTTTGTTATTTCCTATATGCTACTTCTGGAGGTATTAAAATATTTTCTTGCCCATCTCTCAAGAAAAAATAAAATAATAATTATTATTTTTAAAAATTTATGTATTTTATTTTATTTTATTTTATTTTTGCAGAACCAGGGATTGAACTCAGATCCTTGC
>NW_004524674.1:1068466-1076535 GCF_000260255.1 Octodon degus | reverse complement strand
TGCTGCTGAATACAACAGAATAAATGAAAGACTTCTATTGTATATCTCTTATTCTCCTGTGTTTAATTGTTTGCCCTATTTGGCAGGTTCTTTCCATTCTCTTTCATGAGGCTATGATCAATTTGCTCCCTCTCTAGAACATCATTTAGTAGTCTGTGTAGGCTTGTCTTTGTCATCATGAAATTCTTTAGTTGTTCTTAGTCATGGAAGTATTTCATTTCTCCATTATACTTGAAAGAGAGTTTTGCAGGGTATATCAGTCTGGGTTGGAATTTGTTTTCTTGCAAGACTTGAAGTACTTTGCTCCATGCTCTTCTTGACTTGATGGCTTGTAAAGAGAAATCTGCCGTTATTCTGATGGGTTTTCCTTTAAATGTGATCTGTTTCTTTTCTTAGTATACTGTTCCTGTGCTGAATTTCTGGGATCTTGATTATTATATGTCTGGGTGTGGTTTTCATTGGGTTGATGTTATTTGGAGTTTTTAAATGCTTCAGTTACCTGAATGTCAGCAGAAAGCTTCCCATATTTGGGAAGCACCACACATATACACAAAATTGAAATTATTATATTATACCCATTTGGGAAGCTTTCTGCTATTACTTCTGCCCATATTCTTTTTATATCATTTGTATTGACTCCTTTCTTCTCATTGATGCCTATTAGTCTCACATTGTTCATCTTTGCATCATCTTGCAGGTATTGAATTATTTTTTCCTGCATCCTAGTTGTTTTTAAGAGATATTTTCTTACTTTTCACTAGCTGCAATGGTGTCTTTAAGGTCAGAAAGTCTATTTTCACTTTCACTCAAATGGTTTTGCCAGCTTGTGATTAAGGTTTTAATTACCTATATATTGCTTTGAATCTGTTTCATAGATTCTATTTCTTTCCTAAATTGCTTATTCAGGGGTTCCATCATTTTTATATTCTCCTCTATTTTTTACCAGTATATTCTTTAGAAGCACTTAGTACTTCTTTGATTATAGTTATCACTACATTTTTTAGTTCAGAAATTATTTCTGATCTGATTTCCTCTATACCTTTTTGCAGTTGTTTCTTTACTGTCAACGCTATTATTTCGGAGATATCTGGTGTGTGATTTCCAGTTTCCTCAGTGCTAGTGTCTTCTGCAGTTGTACTGGGTGGACTCGGGGCCTGAGACTGCATTTTGTTCCTTCTCTTTGTCATTTTGTATACCACTGTCTTCTGACTTTTGGTGTAGAGCTTAGATAGAGTTATTACCTTAGCATCAGGTCTGGATCTACAAAGTTCAGATTCCTCCAGATTGGTGTTGCTTGGATCTGGCTGGAGTCTGGCTGCTGTGTTCCACTTTTTTCTGCTGTGGCCGTGGGAGTTGAACCCTTTGTATCACTCTGGCAGGATGTTCTGCTCAAAATAATTATTAGGGAAGAGTACTGTGTCTTATTCTTTTTTTTAAAGAATTTTTTTTAATTAATTAATTTGTGTGTGTGTGTGTGTGTGTGTGTGTGTGTGTGGCCAGCTCAGCCCACCAGAGGGCGGGACTGGCTGGCATGTGGTGCTGGGGGATTGAACCATGGTCCCTGTGCTTTGCTAAGCTTGTTCTAAGTAGGTGCTTTAGACCACTGAGCCATTTCACCAGCCCCCTGTGTCTTATTCTTTTAACCAATATTTAAATAGTAAGAACAAGGCCTGGGTCCAGCCCTTAGAGATACAGGATAAATAAGTAAGTTATATCTGTCCCCATGCAGCTTGTATTCTGGGTTCTAGTTGACTTCACAAAGCTATCTTAGTTATAAATAACAGCACTTCTCATGCATGTAAGCAGAATAGCAGTTTATTGGCAGGTGTGGTGGCGCATGCCTGTAATCCCAGCACTCAGGAGGCTGAGGTGGGAGGATCCCTGTGGGTTCAAGGACCCTCGGTGCACTATGCCAGCCACTGAAACTGGGCATGGTGGTGCACACCTGCAATCCCAGCTCTGGGGAGGCTGAAAACAGGGAGATCACTATGAGTGCAAGCTGCATAGTGAGATCCTATACCAAATAAAAGATGCTTGCGGTCATATTGGTGCTACTGGGGATCAAACTCAGGACCCTGCACTTCCCAGGCAGACACTTACGCTGCTGAGCTATCTCCCTAGCCCTCCAATTACTATCTTGAAATGTTTTTTTTTTGCATCATGTAGATCATCAGGATGTGAAATTCCTAGTAATGGGGAATGCACAAGTATATGAAAGACTTCATGTGCAACATATACAACTGAATATTATTCAGCCTAGAAAAAGGATGAAATTTAGTCAAAGTGGATGGAACTGAAGAACATCATGTTAAGTGAAATAATCCAGGCACAGAAAGACAAATACAAAGAAAGCTGGGGCAGGAGAATTAAAAGTCACAAGTTAGCTCAAGCAACTCAGTGAAACCCTGCTTCAGATTTAAAAAAGCAGGGCTGGGGATGTGGCTCACTAGTAGAGTTATTGCCTCCACAAGGCTCTGGATTTGATCCTCAGCACCACACATATACACAAAATTGAAATTATTATATTGTACCCCATAATATGCACAATTATTATATGTCAAGGAAAGCAAAAACAGGGCCAGCCAAATAGATCAGCGGATTAAAGCACCTGCAAGCGGGCTCAGTGGCTGGGGGTTCGATCCCCAGGCCTGCCGTGCTGGCCCCGCCCCAGGGCATGCTGAGGTGGTGATTGAGACCAGGCGTGGTAGCATGCGCCTGTAATCCCAGCTCTTGGGAGGCTGTAAACAGGCAGATCACTATGAGTCTGATCTAGTAATGAAACCCTGAACACCCTGTAGACCCTTCCCTAAAATACAAACACACACACACACACACACACACACACACACACATGAAGAAAACAAACAAAAAAACACCTTAAGTGGGCATGGTGGCACACTCCTGAAATCTCAGTGTTGCAGAATCCCAACTGAACCAAATGTAAAACACTCCGCACCAAGGAGTTTAGAAGGCACCTTATATTTATCCCAGCAGACTGGTGGGGATCAAGTCCAAATCACCAGCACTGGCTCAGAGCAAAAGAGCAACGTGTACACATTTTAATGCAGGGGAATCAAATTCAGGACCTTGCACTTGCTAGGCAGGCACTTATGCCACAGTGCTATCTCCGGGGGCTTTATATACATTTTGTGAGCAGGAAGTACAGAGTTGACAACAGGTTAGTCTATAATTGGTTACATATATTTGGTCACATGTTGTCAGGCAGATGTATCCAGGACAGGTTGAATTAGAGGGGCCATTCATCATGAAGCAGGTGTGACCTTGACAGAGTTAGTCTGTCCCTGGTAGATAGTCTTGGAAACGGGGCTAGCAAAACCGATATACGTGCAGGTCATTATGCAGCTGATCAGCTAGAGCTGAGTCAAATTATCTCTGAGTTGCAGCTGGGTAGTTTAGTGAAGCCTGGCTGAGTCTGATGGCCCCATTATGAAGTTATAAAGTTTTCTACTATACCAGCACTCTGGGAGGCTGAGGCAGGAGGATCCCAAGTTCAAGCACAGCCTGGGGAACTTCACAGTGTGGTAAAACCCTGTCTCATAATGAAAGTAAAAACGGGCTGCTGATGAGGTAGCACAGTGTGAAGGCCTTGGATTCAATCCCTAATATTGCAAAACACAAAAAAGAAAACAAAACAAAGAAAAAAAACCAAGGTCTTGCTCTGTAGTCTAGGCTGGCCTTGAACTTGTGGCAATCCTCCTGCCTCAGTCTCTCAAGTGCTGAGATTACAGGCATGTGCCACCATGACATGAAAAAAACAAAAAAATCTTGCTTGGACTTTCCCATGAACCTAAAAAATTGGGCCAATAAAACAATTCTTTTTTTTTTTTTCTCCTGTTTTTTCTTGAGATGGGGTCTCACTATGCAATTTAGGCTAGACTTGGGCTCACTTTGTAGCCCAGGCTGGTCTTGAACTTGAAACAGTCTTCCTGCCTCAGCCTCCAGAGTGGTGGGATTACAGGCCTGCACCACCATGCCCAGTCTCAGCCACAACTTTCTATCTCCCAATTCTTTGATATTAATATTTCTCAAACAAGTTAACTATGACCAGTCACTCCACATTCTAGGATGGCTTCTACTCCCATTAGTCTGTTCTCAGCATACTCACTAAAATCAATGTCAACTTCCTTCTTGGTAAGACTGGCAAATGCCTGGGACAGGGGAAGGAATCACAGCTCAGAGATGAGTGGCACCTGGATTCCTAGGCCAGGTAAGAAGGGGCCAGGCTCTCCAGGAAACAGATTGAGGTCGAATTTTTGGCCACACTATGCTCTGTGAGAAAAGCAGGACAGGACAGTGGGCGTCTCCTTGCTTTCCTCCTGCTCCTGCTCCTCCCCTCCCCCTCTTCCTCCCCCTCCCGGTATTCTGTGAAGGATCAGGGTCACTGTGGGGAGCCCAACAAGGAAAGCCATTCAGTGGGCTGCTCTGCAAGACGCAGGCAGCTCAGCTATGAGCCAGTGTTTCTTGCCACAGACCTCACACTCAGGACACTCTGGAAGGGACAGAGATCTACTCCTGTGTTACAGATGACGGAAGCAGCCAGGCTGATGCTGAGCACCCAAGTGTCCCAGCTATTTGGGAGGATGAAGCAAGAGGGTGGCTTGACTCCAGGAGGCTGAGGCTCTGTCTCCAAAAGGAAAACAAAAACAATGCGGAAATGCCGGGAGGCGTGTGGTGCAGGTCTATAATCTCAGCACTCTGGAAGCTGAGGCCGGAGGACTGCAGGGAGGTCCAGGCCAGCCTGAACTACAAAGTGAGCCCCTTCTAAAAAACAAAACAGGGGCCGGGGAGATGGCTCAGTAGAATAAGCGCTTCTGTGGCAAGCACAAGGGCCTGAGTTCAATCCCTGGTTGTGGAAAGATAGATAAATAAATAAAAATAAAAACCAAAACAATGGGGGCTGGGGAGATAGCTCAGTTGAATAAGTGCTTGCCTGGCAAGCTCAAGGGCTTGAGTTCAATCCATGGCTCCGGAAAACAACAACAACAACAAAAAAACCACCAAAAAATGATGTGCAGATATAAGCACGAAGACCCCCAAGGGACAGACAAGCCCCTAAGTACTTAGGGGGAATTGCAGGCATTGTGCAGAGCAACCAGAAGGATGGAAGCATAAATCAAACTCCAGGTGGGCTGTCAGAGGGGTGCACACAGCCCTCTCTCCCTCCCCAAGCTATAGCCTGCCACGCTCTCTCTTTCACGGCTGAGTTCCGGAGTGAGCAGAGTCCCCTCTCTCAAACTGCCCATTGACTTCCCACTGCAACTGGAATAAAACCCACCCCTAAGCTGGAGTACGGCTCTGTGGGAGAGCACACCCCTAGCAAGTGTGAGACCCTGGATTCTGATCCCCGGGGCTGGGGGGAAATCCACTGCTTGCCGTGGCTTATAAAGCCTGGGTTGATTTGTCTCTTTCAAGCTCCCTGACATCACAGCCCTTTGACCTAAACACACAGCGCTTTGCCCTAAACACACAGATTTCCCTTGTGCTTTTGGTCAGACTTAGAGTCTCCTCGCTTCACTGGTCCCTCAACGACTCTTCCCTGAACCATCCAATCACAGCCTCCTCTTCACCAGTCTCTGAATTCAAATGTCACCGCTTTAAGGAAGCCCTCCCTGATTACCTTGGCCACAGCAATCATTCCAGTCAGCCTTCTTTGATACCTCATTTTCTTCACAGCATTTCTCAGTATGTGCCATTGCCCTTTTAATTTGCTGACTGGCCTGTTTATGGACTTGCTCTTCAATAGAACGCCAACTCTCACTGAAATGGTTGTTTAGTCTTTGTGGTTTGTAGTGGATTGAACCCAGGGTCTTTATCCTGAGCTATATCCCTAATCTAGTCCCCACCCCCTCTACTCTCACTTTACTTTTTATTTTTAGACAGGGTCTTGTTAATTCACTAAGTTGTCAGGCTGGGCTGAAACTTTTTTTTTTTTTTTTTTATATTCCGCTGTTTGTTTATTTATTTATTACATTCATTTAGTGTGTGTGTGTGGCCAGCTCAGCAGACCAGGGGGCGGGGCTGGCTGGCATGTGGTGCTGGGGGATCGAACCGCGGTCCCTGTGCTTTGCCAAGCCCGTTCCAAGTAGGTGCTCTAGACCACTGAGCCATCTCTCCATGGGCTGAAACTTTTGACCCTCTTGCCTCAGCCTCCATTCAGCCTGCTGTGATGCAGGCAAGTACTACCATGCTCAGCCTTTTAAAAAAATGTATTTAGTACAGGTATTTAGTACAGGGTCTACAGGGTCTCACTAAACAGATCCGACTCATAGTGATCCTCCTGTTTTCAGCCTCCCTGTAAAGCTTTATTTTTTTTTTAAATATGGGGCCAAGATTTTTTATTTTTATTTATTTATGTTTTTTATTTGCAGAACTGGGGATTGAACTCAGGCCCTTGTACTTGCCGGGGAGGCACTTATTCCACTGAGCCATCTCCTCGGCCCCAAGTTTTAAATTTTTTTTTTTTTTTTTGCGGAACCAGAGATTAAACTCAGGACCTTGTGCTTCCCAGGGAAACACTTATTCCACTGAGCCATCTCCCCGGCCCCTGGTTTCACTAAATTGCCCAGGCTAAGCTCTGACTTTTACTTTTCTTTTTCTTTCTTTCTTTTTTCTTTTTTTCTTTTCTTTTCTTTTTTTTTTTGTGGCCAGCTCAGCCGACCCTGAGGGCAGGGCTAGGGCAGCATGCATTGCCTGCACACTTGCCTAAGCAGGTGCTTTAGACCTGAGTTATCTTGCAGGCCCCTTTTTGCTGTTTTTGAAACAGAGTCTTGCTGTGTAGCTCAGGTTGGCCTTGAGCTTGCTTTGTAGTTCAGGTTAAACTCACAATACTCCTGCCTCAGCCACCCAAATGCTGGGATTATAAGTGTGCATCACCACACTTCGCTAAACTCTAACTTATGCCAGAATGTACTTCTCTCTCTCTCTCTCTCTCTCTCTCTCTCTCTCTCTCTCTCTCTCTCCCTTTTTTACATGTGTTTTTGGTAACCTGTACCCCTTCACCCCCACCCATCACTCCCTCCATCTTTGGCTAAGAGACTGTTGCCTAATCCTAGATCACAATGATTTTTGTTTTTTTTTTTTCTAAGAAGTTTATAGCTTTAGCTCTTAAATTTATGTTGTTAATCCATTTTGAGTTAATTTTTCTCATATACTATGATGTGGAATCCAACTTTATTGTTTTGTATATGGATATCCTGTTGTCTTAATATTTTTTTTTTCTTTTTGTATTTGGTACAGGGTCTGCAGGGTCTGCAGGGTTACTTAGATCAACTCGTGTGATTCTCCTGTTTTCATCCTCCCAAGGGCTGGGATTACAGGTGCACACCACCACGCCCAGTCTCCATCGTAGTCTCAGCATGCCCCCGGGACTGGGTTGGCATGGCAAGCCGGGGATCTGAACCCCAGCCACTGTGCTCTGCCCGGGCAGGCCTTTTAGTTCACTGAGTTATCTGGCTGGCCCCCTAATAACTTTTTCTTTCTTTTTTTTCTTGTACCTGGGATTGAACTCAGGACCTTACACTTGCCCAGCAGGACTTATGCCACTGAGCTATCTCCCTGGCCATATCCTAATAACTTTCTTTGAGCTTAGTTTCCTTTTTTTTTTTTTTTTAACTTTTATAGTAGATTCTTAGATTATTTTTTATTGGGGGGCCAGGAATTGAACCCAGACTTGTGCATGCTAAATACATTATTACATGTTCTACAACTGAGCCATACCCCAGGCACTTTTTTTCTTTTCTGATACAAGCATTTAAAATTACACATTTTTTATGGGTATAGTAGTGCATATCTGTAATCCCAGAACTCAGAAGGCTGAGGCAGGAGGATGGAAGCAAGTTGAAGGATAGCCTGGGTATACAGTGAGTGCCTGAACTATATATCAAGACCCTGTCTCAAAACACAAAAGCAAACCAAAAAGAAATTATACAAGTTTAAGTATTTTTTGCTTTTTAATTAAAAAATTAGGGGCTGGGGATATGGCTCAGTGGAATAAGCGCTTCCCTGGCAAGCGCAAGGGCCTGGGTTCAATCCCCAGCTCCGCAAAAAAA
>NW_004524674.1:1060553-1067791 GCF_000260255.1 Octodon degus | reverse complement strand
ATATATATATGATTTTACTAAACAAAATAATAGGAATTTGACAATCCACAAACCTGAATTTAATAAGCATAGCTCTGTATTAACCTTGAGAAATGTTCCTGTTATTTTATAGATTTACTCACAAAACATTTGTTGGGTGCCTACTGTGCAGCATCATTACAGTATATTAAATGCTGAGAACAGACTCCTAATGAGAGTCCTTCCATTGCAAGCGTATGCACAATTGAAAGGGAATACAGCACAGAAGCCTATTGCAATACTGCATGATAAAGCTAGGATAAGAGATGTAATGCAAGAGATAGTAGAAGTAGCAAACAGGTGAGGTTAATTTTGTGATTGGGAAAGGTATTCTCTGAAAAGTTGCAGTCATTACAGCTCAGAAAGATGAATTTATAGGAATTTGCTATATACATTTAGTGGAGGAAAGGCAACCTTTTGGAGGAAGCACAAATGGAAAGTGAGTGCACAGGAAGGAGGCAGCCGAGCGTGATTGAGATTAGAGTCCTGGGCAGTAGTTGGCACAGGGCAATCAAATCTTAATGGGGTTGGAGATCATCCTAAACAGTGGGAGTCAACTGATGAGTTTTAAATAGGGGTGGGGCCCTCAAGGATTTGCATTTTGTATGCTTTTGTTTTGGATGCAGTGGACAGAGGGAGGGTCAAGATCAGTGAGTGGCCAGAGAAGCTGTGGTTGTCACCTATGCTTGCATTCAGGAGTGCACGGGGAACAATCTGGGCTCAGTGATCAGCAATGGAGGCTCACCAAGGGAGACTCTCCTTTTCTCCTATGAGTGAGCCAACTGATTGGAAACCACAGGTCATGCCAGAGCAGGGCAGGGGCAGAGAAGGTGAATTTAGATCAGGACACTCTGGGACGCTGCTGGGCTCTTTTCCACCTTCTGGCTTTACCAGAATCTGGCTTTCTTCTGATGACTTAGCTTCCTTAGCCTCTCAAGGGAGGGCTACCTTTTCTCCCACATTCCAAGGATCTCAGGCCAGCAGGCTCAGCACAGTCTTCTTCCCCAATGCTGCCTCTTGACCTTTTCTCTTCCTTTTTGTTCCTCTAACCCTAGCTCTTTAGAGACCAATGCCACCTACCTGTCCCACTTGACACCTCTTTCTTGCCGTTATCTGCACATGCATTCATCAGAGATTTGGCACAGTTTTCATAGTCCTTTGTCTTCATCTTCCGTCAGCCCTTGCCCTTCAGAGGACATTACTCCTGTGGCAACCTCTCTGGTACCCACGCCTGCACTGCCTCATACGTGTTGGGCTTCCTCTTCTCCCCTCTTGCTGGCCAGCATCTCGGGTTCCCACAGGACAGTCTCACTACCCACAACCACACCTATCTTAAATTATCCATTTCAAGTTACCCACCCTGAGGACTATTTCCTGCCTTCCCGATATACTTGCTCTAGAGTCTAATCCACACGATTCTCCAACCTTATCAAGCCCTGTATATGCACCACTTAAAATCAATCACATGTCTGTAATCTCAGCACCGGAAAGGCTAAGATAGGAGGATCATGAATTTAAGGCCATCCTATGCTACATGTTCACACATGTGCACACACACACACACACACACACACACACCACAAACAAAAATACAACTTTCTCATTTTTGCTTTTTTCTCTTCCTAGCTGAGAGCAGTCTGTGACTACTCTCTTTTCCCATAGATCCTCAAAAAATCTGCCTGCCTCCACCTCTCTCTCCCTGTTTTGTCTGGGTAATCTTCAACCCTAAATGAATCCAAAAGTCGACCACAACTGCACCTGAGCACCGAACAGGACAGGAAAAAACAAAACAAAACTCAGTTGGACGCACTGTACTTTCAGTTCATGACCACAAACTCAAAGAAGCACTCAGCATGGAGCCCTCTACTTCCTCACCTATGTATGGCCTTTGCTTTGCCTGCTGGAAGCACTGGTTTGTCAAAATCTTCTATTAAGGGTAGTAAGACTTCACAGTTTCAAAACTCAGTGCACGTGTCTCAGCCCTTGCTTCCCTCTGCCTCACAGCAGCATGTGGCTCTTGGCCATTCTTGCCTCCTGGGAATCTTTTCTAGCTTGGCTGTGCAGACACCACACATTGGATCTTTCTTTTCCATTCTCTTTCAGCCTCTATTGCTAGCTTCTTCTCCTCTATCTGATCTGTATGCATCATCCTGCCTGAGTTTTTTGGTTTTTTTAATTTTAAGACAGGGTCTCATCTCACTGTGTAGCCCAGGCTGGCCTCGAACTCCTGGAGATCATCTTGCCTTAGCCTCCTAAATACTGGGATCACAGGTGTGTGCCACTGTTCCTGGCTTTGCTTTGGATTTTTGAGACAGGATCTTGCTATGTAGTGCAGGTTGGCCCTGAACTCACTCTGTACCCCAGGCTGCCCTTGAACTCACAGTGATCCTCTTGCCTCAGCTCCCAAGTGCTAGGATTATAGGCATGTGCCACCATGCCTGGCCTGAGACTGCATTATTAACAAGGCATGAAATTGCTAGAATGAACTATAGAGTAGGCTAGAGTAGATTTTCCCTTGAGGTTGGGTGTGGTGGTGCACACTTGTATTTCCAGCACTTGAAGGCTGAGACAGGACAATCACTAAGAATTCCAGGCCACGCTGGGCTGCATTAAGGACAGCTTGAACTACATATCGAGGTACATACATGTCTCAAGAAACAAAAGGTAGATTTTTCCAAAAATTGGCTTTTACATGTTGGCTTTAGATGTATATTTTTCTAGACCACTGCTTGTATTATATATACTCCATTTTGCTGATCTCAATTCAATACAGCTTTAAAGATTTCTTTAAATGTTTTACACTATGAGATTCAAAATGTTTTGTTTACTTCAAGGATCCTTTTGGAGATTCTTTATAAATTGTTAATTAGCACATATTCTCTATTTTGGTGATTGCTTAAAATTGGGCACACTAGTATTAAGTTCGGCTTTCTAACAATGACTAATTCGCACACCATGTGCGCAGTAGCGTCAGATGGCTGCTGGATACTCGCCAGCAACTAGACATCTACCACACTTCTTTTGGCCCTTTTACTCTCACACCACCTGCTTCCAGACGGAGGCGGAGACCTGACCCTCCGCGACCTCTTTGTCATGGCGCCCACCGGGCAGCTACCAGCCGACGGAGGCTCGGCCAGCCAGCGCGGCGCGGACCTTCCAAAGATGGCGGCACCCGGGCCCCAGCGCGCAGGGGGCGGGGCTCCGCTGCCGGAGGTGGAGCCGAGAGGCCGAGGGGCCGGGCTAGCAGGCGGGACGCTTCCGAATTAGGCAAGCCCAGCGCGCTTGCGCGGAGAGGCCCTGCGCGCAGAGAGGCTGTGGCGGGGGAAGGCGTCCGTGGGGCCGACAGGCGGGTTGAAGGAGGGAAGCGAGCGAGCGAGCGAAGTCCCAGAGCGCGCCGCGTCGGCCGGGTACCCTCCCCTTCCGGGCGTGAGGCGCTGTGAGAAAAGCCGAGCGGAGCGGACTCCACCGGCAGCGAGACGCCGCTCCCGCTGCTCCAGTCCAGCCTCCCTACGCTTCGGCGCTCCGCTCGCGGGCCCGGCTTTCTGAGCACACCCAGCTCCAGCCGTCCCCAGAGCCTGTCCCAGACCTTCAGAAGCCCCGGCGCCAGCCCGGGCCCTTGGCGGGGAGGATGACGGAGCTGCAGTCGGCGCTGCTACTGCGAAGACAGCTGGCAGGTGAGCGGGCGGGCGGCGGGGCGCCGGGCCGCGGCTGCGGGCGCCGACAGCCGTGCCTGCCGCTTCCTCCCCTCCGGCGGGCGGCTCGGGAACCCGGCCTGCGAGGGCTGGGAGCAGGCGGCTTGGGTCTCCCCGGCCCCGCACTGTTGCCCACCTCCCGGAGGGCGCGTGGGGACGCGACTCGGCCTCGGTTCTCGGACCGGGCCTGGCGCCGGCGGGGGAGGCCTCCCCCTCCCCCACTCCGCGGCGGGGCGTTGCGGGGGAGGGGCCGCGGGTCCCGGACCCGGCCGGGCCGATCCTCCCGGAGGGGCGGGTCCAGGCTCAGGTGCGAGGCCGCGGGACCTCCAGGCAGCCGGAGCGTTTGGGCCCCGCACAGCTGCGAGTGCCCGGCTCGGGAGTCCCGAGCGCGGCGGGCACCCGGGGCCGATGGGCAAGGGGAGACGCTCAAAACTTCTCCCCCGGCTGTGTCGGGTCCGCGGAGTTGCGGCCAACAACAAAAGCGGCGTGAGGGCGGCTTGGGCGCGGGGGCTCGGGGTCCGGAGCCCGGCGGGGTGTGGGACGCCGCCTCGCCTGCCTCCGCCTGGCACGGGCTCCGGCTGCGCCGCCGGCTGGGGGAGGGTAGGCGCGGGCACTGGGGAGAGAGCTCGCTGGCCGGCGCGGGCTTTGTGCTCGCGGCGACTCCGGCTGCCGCGCAGGCCCGCAGACCCTCAGCGCCGCGCCCTCCGAGACCCTCCGACTCCGGGCGGCGGCCTGATGTGCCTTCTCTCGGGAGCCTGCGTCCCCCTCCCCCATTGTCCCGGCCTCCGGCCGTTTGCGGCTTCCAGGTTGACTTTTTAGGGGGTTGGCTCCTACTCTGCGAGGACTGTGTGAGCCGAGCATGCGCGTTGGAGGCGTACGTGTGCGGAGTGGAAGGGGGGAGGCGGGTTGGTGGCTTCACAATGCCGCCCCACGTGCTGCCAGATTTAAAGAGAGATGAACCAGCAGTTACCCCTGCTGTCCAACGCCCAGAGTGTGTCATTCTCGGTGCTGGCGATTTTCCTCTTCCCCACCCTGCGCCGACTGTCTCAGGCTCTGGGCAGAAATTGGAGGCCTGAATGAAAAAAAAAAAATTGAAAGAGATTTGACTGTGAGTTTGAGGTTTTAGTTAAATCACCTTTATGACTTAAGGAAATGATTGTCGGGGGGTGTTACAGATTGTATAATTAGGTTTATTATTAGACCATGAGCAAGCAGCTTTGGACAAGCGTTAAAAGTTCTGAATGGCCAAGGGGGGTGACTCGAAGTAAATGGAGAAATTCTAGTGATACTTGTCAGGAATGTGTGAGGAAAAATCAAAGAATACAAAGTTTGTCACGACTTATATTTGCTAGCACCCTTTTTCTATTTTTTATTTATTTCGGCGGAACTGGAGATTGAACTCAGGCCCTTGCACTTGCCAGGAAAGCGCTCATTCTACTGAGCCATCTCCCTGACCCACTCCTATTTTTAAAAAATAGAAGTTAAGATATAATTTTGTCTCCCTAAGAATTCTTTAGTGTTTTTGTTATGTGAACTTTTGAGTAGAATTTAAATAACAAAATCAGTATTAATACACTATTACATAATGAAAAAGTCAAACCATTTAAAAAGGTGCAAAGAAGTTAATGCAGTTACTAGGAAAGTAAAATATGACTAATAAGGGTGTTAGCAGTACCAGTATGGCAGAACTTTCCTATTTGTGAGCCTTAACAAGATTTACTGAAAAGTATGTTCAGTGTGCTTTTTTTGGGGGGGGGGCAGTAATCCAAACATTGATAAGAAACTTCTCGAAGTTCTTTACTAATGGGTGGCTTTCTGATAGGTCACAGTAAAATACATCTTTTGGGTGTGTGTGTGTGTGTGTGTGGGTGTGTGTGTGGGTGTGTGTGACACAGGACCTCCCTATGTAGTTTAGACTGGTCCTGAACTCAGTGTGTAACCTAGGCTGGCCTCCACAGCGATCCTGCTGCCTCAGGCTAGGTAGTGCTGGGATTTTAGGTGGGTGACACCACACTGTCTGGCACAGTAAAGTCTTGTTTTCTTGTTGTTGTTTTGGACCTGAGAATGAACTCATGACCTCATGCTTGCTGAGCTAAATTCCAGGCCCCTAAAATACGTTTTTTTTTTTTTTGTTTGTTTTTTTTTTGTCTTTTTGAGACAGAATCTGACTATCCAGTTCAAACTGGCCTTGAGCTCACTTTGTAGCCCAGGCTGGTCTCAAACTTGTAAGGATCTTTCTGCCTCAGGCTCCCCAGGGCTGGGATTATCCTGGTGTACCACTACTCCCAGCCCTCAAATATGTGTTAAGGTAGATTTAATTTGTATTTTTTCAGTCCTCTTTAAAAATTTTTTCCAAGCCTCACTTTAAAGTTACTTAGCAGTATATGTTCTTGCTTTGTTGATTAAAGATGATGGAAGCGTTCTTAATATTTTTTAAAAATTTTTAAGGCTTTTGAAGCCAAGGCAGTTAATTGAAATGCATGAGTGTCAAGTAGTTTGGAAAGACTCAGTGATTGCTTAAAGACTTTGTTTTACTGTAGTAGTATTTTGTTTGAGCTTTTGTGCGTCTTCAAATGCAATTTGAAAACAAGAATGAATGGTAAAATGTAATCTGTTCAAATCATTTAGATGAGTTTTTGTTAGGTTTGAAAATGTTTTACGAATCTTGAAACGAATTGAGTAGATAGCATGAAACTCTAAGCCATTTTAGCTGTTAGAATCCCAAAAGTTCATTTGTTGGGGGGGGGGTGTCCTGGTGTGTAAGCAGGTGTATTGTTTCATTGATCATTGTAGTGAAGAATGTATTGTAGTTATTTTCAGAAGGGAACAAAATGGCTCTTTGGGCTGAGGTTTTTCAACCCTGTTAGGTAATTTGGGATAATTGTTGTTAGGAGATCCTGTACTGTGCATTATAGATTGTTTAGCAGCATTTCTGGCCTCTACCCATTCCACCCAGTAGTACATACCATTATTTATGACAGAGATGTCCAGTGCCAAGTAGTGCCCTGAGAGATGAAATTATTCCAGGTATAAATAAAGCCTCCAGGTTAAGAATTTTTGGTTTGTTTTGCGATAGGGACTCACCATGTGCTTAAGGCTCTCCTTGAACTCACTATGTAGCTCAAGCTGGCTTGGAACTCTTGATTATCCTTCTGACTCAACCTCCCAAGTGCTGGGATAATAAATACGCACCACCCTGTCCATCTTGGTGGTTAAGGTGTTTTAGTGATGACCATTGTGACTGTTCTGAAACAAGTAAGAACACCTACTAGGTTTTTAAAATCAGAAACTGTATCTTGTGTGTTTCCTTTCTGATATCATTAGATTATGATATTCCTTTGTGAATAGTGACAATTCAACTTCAAAACAATATTTATTTATTTGGTACAGGGTCTTCTACACAGCTCAAACTCTTAGTGATCCTCCTGCCTCAGCCTCCCCAGGGCTGGGATTAGAAGTATGTGCCACCACACCCAGTTTTGGGGCCCAGGGTTCTTGGGCAAGTACTGCATGTAGTACCAGTGATCG
>NW_004524674.1:1054868-1059403 GCF_000260255.1 Octodon degus | reverse complement strand
TTTTTTTTTTTTTTTTTTTTTGACAGGGTCTTGCTTTGTAGTCCATTCTAGCCTTAAACTCTTGGTGATCCTCTTGCCTCAGCCTCGAGTGCTGGGAGTAGGAGTGTGCATCAAGCCTGGCTGTTACATGGGATATTGTTAACTGAAGGCTGCCATTTGGTAGGTATTTTAAGTATTCCACCTATATTATCTTATTTAATCCTTCCAAAAAGAAAATACATGTAGAGAGGTCAAATAAAGTGCCTGATGGCAAGTAGTGCTATTGTGTTGCTAGAGCCAGACTGTTGTTTTATTTGGATACATTGCCTCCAAGAAACAGTAATTAATAATCAAGTGGGTTTTAAAAATTGAAATAATCAAAATTGAGGGCCAGCAAGATAGCTCAGCACATTAAGTGCCTGCTTAGGCAAATGCAGGGACTGGGGTTCGATTCTGCACCATGCTGAGCTGGCCACCGAGATCTGGTAGGCGTGGTGGCTCATGCCAGTAATCCCAGCACTGGGGAGGCTGAAACAGGAGGATCACTATAAGTGCGTGTTGTGTAGTAAGACCCTGTACAAAAAAAAAGAAAAAGAAAAATTAAAATTAACTCAGTAACTACCAAAATTGGTTTTCTCATTTTTAAAATTTGTGTTTCTTTTGAGAGAGGGTCTCACTGTTCAGGCTAGGCTGGTCTTGGACTCAGGTGTCCTTGGCAGTGCTCCTGCTTAAGCTTTCCACATGCTGAGATTACAGGTGTGTGCTACCATGCCCAGCTGCCATTTTTTAATGTTTTTGATGGTGCTAAGGATTGAACCCAAGGCTTTTACACTGAGCTAATGCTCTACTCATTTTCATTTTGAGAAGAGTCTTGCTGAATTTTCCAGGCTGGGCTTGAATTTGTGGCTTTATGTCTTTATCAAGTTCATTATTGTAAACATAGATTAACAACAAGACTAACAAACCAAGCTCCCCCCCCCCATGGCAATTAAGATTGGGCGTGGTAGCATGCACCTGTAATCCCAGCTCTTGGGAGCCTGTAAACAGGCGGATCACTATGAGTCGATCTAGTACTGAGACCCTGAACACCCTATAGAACCTTCCCTAAAATACAAAAGGAAAGAAAAAAAATGTAGAACACTCAAGACAGCTGGGTGTGGTGGTGCACACCTGTAATCTTCCACACTAGGGAGTTGAGGTGAGATCATTACAAGTTCACGTTCAGCCCAGGCTATGTAGGGAGTTCACAACTAGCCTGATTCTGTCTCAAAAAAACAATTACAGTAAATCAGGATATACTTACAGAAAGTATATTTTAGTGCCAGGCGTGTAGCTAAACAGCACAGTGCCTGCCTGGCAGATGCAAGGTCCTGAGTTCAAGTCCCAGTACAAAAAAAAAAAAAAAAATTTAAGAAAAAAGGGGGCCAAGGAGATAGCTCAGTAGTAGAATAAGCGCTTGTCTGGCAAGTGCAAGCGCCTGAGATTGAGATATAGATATAGATATAGATATAGATATAGATATAGATAAGCCATTACAATTTAGGACCAATATTCTATGGAATTGAGGAAAGTGTGACTATCATAGAGTGAAAGTAAGTCCATTGGTGTTGGCAGTTAACTCTGGGGGGTGGTGTGGAAATTAGACTAGTCGTGTTTATTCCTTACCCAAACCCTATTTAAATTTTATTGTAGGATTAACGTTTTTGAAGAACTAAGCTATTTCTTTCTTTTTTTTTTTTTGTGGAACCAGGGATTGAACTCGGGTCCTTGCGCTTGCCAGGGAAGCGCTTATTCCACTGAGCCATCTCCCTGGCCCAACTAAGCTATTTCTTAACAGCTCACTTGAGGGTGTTTACATTTTATTATTTTCATGGGCATGCATAAACATTCCATATTTTCACAGATATTTTGGAACTAGGAATATTTTCTATGTAATAATAGTATAGATATTAGAAAAACCCTATAAATATCTTTTTTAAAAAGTTTGTTTGGTACAGGGTCACACTACACAGCTTGGATTTGCAGTGATCCTCCTGTTTTTAGCCTCCACAGAGCTGGGGTTATAGGCTAGGCATGTGCCACCATCCCTGGTCTCAGTAGCCCGTTGGGTGCGGCATGTTGTACAAGAGATCAAACCTGGAACCTGGGTCCTTGCATTTATCAGGCAGGTGCTTAGACTGCTGAGCTATCTCTCCGCCCTCCTTTCCCCCCTTTTCTGAGACAGGTCTTACTGTATTGTGCAGGCTGGCCTTGAACTCATAATGTAGCTGAGACTGGCCTCCAACTCTAAACAATCCTGCTGCCTCAGTTTCCCAAGTGCTGGGATTACAGGTGTTGGGCACCATGCTCAGTTTACTGTAGAAGTCTTGATTGTACATTTAAAGTAATCTGGAAAACTAAAATTTATGGCTTCCTGGTTTCTCATGTAATTGTTAGTGGATTTCTCAGTGTGCATTATAATCTCTTGGAATGTGGAGAAATACAGGGGCCAGGATGGAGGCACACACCTGTAATCCCAGCACCTGGGAGACTGAGGCAGAGGGGTTGTATGAGTTCCAGGCCAGCGTGAACTGCAAAACAAGATGCTGTGAAACCCCTCCCCACACCACCACCACACACACCAGGAAGCAGTTTCTTGGTGTGATCTCTAGATTATTAGTTTGTATGTTTTAATGGAGTCCCCAGATTTTTTTTTTTTCCCTTTTGGTTTCAGGTGTTGTATTAAGTGGGCTGGACCGTAGCTGGTTTCTAAGTTTAACAGTAATACCAGCCAGTTCTAAGGTTTTTTTTTTTTATTTATTTGAGAGAGAGAGAGAGAGAGTGGTGTGTGTGTGTGTGGCCAGCTCAGCCCACCAGGGGGCGGGGCTGGCTGGCATGTGGTGCTGGGGGATTGAACCGCGGTCCCTGATGCTTTGCTAAGCTTGTTCTAAGTAGGTGCTTTAGACCACTGAGCCATCTCTCCAGCCCCGTTTTTTTTTTTTTTTTTTTTTTTTTTTAAGGGAGGTTGGATGATACTGGATTTTGAATCCAGGGCTTTTCTCTTATGTGGCACCGCTCTATCCCCACGACCCCATTTGAGAGGGTTTTATTTTTGTTACTGGTCTTTTTGCAACAGGGTCTCACTATGCAGTTCAGGCTGGCCTTCCAGCTCACTTTGTAGCCTAGGCTGGTCTCAAACTCATAATGATTCTCCCTCCTGCCTCAGCTTCCCAAGTGCTAGGATTACAGGCATGTGCCACCACACCTGACCAAGAGGATTTTACTTTTATTATGAAGTGAACTGCATTGAACTCACTGTTTATCCAAGTCTAGCCTTAAACTTGCAGCTATCCTCTTTCCTGAGCTTCCGAGTGCTAGGATTATAGGCGTGAGCCCCACTTTGAGACAGAATCTCTGTTGCCAGATCGCCCAAATTGGGCTCAGATTTGCCATCCTTCTCTTGAACCTTCTGGAGTACTGGGATTACAGGCATGTATGCAAGAATAATAATCCACTTTTTTTGAGGGAGGTGTCTTTTTGAGACAGGGTTTTTACTTTGTGGTTCTGGCTGGTCTTGAACTCACTATGTAGCCTCAGCCTTCCAAGTACTGGCTTTACAGGGATGTGCTACCACACCTCGTTGAATAACCTATCTTTTAAAGAAGCACTTGGATGATTGTGCTGCAGGCCTACTATAATCCTAGCACTCTTGGGAGGCTGAGGCTGGAGGATTGTCAGGAGTTGGAGGCTAGCTTAGGTTACATAGTGATTTGAAGGCCAACCTGAACTCTACATAGCAAGATCTTGTCTCTCCCCCCGGCCCAAAAGAGAGTACCTTTTCGAAGGAAGAGTCAGAAAGATTTAATATTTGTTAAAGACCTTTCTTCCTAGAATAGATTGGAACTCTGACATGCAGTACTAATAAAATCTTACACAAGTGGAATTAGTAGAAGATTCTGGCTGTTGAATATAATATTAAGGGTTTGTTATTCCTCATATTTAGAAATGGAAAAAGGGGAGCCAGGGAGATGACTCAGTGGAATAAGCGCTTCCCTGGCAATCGATATTGGAGGGGTGGGTAAAAAGATTAAAAAAAAAGAAATGGAAAAAGGTCTAAAAGTAAGTTTACAGTATATCAAACTAACTATTTAACTGTGAGAACTTTTATATCCAGAAATCATTACACATTAACTTTTCAGTGAGTAATTTAGTTCTGTTAGGATTAATAAATTATCTGTAAACTCAGTACTCTAGGGCTTAGGGAGGCCTGAAATTGTGAGACCCTGTCACAAAGAAAAAAGAGGAGGTTCAGGGGATGTAGTTTACCATGAAGACCCTGTGATTCAGTCCAAAACACCACAAAGACAAAACAAAACACAACAAAAAAAAAGAATTGAGTGATTTTTTTATTTTTTTTTTTTTTTTTTGTTTTTGGCGGAACGGGGGATTGAACTCAGATCCTTGCGTTTGCCAGTCAAGCACTGTGCCACTGAGCTATATCTCTGGCCTGGATTAAATGACTTTTAAGTAATTGCTTGTCAGTGAATTTGTTATGTACTGAAATTTAGTGATTTATA
>NW_004524674.1:1052249-1054618 GCF_000260255.1 Octodon degus | reverse complement strand
AACCGCGGTCCCTGTGCTTTGCCAAGCTTGTTTCAAGTAGGTGCTTTAGACCACTGAGCCATCTCTCCAGCCCCATGTCAGTTCTTTTAAAACTTTTTGAGATGATGTCTTTACTAAATTGTCGAGGTTGGCTTCAGATTTTAGATCTTCCTGCTTTAGCCCCCTGAGTAGCTAGGATTACAGATATATGCTTTCATGCTTTGTTGCAGTTATTTTTTGTAATGGATGACCTCACTGTCTAAATCTAAATACTACTGAATATACTTAAATTTGAATTAAACTCTACAATTTGTATATTAATATAATCTATATTTACTCTAACGCAACACCAACATACATAGTTTCATTATTTTTATTTATTTTTTTTGCAGTACTGGGGATTGAACTCAGGCCCTTGCACTTGCCAGGCAAGCACTTATTCTGCTGAGCCACCTCCCCAGCCCATAGTTTCATTATTTAGCTTAAGTCAGAACACTGTATTTTGTGCTTGGGAAGCGCTGGTTTATTTATTTGTTTTTTGGGCAGAACCAGGGATTGAACTCAGGTCCTTGTGCTTGCCAGGGAAGCGCTTATTCCACTGAGCCATCTCCCCGGCCCCTATATTTTGTGCTTGTTCTGTATGTAATTGTTAAATTACATGACATGACTAAACTTATACATAATGTAGATAATCTGATAAATCAATGACTATGATTATACTACTGACCTTTTTTTTTTTTTTTTTTTAAATGTATTTAGTACAGGTTCTACTGGGTCTCACTATGTAGATCGGACTCCTAGTGATTCTCTGGTTTTCAGCCTCCCAAGAGCTGGGATTACAGGCACGTGCCACCATGCCCCGTCTCAGTTGCCCTCTCCGTGCGCCTGGGGGTTGGGGCCGGCAGGGCACGCCAGGGATCGAACCCCGGTCCCTGTGTCTGCCTAAGCACAGGCGCTTTAACTGGCTATCAGGCCAGTCCTCCTACTATTATTGACTTTTGACTTGTGCTGTTAAGGTGTTTCAGTCATATTCATATTGGAAAATATTTGCTTCATCTAAAATCCTATTAACCCTAATAATTATTTATTACTTTTTTTTTTTTTTTTTGGTACTGGGGATCAAACTTGGGACCTCATATTTGCTAGGCAGGTGCTTATGCCGTTGAGCTATCTCCCTGCCCCCTATTTTCATTATGTGGTCTTTTGTGTGTTAAGTTTTTTGGGGGGAAATGTCATTTTATGGTAAACTTTATGGATGAGTATACTTTTCAAGCAGGAGAAACATGTTCTTTTGTTTTAATGGGCTTAGTTCAATTTAGGATGAATAATGTGATTATTTATTAGTTAAAATATAGTGTAATTATTAGGATTAACAGGATTTTGGGTGAAGCAAACATTTTCCAAATTTTGTTAGTGAACATGAATTATTAGTATGTACAGATAAACAACAGAATAAAGGATAAAAGACATTTCAGTGAAATACTTAAGTGCTAAAATGTAGCACTTTATAATAACTTTTTTAGGTTTTTTTTTTTTTTCCCCAGACAGACTTGGTGTGTAGTTCTCTGGCTAGCCTTGAACTCAAAATGATCCTGCCTCAGCTTCCTGAGTGCTGAGGTAATAGGCATGCACACCGTGCTCGGCTATTTTTTGAGACAGGGACTTGCTGTGTAGTTCCCAGGTTGGCCTTGAAGTCAGCAGTTTTCCTGCTTCACCCCTAAGTGAAGGCCTTGGGTTCAATTCCCTGTACCACTCAAGGGGGTGGGGAGAAGGAATTGATCCAGTAACCCTTTTTTTTTTTTTTTTTCAGAACCAGGGATTGAACTCAGACCCTTGTACTTGCCAGGCAAACGCTTATCCTACTGAGCTCTCACCCTGGGCCCCAGTAACTTTTCTATGGAGATCCTAGGGAAGTGGTGGCAAACTTATGGAACATGTGTTCTGCAAGTGAGCCAAGTCACCCCAGCTGCCAAGGATTGGATAGCTGTTGTTTTTCTAAATTAAAATCTTACTGTTCAGGTTTAATTGCAGTGTTGGCACTTGGTGATAAATGGGTTTTGGGTTGCAGTTTGGGCACTCAGGCTATACAGGATTGATCATCACTGTCCTAGGATTTTATATGACCCTTTGATTTTTCTCCCTTTTTTTGGCTGTGAATTGAACTCAGGACCAGGCAGGCACTTGTGTCACTGAACTATATTTCTGGCTTTGATTTTTTTTCTTTGCGAATGAGTCTGATTTTTTAAAGACAAGTAATACAAATTGAGATAATCTACAAAAAATTTATAGATATAGATATAGATATGTATGTGTGTGTTGTAAAATAATTTTTTTTTTTTTTTTGGCGGAACCGGGGGTAGAACTCAGGCCCTCGGGCTTGCCAGGGAAGC
>NW_004524674.1:1049183-1051861 GCF_000260255.1 Octodon degus | reverse complement strand
TTGAACTTTAAGTTCTTACAGAATATGAAGGAAAAATGATTATATAAAAGTAGAAATAAGCATTTACATATTTTTACAAAGAAATTTAGAAACCTAAACTGTTAACTTTTTTAAATTTTTATTTTATTTTTTATTTTTTAGGGAAGGGTCTACAGGGTATTCAGGGTCTCACTCACTACTGGATTGGACTCCTAGTGATCTGCCTGTTTACAGTTTCCCAGGAGCTGGGATTACAGGGGGTCACCACCACACCTAGTCTCAATTGCTGTCTCAGCATGTCCCAGGGGCAGAGCCGGCACCCCAGGGCAGGCCCAGGTGTCTAACCTCCAGCCCTTGTGTGCTAGCCTCTGTTAACTTCTTTTTTTTTTCTTCTTCTTCTTTTCACTGTTTTCTCTTTGATTGTTTGAGATGGGGGTCTCAACCACATAGCCCAGGCTGGCCTTGAGCTCCAGCCTAAGCCTCCCAAGTGCTGGAATTACAGGCATGTCCCATCTTGTCTGGCTTTTTTGTCTTTTTTTTTTTTTTTTTTTTAAATCTGAAATTCTGAAAAGAGAAACAATTTTTCTCCCCTCAGTCCCTGGAGATTGAACCCAGGGCCTTGGGCTTGAGCTGTATCTCCAGTCCCCTGTTCCTCCTTAACTTTGAGACAGGTTAAATTGAAGTCCTCCTGTTTCAGCTTTCCAGGGTGCTGGGGTCACAGGTGTGTACTGCCACACTTGTGTTAAGGATAGGTTTTTGTTTTGTTTTTTGGTACCAGTAATTGAATTTGGGACCTTGCACTTTGCCAGGCATGCTTTTATACCACTGAGCTGTCTCCCTGGCCCTAAGGCTAGTGTTCTGTCTTTCCAGTCTTGGATTGAACCCAGGACCAGGGAGCTACTGTTTTAAATATGGCACACTGTTGTTTTGTTTTTTTTTGGCGGAACCAGAGATTGAACTCAGACCCTTGCGCTTGCCACGGAAGCGCTTATTCCACTGAGCCATCTCCCCGGCCCTCATTGCACACTGTTGATTTAACTTTTCCCCAAAAAACTTTGAAGTCTTATTTTTAGAAGGGGAACTACTATTGTTAGTGGCTGAACCTTATATTTTGAGTTTCTTCTTTTTTTTGTGCTTTAGGATTCTAAACACTTGATGTATATATGTATTTTTATTATTATTTATTTTTGAAAGGGTCTTACTTTGTAATGAGTTGAGGCAGGCTGGCCTCAACTCATAGTGTTCTTCCTGCCTCAGCCTCCTCAGTGCTGAGATCACAGGGATAAGCCTCTGTGCTTGATTTAAAACTATAGTACCAATGTCAAGGCTGCTGTAGTGAGGAGGTTCCTTTAGTTTAAGGCCTTAATATTCTTTCACTGTAGGTGAGCAGTGGCTAATGTTCTTTTAAAAAATATTTAATAATGCATAGGTTGGTTTATATCCTAAAATTCTTTTCTTAAATGTATTTAGTACAGAGTTACAGGGTCTAACTATGTAGATCAGACTCAGTGTTCCTCCTGTTTACAGCCTCCCAAGTGCTGAGCTTACAGGCAGGTGCCACCATGCCCAGTCTCAGTTGCCCTCTCAGCATGCTCTGGGGTTGGGGCCAGTGTGGCAGGCCCAGAAATAGAACCCCTAGCCCCTGAGTCAGCCTAAGCAGGCACTTTATTTATTTTTTTTTAAAATTATTTATTTATTTGTGTGTGTGTGTGTGTGTGTGTGTGTGTGTGTGGCCAGCTCAGCCCACCAGGGGGCGGGGCTGGCTGGCATGTGGTGCTGGGGGATTGAACCGCGGTCCCTGTGCTTTGCCAAGCTTGTTCCAAGTAGGTGCTTTAGACCACTGAGCTATCTCACCAGCCCGTAAGCAGGCACTTTAATCCACTGAGCTGTCTGGCTGTGTTCCTCCCCCCCCCATTTTTTGAATCCCTTTTTTTTTTATATCTAATAATGCAGAGATAGGTTGAGTCTTAGATGTCTCCATTGAGTTAAGTCATGCTGTTATCAATGCCTCATTGCTTTGGACATCCAAGGTGTGATTGTTTCCTTAGGGAAATACTACAATTTTCACTGTCGTCTTTGGTTGTTTCAACATCTCTCCCTTAGGATTATACCTTTGCTCCTGCTTCTGCTCTTAATATTTGTGAGGTGTAAACAACAAAATTACAGCTCTCTGGTTTGGTTTATATTGATTTTTTACAGGTACAACAGAAGCCTAGGTGAGGGTATTGTGCTGCTATCCTCTTTAAGGTCTACCAGACCTTTAGAAGCCCAATAAAGCATGTGGTGTGGCTGCTGGGAGAGCAGCACCACCAGGGTGGGGTGGGGGGAGGGGGGAGAGAGAGAGAGAGAGAGACAGACAGACAGACAGACAGACAGAGACAGGGAGAGGGAGACAGAGACAGAGACAGAGACAGAGACAGAGACGGACAGACGGATGGACGGACGGACGGGCAGACAGACAGACAGACAGACAGACAGACAGACTGACTGACTGACTGACTGACTGACTGACTGACAGTTACATTTCCAGCCTACCTTTTTTGAGCAGGTTTTCCCAAGGTGCTCAGGCCAGAGTTGAATTTAGGATCCTCTTTCAGGTTCCCCTGTAACTGGGGATATAGATGTGCACCCCACCATACCTGATTTGTTTCCCTCCTTCCCTTCCCTCCCTCCCTGCCTCCCTCCCTGCCTCCCTCCCT
>NW_004524674.1:1035720-1048823 GCF_000260255.1 Octodon degus | reverse complement strand
TTCGCCTGTTCTAAAAATCTTAAATTTATGTGAGTGTGTGTGTGTGTGTGTGTGTGCGCGTGTATGTGTGTCTTTTTGAGACAGAGTCTCACTGTGCATTGCAGCTCAGGCTGGCCTTGAGCTCACTTTGTAGCCCAGACTGGTCTTGAACTCACAAGGATCCTTGTGCTTTAGCCTCCTGAGTACTGGGATTAGAGGCATATAACACCATGCCTGGTTTATGTGGTATATTTATTATTATTAGTGAATCATTAATCATGTTACTAAAGCCTACGTTTTATTTATATTTGCATAGATCTCATGTCCTTTCAGGATACCATATTTCAATATTACGTTTGGTTATTATGTCTTCTTGTGGTCTCTGAGAATTGCTTAGAGTTTTTCATATCTCTTTTTTCTTTTTTCTTTTAATGTATTTGGTTGTTACAGGGTTTCATCACGCAGCTTGGAGTGGTGATCCTCCTGCTGTTAGCTTTCCTGGCGCTGGGATTCTGGATGTGTGGTACCACGCCCGGCCTCTTGGCCTGCTCAGCCCACCCTCGGGGTCTAGGCTGGTGTGGGTGTGATGCCAGGGAATGAACTGCAGTCCCACACTTGCCTAAGCTTGCCTAAGCAGGCACTTTAGTCTGCTGAGCTATCTCCCCAGCCCCTCATGTCTTGCTTTTTTGGGGAATACTGGTTATAGGTATTTTGTTGAATGTCCCTCCAGCTGGGTTTTTGAACCCTTAATTGTTTTGAGGCAGTCTTGCTGAGTTCACCAGGCTGGCTTTGATTGTGTCTTTCCTGACTCAGCCTCCCAAAATGCTAGGCATACTCTACCATGCCCAGTTTGGATACATGTTTTCAAAATTTTCTCTCACTTTGTGTCTTTTCTGATTCCCCCCCCCCCCACACACACACCAGGAATCATACTCAGGACCCTGCACTTGCCAGGCAGGCACTGTGTTGCTGAGCTATATATCTCAAGCTCTCTGTTTTTCTTTTGTCTTTTTTTTTTTTTTTTTCTCCATTTGGTATATGGCTTCTGTCAACATAATGTTCTTAACTACCCACCATCCACATTGTAATGTAAGTCCTTTGTTTTAAAATCATTAGTATACTTTGAGGATAACAATATACAATATGATAACCCTTTGGATTTCCTATCCTGTTTTGAAATTCTGTATCATTTTTAATGTTTTCTTATTTTTTAATTCTCTTTTTTTAAAAAAAACTATTTAAATTTAAATCATTTGTTGAATCATATCCTTATCCTGTTGAATTACTTTGGAACTTTGGTTGAAAACAACAAGTTGAGGGCCAGCCAGATAGCTCAGCTGACTAAAGTGCCTGCTTAGCCAGGCACAGGAACTGGGCTTTGATCCTTGGGGTGCCTGCCGGCCCCCCCCCCCCCCCCCCCCCCCGGGGTGAATTGAGCTGATAGTTGAGACTGGGTGTGGTGGTGCATGCCTGTAACACCTGTGTTTGGGAGGCTGAAAACAGGAGGATCACTATGAGTTCCATCTGTATAGTGAGACCCTGTAGACCCTATACTAAATAATTTAAAAAAACAAACAACAGATTGACTTACCTGTTTGTATGCCTTTCTGAGACTAATCTATTACTCTGATCTGTGTGGCTTTTGTGTTACATTGTTGTATAATAGTTACTTTGAAAAAAAAATTTTTTTTTTCTTTTGTGGTACCAGGGATCAAACTCAGGACCTTGTACTTGCCAGTCAGGCACTTAAGCCACTGAGCTATATCCCCAGCCTCTGAAATTATACAGTAGTTTCAATTTTTTTGGGGTGGTGGTGGTACCAGGATTAACTCAAGGCCTTATGCTTGCCAGCAGGTTCTTATACATACTGAGCTATCTCCTTGGCCCTTGTTTTTAATTTAATTTAATTTTTTAATTTTTTTAACAATTTATTTACATTTATTTGTGTGTGTGTGTGTGTGTGTGTGTGTGTGGCCAGCTCAGCCCACTTGGGGGCGGGGCTGGCTGGCATGTCGTGCTTGGGGATCGAACTGCGGTCCCTGTGCTTTGCCAAGCTTGTTCCAAGTAGGTGCTTTAGACCACTGAACCATCTCTCCAGCCCGTTTTTAATTTTAGTGATTTTGACTTTTTTTGGCGGTACTGGGGATTGAATTTGGGACCTTGCGCTTGCCAGGCTGGTGCTTACGCCACTGAGCTATATCCCCAGCCCCAATTTTGACTTTTTAGAGTTTTTTAAAGTCAGTTTGTCAGTTTCTACAAAAGCCCTACTGTTTTGAGTAGACTTTGGAGAATTGATGTCTTAATTCTTTGTTTGAACATAGTATAACTTCTCTATTTATGGAGGTCCGTATTAGTTTTAGCAAAGTTTGTAATTTTCTGCTTGGATATGGTTCATACTTGTTTTGTCCAGTCTATTCTTGAGTGTTTCATATTGTTTTAAAAAGATGCTGTTGCGCTGGGCAAGGTGGCATGTGCCTGTAATCATAGCACTCTGGAAGCTGAGACAGGTGGGTGGCTGTGAGTTCGAGACCAGCCTAACCTGCATAGTGAGACCCTGTCTCAAAAAGACCAAAAAAAGAAAAAAAAAAGAAAAAAAAAGAAAAAAAAGATACAGCTATAAATTGTTTTTCAATTATTCATCACTTATATCTACAAGTATAGTTGATGGGCATTTTGACCTTGTAAGTTGGTACATTGAAGTATTAGATCTAGTAACTTTAAAATACTTACCTGCAGGGACTGGGGAGATAGCTCAGTAGGGCCTGAGTTCAATCCCCGGTTCCGCCAAAAAATAAATAAATAAAAATAAAATGCTTATTTGTATATAAATACATGTATATACATATATATTAATTAAATAAATTATTTTCGGTGCTTGAGAGTGGGACCTAGGGCCTCATACATATTATGCTAAGCAAGCATTTTTACAACTGAACAGTATCCCCAGACCTGGCCTGATAGCTTTCAGATATTTTCCTTAGGATTTTTTTATATACCAGGATTTGTTCTACAAATAATTATAATTTTAGTTGTGTGTATGCCTTTTCTTTATTTTCTTATATTGTCTATGACTTAAAGTGCATATTATGTAGAAGAGTTAGGGTGATTTTATATATCTGTGTCTGGATCATGATTGCTGGACAATGTTCTTAAACTTTTAACTCTGCTAAGCTCTATCTGAACTGGTTCATCAGCCACCAAAGAGCTATGTCATCCTTGAAGTCTGTCTGTCTCTCTGCCTTATTGTCTCTGTCTCATTATTTGGAATTAAATTCAGGGTATTCACACTGAGCTACATCTGTATCTAGCCTTCTTTATTTTGAGGCAGGGTCTTGCTAAGTCACAAAATTGCCTAGGTTGAGCTGGAATTTGTGATCTTGCTTTATCTTTCTAGAGTTCTGGGATTACAGGTGTGCACCACACCCAGCTTCTCTAACTCATGGTTGAAGGCCTTCCAATAATTTTGTAAGCACCCAGTTCCTTCTAAAAACATTTAAAGTACTTCTGTTTTTGTTTCTTGAACCTTGAGTGATACACAGTGAACCCTTGACTTGACTTGTTCCTGAGGGCTGGGTAGCACAATTTGTCAGTTGAAGGTTCAGGTTCCTTTCTACACAGCCTTTAAAGTTTCTCTCCTGTAGGACTCAGTGTCCTTAGACATTGTAGACATTGGCTCAGCATTTCTCAATTAACTCTGTACAGGAAAGACTTGTAATGTTCCTTCCAGAACTCTTTAAGGGTTAAATTTGTATCTGAGACTATCTGGAAGCACATGCAGCCAGCATTTAGGTCATAATGCAAGACTTTGGTCATAAATTAAAACTAAATTCCAATCATAACCTAAGATGTTTGTATGTCAGCCCAGTTGTAACTTGAGGGTCCTCTGTACTTTCATTTACCTCATGGATCATTTTGTGTGTCCTTTGGCGACTGTTTATTGGTCAAATAATAAGTAATACTGGAATAAAGGAAACAGGCTAGTTTCCTTTTTTTTTTAGCTTCCTTTTTAATGGTTCTTTCATGATCTCATTTTTGAATGTGCTGGAAAGCATTTTCTTTGTAGTAATGGGAAGACAGCATTATCCTAAGATAATACGGTTACATTATCTAAGAGTGACTTAAATAGGTAATAGTGGCTCAGCCATTTAATTATAAGTTTCTTCTTTCAGTCCCTGGGTGCACATTTTCACAATCAATTTAATTTGAAGAGTAGCATTCTCAAAGTGAGACATTCTGGAATGCTTTATTATTTTGAATTTTTTTTTAAGTAAAATTTAACTTTACCTGCCTTGACAAATGTTCTAAATTACTTTAGCCATACTGTATGAAATAGAAATTTACTCATTTGTATATTGGATTCAAACTTTTTTTGCGGGGGGGATTTTTTAGTAAGGATCTACAGGGTCTCACTACATAGATTGGACTCATAGTGATTCTCCTGTTTTCATCCTCCTAGGAGCTGGGATTACAGGTGCATGCCACCACACCCCAGTCTCAATGGCCATCTTGGCGTGCCCCATGGGCCGGGCCTGCGTGGCAGGCCAGGAATCGAACCTCCAACCCCTGGGTCTGCCTTAGTAGGCACTTTAATCTGTTAAGCTATTTGGCCAGCCCTCAAACATTTCTAAGAATTGCTGTTGATCAGAAGTCTAATTCATTAGGTAAATATTTGAATGTTTTTAATACTGGGTTTGTGAGACAGGAGAAATTGCCCTAACTTTATTTTATTTTTTGGCAGGTCTGGGGATACAATACCCAGGGGCTTGGCTACATCCTCAGTCCATTTTTTATTTTTATTTTTAAAATTTTGATAGAGGTTTTTACTAAACTAGCGGTTGCCAGTTGTCCAGGCTGGCTTGAAGTTGGATCCTTTTGCCTAGCCTCCCTTGTGCCACCACACCTGGTGAGAAGTTGCTACTTAAAGGATGTATATTTGTTTAGCATAGACAGTCAGACTTCCATAAAATAGGGATGTATGCCAGGAAATGGATACAGTGGTGTGTGAGCCAATAGAACGGGCTCTCACCATTTTTAAGTATTAGTTATAAAGACTCATTGAGGCCTTCAAAAAGGTATTTGTTCCACCTGAGGTTTACTGTCAGTTGGTTATTTAGATACATACAACTGTACTATAGGTACTTTGTCACTTAGTGCAGTCTGAGATTTACCATGTGTGCATTTGATGGATAGGAGGGCAAGATGTTTCTGTATCATTTAGATTCTTTTTTTAGGGGGTAACAGGAATCAAACCCAGGGCCTTACACTTGCCAAGCAGGCACTCTGCCACTGGGCTACTTCCCTGGCTCTGAAACCACTTGCCTATTGGCTTCCTCTTCTTGTTTTAGATTTGCTTAAACTCTGCTGCAGAGTAGGCAAAGAAAGAGCTTGGAATCTCTCTCTCTCTCTCTCTCTCTCTCTATATATATATATATATATATATATGTATATTGTTGTTGTTTGTTTGTTTGATCTATAGTGAGATGTATCCTCACTGAATTGTGCTTTGGTGTGATGTCACTGTCAACCCTGCCTATAGAGGTACGCTATAAGCAGCAGCCTTTGAACTCATTTTTTTCCCCCATAATTTTATTGAGAAACAAATAGCAGTGAGACAGTTTCAAACCAAATTGGTAGGACATTTTCAATAATTAACACATTGCATAATTCTTCCTAGTGGTTATTTGCTGTGCAAGATATGGACATGATATCCTATTTACAAACACTATTAGAACAAGTCACTCTATTCATTAATTTTGGAAGTTGCAAAGCTGTTATGTTATGGTGTTTATTTAAAGGGTCTTTCAATTGCTATCTGTTTATCAATAAAATTTTGAAAAAAAAATAAAATAAAATTAGGAATAAAAAAAAATTAAGACAGTAAAAAAAAAATAAAGGGTCTTTCAAGAGTACAGTCATTCTTGTAACATTACAAATAATAGTCTTCAGGCCAGGCCTGGTGGCACATGAGCATACTCACAAGCACTAAGGTTGAAGCAGGAGGATTGCTGTGAGTTTAAGGCCAATCTGGGCTACATAGTGAATTCAAGGTCAACCTGAACTATATAGTGAAACCCTGTCTCAAAACAATAAAACAAAACAAGAAATTGTCTTCAATCAGAAAAGAATGGATTTTCCGCTGAGTGGTGACCTACACCCTGTGATCCAAGCACTTAGGAAGCTGTAACTGAGGCTTGTGAGTTTGAGGCCAGCCTGGGGTACATAGTGAAGACCTTGTTCCCCCCAAAACAAACAAGAAATGGGGTAAGGGGTTATATTCTCAAAGCAGTTATAACTGTGTCATCAGATTTTCATAGCAGCTACTATAAATGTTGAATACATTAAATTGTTATGAAGAATTTACTAGTTTAGAGCTGCAATCCTAGGCTGTTACCTTTGTGAATTTATAGGACTCTGATAGGCATTTTAAAGTGTCCCCTCCCCTTTTCTGTTTTGAAACAGGGTCTAGCTGTGTAGTCCAGGCTGGTTTTGAACTCTCAGAAACCTGCCTCACCCTCCTAATGCTGGGATTATTCAAACTGCCCTTGGTGTTTTGAGACAGGGCCTGGCTTTCTAATTTAAGCTAGCTGACCTCAGCCTCTTGAATTCTGGAATTATACATGTGCCGCTATGCCTACCCTGAAGGGCATTTTTGTAGCATCCACCTTTCTTTTCTTCTCCTCCTCTCTATTCTCCCTTCCTCCTTCCTCCCCCGCCCCCACTAGGAATTAAACTCAAGGCCTTTGCACTGAACTACATCCCCAACCCTTCTTTCTTTTAATTGTTTACTCCCCCCCCCCCCCCCCGAGATTGAACTCAGGACCCTGCGCTTGCCAGGCAAGCACTTATTCTACTGAGATGTCTCTCTGGCCCCTCCAATGTATATTGTCTTGCATTTCGTGTATCTTAGTAAATTTCTTGTATATAGGGTAGTTTTCTTTTGGCAGACTCCTAGTGGGCTCCGAACCTCATGTATTCAAAGCCAATTTTTTTTTTTTTAACAATTTATTTATTTATTTTTTTTTAGTGTGTGTGTGTGTGTGTGTGTGGCCAGCTCAGCCCACCAGGGGGCGGGGCTGGCTGGCATGTGGTGCTGGGGGATCGAACCGCGGTCCCTGTGCTTTGCCAAGCTTGTTCTAAGTAGGTGCTTTAGACCACTGAGCCATCTCTCCAGCCCTCAAAGCCATTTTGTGCTCTGCTCTAAGTCATACCTAATTAGCCCAAGGTAGGATATTTAAAAATAAACCCACAGTCTCTGTCGCATCTCCCGCAAGAATGAAGATCATTCTCATCAATCACATTGTTGAAATTCCAGAAAATGTCAACATCACTGTGAAGGCCCACAGTTACTGTGAAGGGCTCCAGAGGAACCTGTTGCCGATTTCAACCACATCAATGTAGAATTCAAGTCTCCTTGAGAAGAAAAAGAAGAGGCTCTGGGCTGACAAATGGTAGGGACAGGAAAGGAGCTGGTGACCATGTGCATGATCTTGTACCATGTACAGAACATGATCAAGGGGGTTACCCAGGGCTTCCGATACAAGATGAGGTCTATGTATACTCACTTCCCCATCCATATCGTTATTCAGGAGAATGGGTATCTTGTCAAAATCCAGAATTTCTTGGGTGAAAAATATATTCGCAGAGTTCATATGAGGGCAGGTGTTGCTTGCTCAGTATCTCAAGCCCAGAAGGATGAGCTAATCCTTGAAGGAAATGACATTGAGCTTGTTTCAAATTCCACTGCTCTGATTCAGCAAGCCACAATAGTCAAAAACAAGGATATCAGGAAAGTTTTGGATGGTATCTATGTTTCGGAAAAGGGAACAGTTTAGCAGCCAGATGAGTAAGATCTAAGAGTTAATCTAGCCAGAGAAACAAGCTTCTGGATTGTAAGACCAATCTGTGATATTTTAATGAGATAATAAAAGATCTTTATTGAAGAAATAAAAACCCGTTTTCTTCATAGGAACCTTTTCCTCTCCTGTATATGTTTCTTTCCTTATATATATTTTATTTGGGACCATTTTTTCCCCTTTATATTCATAGTATAGTAAATTAATATTTTAAGTGTGTTACGCCTGTGTCTAGATGGTGTTGCATGACCACACTTCCACCTCCAGCCCCGCTCCCAAAGCCTCATGCAGTCATAGGTGGAGCTTTTCAGAGGTGGCTGGATCTAGAGCGTGTGGTGCTGGGATCAAGGGTGTGATTGGTTTGGCATAGTTCTGGCTTGGAGTATGGGTGTGAACACTACACCCGCCCTAGGCCAGGGCGCCTGCATATTGTATAAGGGACAGTAAGAGGACTGATGTGCTCTCCCTGCCTGCTGAAGCTGGGCCCCCTCTCTTCTCCAGTGTCCCTCTGCTGGACCACCTTGTCTTGGAGCCAGCTGACTGGCCTGAAACCTCTACAAACTGAGGCAGATAAAGCTTTTGTTCTTTAACTTTGGGTGTCGGGTATTTTCTCTCAGCAGTGAGAAACATAACTGAGACAAAGGGAAATGTTTTGGTTTTTTTTTTCCCCCTTTGGCTTCTATGACAGCTTGTCCTTTGCAAGATAGTTACTCAAGGTTGTTGGCATTGAGAATGTCTGGAGTAATAGTAAAGCTATTTCTAGTGAAAGTTTCACACTATTTTCATTATTTTAATTTTGCCAGCACCACTAGTGTAATAATAGCTATACCAGGAGCTTGTGAGAAAACCTGTATTGGTCACCTTTTATATTAGAATAGATGAGACTATTTTGAGGCTAAAAAAACCCAAATACTCTATATAACTTTGAAATATCAATAGGTTAAAATACAAAAATGTCCCCCTACCCATAAAAGTTTCTCATTAACAAGTTTCTTGGGCTGGGGATATAGCTCAGTGGCATAAGCGCCTGTCTGGTAAGAGCAAGGTCCTGAGTTCAATCCCTGATACTGAAAAAAAAAAAAAGTTTCTCATTATCCTTAAAATATTTTTTGTATGGTTCTTTTTACATAGGTGTTTTGTGCTTGGTTCTTTGTCTAACATTAACTAGTCAGCCTATCAGCATCCTTTTTTTAAAATTTTATGTCTTTGGTACAGGGTCTTACGGTGTAACTTGAACTCATAGTGATCCTCCTGTTTTCAGCCTCCCCAGTGCTGGGATTACAGGCATACATGTGCCTGGTCTCAGTGACCTGCTCAGTGCGCCCGGGAGCAGGGCCAGCGCAGCCTGTGGTGCCAGGGATTGAATCCCCTGAGCTTGCCTAGGCAGGCACTTAGCCCACTGAGCTGTCTTGTTGGCCCCAGTAGCCTTTCTTAATTCCCATTCTTCTTACTTTGATTCTTTACTCATGTGTAATCCTTTTGTAGTATATAATCATGTATATAGCATGTCATGCATAATCGCTAGAAAGGATTATACATGACTTATAAACTTGATAGAGTGGTTCATAATAGGCATGTTGAAAAGCTGGATAGACACGTAGTTGATAAGGTGTTTTGATAAATGGGATGTAGATTTTGTTATTTTGCATCAGCATTTCTGAATTTGACTTGAATTAGTTCCAAAATAGTCATTTAGAAAATCACTCGCAGACATTTTTTATATATATTATTTGTAGCAATCACAGAAATTCAATAATACTTTTAAGTTGGTTGATAAGATCAGAATTTAGGACATTTCCTGCACGCTTGAGCACTAGGGCAGGAAATTTGCTAAGAATTAGAATGCAGTATTGGTTTTGGAAAAATTTGCCAGCACCATTAATGTCATGGTAGCTACATTAGGAGCTTGTGAGAAGACCTATACTGGTCATTTTTTAGTGTTAGAATAGACTAGGCTATTCTGAGGCTAATAAAACCCTATGTACAATTAAAATCTCAGTGACTTAGAGTACCAAAGTTTCTCATTAGATTGGCAGGGGTCCATGTTTACTGAGATTACTTAGTAATGTAGCAGTTGCCATCACAGTTCAAGACTTTTTTTTTTTTTGGGTATGTGTGTGAAACAGAGTCTGTGTAGTTCATGTTGGCCTTGAGCTGGTATATAGTCTAGTTTGGCCTCAAATTCCTGGTGATCCTCCTGCCTAAGTCCCTGCTGGGATTGCAGGCATGTGCCACCACGCCCAGCTTCAGAGACATCTCAAGGCTTTTGCAATAACAGTTAAATGGTCTTGCCTCAAGTAAAAATGGAGGCACATGCACTCATAAATGACTAGCCATCAACTCTAGTCACATGGTACCGCCTGATCACAGTGGGGCCAAGAAATGCAGTGTTTACTATATTTTAGTTTTTGTAGCTGTATTTATCTCCTTAAGTAGTAGTACTTTTTCTCAAGCATCGTTTTGTTTTGTGATAGGGTCTGTTTAGTCTCAGCAGGCTTCAAATATACAGTCATCCTCTTGCCTCAGCCTCAGGAGTGCTAGGATAACAGGTGTGTGACACCATGCCTGTCCTTTCAAACATCTTTTTCTCTGTTCTTCCTCTCTTGACTCCTATTAAAGTTTACAAACTGTGTAGCAGTGACTCACCTACTACTGCAAAGAATCATGAAAGCTGTTTTGAGTGTGTTCGGTATCTAATCCATTTGTGTAAAATTTCATTTTAAGTTGATACAGTGTTCTCATTGTGTTTTTTTTTTTTTTTTTTTTTTTTTGCGGAACCGGGGATTGAACTCAGGCCCTTGCGCTTGCCAGAGAAGCACTTATTCTACTGAGCCATCTCCCCGGCCCCAGTGTTCTCATTGTTGATGAGCACTAATATTTGATGTTTATTTATTTAGCTATTTATTTATTTTTTGTTTTTGGTGCCGAGGACCAAACCCAGGGCTTCCAGCTTGCCAGGCAAGCATTCTGCCACTGAGCCAAATCCCCAGCCCCAGTGTTTATTGAACTAGGGTAAAAAATGATCTACTAGGGCCAGCAAGATAGCTCGTGAATCAAGGGCTTGCTTAGGCAAGTGCAGGGACCAGGTTTCGATCCCCAGCACCATATACTGTGCAGGTCTTGCCCCCAGGCGCACGAGCCAGGTACCGAGATTGGGTGTGGTGGTACATGCCTTTAATCCCAGCACTGGGGAGGCTGAAAACAGGAGGATTACTACAGTCCAAGTCTGAGCAAATAAATTAAAAATGATAAGTCATTAAAAAATAATGATCTACTACTGTTTATTTTCAGAATGGTCTACTTACAGAATGTGCAGGGGCGGCGGGGGGATTTAGTTTGGCAGCGCAGTGCCTACCTGGCAAGCGTGAGCTCCTGAGCTCAATTCCCAGTATTTTGCCCTCCTCCCCTCCCGCCCAAGCCAAACTACTTATAGGAGGAAAGCACAGTATATATGGGCAGCTGTGTATTGGAGCACATGCCTGCTGTCCTAGCTCTTTCAGAGATTGAGGTATATGGGAGGATTACTTGAGATCTTGAGTTCAAGACAACCTTTGGCAACATAGTGCAGACCTCATCTTAAAAAGACAAAAAAGAAGGTATATATATTTAAAGTTAAAAAATTGGTCTTTAGGATATAAAATAGAACTTCATCTTCAGATTAGTGGTAGTTTAAGTAGTCATTTTAATATATAGAGTAAGTTTTTGTATAATTAAAAAAAACTATATTGCTGATATTAGTAGCATATGTTAGAATCCTATAAGTAACACTAATGTAAACTAGTTCAAAAAGTACAATTTTTAAAAAAGTACAATCTTAAAAAATACAAGTAGAGTAAGTTTCTGCATAGTAACTTCGAATACTATATTGCTGAAATGTTAGTAGTGTATGTTACAATCCTATTAGTAATACTAAGATAAAATTAATTCACAAAGTACAATCTTAAAAGTCATCTTAAATTACTCAACACTTGTATGCAAAGCGTATGAAGTACCATTTCACCCTATGATGTTTTCTTAAATAAGGTCTGTTGTACTCTTCTCTGTGTTCGAAAATTGAGATGAGTTGCTGGAATCCATTCTATTTTTACTTGTGGATCTATATACTGACAGCTGTCTCTAATTTCATGCTGTGAAGATCAACAAGTGATCTTCTCTTGTAAGATGAGAATTGTGTAATAGGTG
Source organism: Octodon degus (assembly GCF_000260255.1). Classification (NCBI taxonomy): domain Eukaryota; kingdom Metazoa; phylum Chordata; class Mammalia; order Rodentia; family Octodontidae; genus Octodon; species Octodon degus. The sequence continues at coordinate 1,036,809 of NW_004524674.1, read as the reverse complement.
ACTATTAGATAAGTAAACAAGTCTTACCAAGTTGCTAAACATTTTTTCTTGGTTTTCCAAGTAAAGCACTGCAGGACCAAATGTTTATTGATACTGACTAAAGAAACTTGTAATTCACTGGCTGGCAGATTGCCTGATAATTGCTAGAAGTAATTTTTTAACCTTTTTTTTTTTTATTTTTTTTAACATTTATTTAGTGTGTGTGTGGGGGGGCCAGCTCAGCCCACCAGGGGGCGCGGCTGGCTGGCATGTGGTGCTGGGGGATCAAACCGCGGTCCCTGTGCTTTGCCAAGCTTGTTCCAAGTAGGTGCTTTAGACCACTGAGCCATCTCTCCAGCCCCAATTTTTTAACTTTTTAAGGGATCAATGAAAGCAGTGTATGTGGGATATTTACAAGTTACTGGAAAAAAGCCCACATGTTGGGTTTTAAAAAAAGTTTTGGGGTTTAGAGGTGTAGCTCAGTGATAGTATGCTTAGCATTTGAGGGGCTCTGGTTTTGATCCTTAGCACTATAGAAATAGTAAGTTTTACCGAACACAGTTATATCTTAGTATTCTTTATAAAAATGAAAGCAGAGCTGGTCGTGGTGGCACACACCTGTAATCTCAGCACTTGGAAAGCCAAGGCAGGAGTATCACTGCGAGTTTGAGGCCAGCCTGGGCGCATAGTGAATTCAAGGCCAACCTGAACTGAACTATGTAATGCGACTCTCTTAAAAAAAAAAAAAAGAAAAAAGAAAAGCAGAATAGTATTTAAAATTTATGTGGAACAATATTTAAATTTTGCAGGCTTGAATTGAAAATGTTATTTTTTTTTACATTACCTTTTGTTGAACATTGTAGAAATGACACAGTGACACTTTGTCTTAAAAATAAGAATGAGTACTAAATTGCTCATTATGGGTCTAGAGCTTTCTTGTATTTCTTGCTGACCATTTCATACTGTTTTTTTTTTTTAATTTTTTTATGTATTTGGTAGAGTATACAGGTCTCACTATGTACATCGGACCTGTAGTGAGTCTCTTGTTTTCAGCCTCCCAGGTGCTGGGATTACAGGCACACGTCACCAACAGTCTCAATTGCCCTCTCA
>NW_004524674.1:1024484-1035580 GCF_000260255.1 Octodon degus | reverse complement strand
CTCTCTCTCTCTCTCTCTCTCTCTCTGTCTCTCTCTGAGTCTCTCTCTCTCTCTCTCTTCCCCCCACCATGTAGTTCAAACTGGTCTTGGATTCACAGTGATCCTCCTGCCTAAGCCTCCTGAGTGCTGGTGTTGTAGATCACATTTTCATTTTTTATTTTTTTAAACACATATGCTCAACCCTTTGCTTTTATGTTTATTTAGTCTTTTTGAGACAAGGTTTCACTGTGCAATTCAGGCTTGACTTCAGCTCACTGCCCAGGCAGCAGCAGTCCTGCCTTAGTCTCCTGAGCGCTGGGATTATAGGCTTGCACCACCACACCCAGCTACTTTTATTTTTTGTCTATAAAGTTATGGCATTTTTTCCCAGGGTCTTGCTTCCCAGTGGCTTCCCAACTCCCTTTTCCTTTGAATCTGTGGCAAGGCAGGTTCATTAAATTGAAGTAGATAATAGCTATATAGTACATTGTATTACTAGCTGAATAGCCATTTTTAAAAAAATTTTTAAAGTTTTTTTATTTAGGTGTTTTATATTGTCCCTAAAATAATGGTATCTCACCCGCAAAAAACAAAACAAAACACCCAGGGGATTTCAGGAAGATTACCCACAGGGTTTGATAGCATATATTTCCATTTCTTACTAAAAGGAACCATGGATCTCTGGAGAAATACCCATTGGACAATGGGACATTAAGGACAAATTATAAAACATGAAGATTAAAACTTAAGGACTAAGCTAAAAGCCATTATCTTTGTAATACTAAAACCAGTAATACCAACAGATTTCCTTAGTGGTCATCTATGGAAGATACTACAGAATTTAGTATTATAATTCAGAATTTAGTATTATAATTATAGAGCAAAGGGAAAAAAGTATTCCTCCTATAAGGCTTTCCTGGATAATCAAATACTGTGATCTCTTTTTTTGTTCTCCAGCATTTCATTTACCCTCAAAATCAACCTCAGTTTGAAGATACTAATGGGAAGTTCCAGAAATAAACAATGATGTTTTAAATTGTGTGCCGCTCTCAGTAGCATGACAAAATCCACATCATTCTGCAGCATTCTACATAGCTATGAATCATCCTTGTTTCATATACAGACTAAATCACTTGTGTCACTTGGTAACTGTCCTGGAGTGCTAGTGCTCAAGAGAAAAGAAAAAGTACCCCTCTTTTTTTGAAACTTAATAATGACCATAGAATATAAGAATAATGATGGTGGCAATTCATTTATGTCAAAAAGAAAAACAAAACTGTGGAGTACTTCCTTTAAGTAGCAAGGTAAACATTCTTCATAAAAGAATGAAATTTATACTTGATGAAAGAATGAAAATTGTATGTTCAGGTTGCTAAGATTCATAGTAAGTCCATATGTGAAATTGTGAAGGAAAAAGAAATTGTTGCTGTCACACCTTACACTACAAAAGTAATGTTTGTATTGTGTGATTAATGCTTATTTAAGATGCAAAAGACATTGAATTTGGGAAAAGATGCACAGAAGACAGGTTCTGATTGTCAGCAGTATTTTTTGCCAAAAACCATTGAGCCTCTCCAACCACTCACTGTTATTGTCAATCTTTTTGTGCATAATCTGTAAATTAAGTTGTATAGGTCATAGAAGAACATGTTCAAACATAACATGGGGTAATAAAATCAGTGACATCTAGAAAGGAGGAAATTTGATAGGGCAAGTATTTTTTTTTCCCCAGTAAAAAAATGGTAAGGAAAGGCTGAGGGGACCTGAGCCTTTATTTTTAACTTTTTTTCTGAGCCTGTGTGTGTGTGTGTGTGTGTGTGTGTGTGCGTGTAAAATTCTTTCTTTTCTCTTTTTTTTTTTTTGTGTGTGTTGTTTTGAGAAAAGGTTTTACTATGTAGCACAGGATGGTCTTCAACTCATGGCCATGACCATCTTCCTGCCTCAGTCTCCTGCTGGTCTTATAGGTATGCACCACCACACCTGGTTAATTTTGGTATTTTTGAGACAGGGTCTCACTATAGTTCAGGCTGGCCTTGAGTTTACTATATAATTCAGGATGGCCTCAGACTTGCAGGGGTCCTCCCACCTTTTCCACCTTACTGCTAGGATTAGAGTTGTGTGCCACTGCCCCACAAATTAAAAGATATTAGAATACAATGTCCTAATCCTGTTTGGTTGAATCTTAGTTCTAACCAGTTAATTGTAAAAATAGTATTGGGAAATTCAAGCATTGGATATTGGATAATAAAATTATGTTAGTTTTTCCTAGGGTGTGATAATGTGGTTGTGTTTTAGAATATCTGTTATTAGAGTTAAAGTAATATTTACAGATATATTATAATACCTGGATTTTCCATTTAAAATATGGGTTGAGGGGGTAATGACCTGAAAATTTAAGAAAAAGCATGAGTATTTTAATTAAAGATATAGAGTTAAAAATGAAAAATTGCCATAATCTTTAATTTTTTAAAAATTTATTTAAGGTTTACATTAGGAACATTCATGGTCATTTGTAGTTAGTGCCCTCTTTGGTTTATTTGCCTCATTAGGCAGAGGTTTATTTTAAGTCAGGATTAAAGTGACTGCTGAGCACCATTTCTTTTGATACTTCATCTGGTACTCAGGCAAACTATATAGATAATTTTTTTGTATTTTGGTTGATTTAGATTTCTTTTGTGTGTTTGTATGGTATGAGGCTTGAATTTAAAACTTTTGTACTGAGCTTCCCCCTGCCTTGTATTGTTGAGTCACCAGGCTTGCATTTGGCATCTTCCTCCCTCAACCTCAGTGGGTTGGGATTATAGTTGTGTACCACCATGCCTAGCTTTCAGCTTGATTGGGCTTCTTCTCTTTTTGTTTTTGAGACTGTCTCACTAAGTAGTCCAGCCTGGCTTTGAACTCACAATGTAATCCTGGCTGTGTTCTTAATTATGGATTCTTTGATGTTCACACTTTTACATTGCTATTTAAGAATGGTTATTTGTTATATTAATTTACTTTATTGCTGAGGATTACATTGGCCCTGCCTTCAGTAAGTGAAGTTTAGTCTTGTTTTAGAAACTTACTGGCTTTCTAATTGTGTATGTTTTCCTCAGAGGTTTTTGTTTTTGTTGTTGGGCTAATAGTCATTGCAGTTTTTTTTTTTTCCCTAGAGATATCCCCAGGGCTTTGATCTCCAAAGTTCTTATCTGTTGTAGTTTACGAGTAGCATAAAAAAAAGTTTGGTGAAGAATAGTTATTTGCCCTTTTTACCAAGATGAGGGCCTGGCTTTAAGTTTTGCAGCTTTTAAAATTATGAGATTAGGTAAAATTGACACTTGCTGGTGTTTTCAGCTTAAAGTGCCAACACACCAAGTTCAACCTTTAAGGTTTTTTTTGTGTGTGTGTGTGTGTGTGTGTGTGGAACTGGGGATTGAATTCAGACCCTTCTGCTTGCCAGGCAAGCTCTTGTCCTACTGAGCCATCTCCCTGGCCCCTCAACCTTTAGATTTAATTTTAAATTTAGCATTTGAATGTCCACTTTTTTTTTTTTTAAGAGGGTCTCCCTATGAAGTTCAGGCTTGACCTTAAGTTCAAGTTCACTTTGTAGCCCAAGCTGGTCTGGAACTTAACAATGATCCTCCTACTCTGCCCCTTGAATGCTGAGGTTACAGGGTGTGCCATGCCTGAGAGTGTCTGTTTTTGTAAGCATAGCAAAAAAACAGAACATTAAAATCTTTGAAAAATTTTAACAGGTCTAACTAATATGCAACTTTTGTTTAACACATTTTCTATGAGAATACATCACATGTATTGATTTTTGTAATCATCACCACAATCAGAAATAGAGCATTGTATCACTTAGAAGAAACTTCCTTGCATGTTACCCCTTTTTTTTTAAAAAAATTGTTTATTGGTACATTTTAGGTATACATAATGATCACATTTATCATAAGGAATTTCTACCACTACATGTTATAGCCTGATTCTGAAGTATTGCTAGCTAGGTACGGTGAGGCATTTCTGTAGTCTTAGCACTCAGGGAGGCTGAGGCAGGAAGATTGCTGTGAGTTTGAGACCAGCCTGGACTACAGAGTTGTGCTTTTTTTAAGGTGCAGCATAAGAGTTTTGGTCTTTTTCTGTTTTCCTCATGTAAGAATTTGTTGCTTTATATTTCCCTCCTAAGACAGCTTGCCTTGCACAGGTTCTGGTAAGTTGTATCTGCATTTTTGTTTGATTATATTGTTTAATTTTTTTCTTCAACTTCATCCGTGACCCATTCATTGTTCAGGAGGGTATTATTTAGTTTCTACATGTTTATAGTTTTTGCTGTTTCTATTGTCAACAATTTCCAGTTTCATTGTACTATCATCAGATGATATGCATGGGATAATTTCGATCCTTTGCATTTACTTAAGCATGCTCTGTGTGCTAGAACATAATCTATTTTGGAGAATGTTCCATTCTAGCTGAGAATAATGTGTATTCTGACGCTGTTGGGTGGAACACTGTATAGGTCTGCTAAGTCCATTTTTTTTCACAGGTTTGGTTTAGTTGTATTATTTCTTTGCTTGTTTTTGCGTAGTTGATCTATCTTTGTGTCAATGGGGTGGTAAGGTCTCGCAGTCCCCCAGTTATATTATTGCTAGATTTTTCATGTCATTTAAATTTTGTCATATATTTGGGTACTCTTACCTTGTGTGTGAATATATATGTATATATATATATATTTTTTTTTTTTTAAATTTATTTATTTTAATTTTAGGAAAGGGTCTACAGGGTGTTCAGGGTCTCACTACTAGATTGGACTCGAAGTGATCCACCTGTTTACAGCCTCTCAAGAGCTGGGATCACAAATGTGTGCCACCATGCCTATTCTCAATCACCATCTCTGCATGCTCCAGGGACGGGGCCAGCACGCATGCTGGGGATTAAACTTCTGTGCTATTTGGCCAGCCTGTTTTTGTTTTTTGAGACAGGTTCTCCTATGTAGTTCAGGCTGACCTTGAACTCACTGTGTAGCCCAGAATATACAGGCATGCACCACCACTGCACTCAGCTAATTAATGCATTTATTTATTACTTAATGCATTTAAACTTTTTGATTGGTTCATTTTTATTTTAAAAATTGAGTTGAATGCCCAATACATTTAATTTTCTGTATCAGTTGAAAGAATTAATGCTGTGAATCTTCCTTTTGAATACTACTCTGTGATACATAAAGATTTTATAGTATTTAGTACAGGGCCTACACGGTTTCACCGCACAGATCAAATTAGTAGTGATCCTCCTGTTTTCAGCTTCTCAAGTGCTGGGATTACAGGTGTGTGCCACCATGCCCAGTCTCAATAGCCATGAGACTGTAGCTCAGCATGCTCCAGGGACGGGGCCAGCATGCATGCTGGGAATCAAACTCTGGTCCCTGAGTCTGCCTAATCAGGTGCTTTAATTCGCTGAGCTATCTGGCTGGGCCTTCTTGTATAGGTAGCTTTTATAATTGTTACTTTGTAGATAATCTATATTGATTTGATTACCATCTTTGGTAATTTTAAAAGAGATAATACATAAATTGTCAAATCTGCATTTTTAAGGGAGTAGTTTAATGGTTTCATTGTTAGGTTGTAGTCTATTTTCCTTCCTTGAATATTGTGATGTTAATTGGCTGAATAAGATGACCAACTTTTTTAACTTACAGATTTGGTCTTATTATGTGTTCAGTCATTCTATTCGCCCTCCCCCATTTGATCTTTCAGGATTGAAACAGTGATTGCCTTATTTTCGTATTTATACATAAAGGTGTTTTTTTTGGAAGGGGGGGTACTAGGAATTGAACTCGGGCTCTTCAGGTAGATGTTGTGCCACTGAGCTATATATCCCCAACCCCTCTTTGCCTTTTGTAAAACTTTGCTCCAATTGTTTTATAAAGAATGTGGTGTCCCTGATCATTTTAAAAGCTACTCTTTTTATCTCTTGCAAGGTTCATTCATTTTGAGTTCAGTGAAAAGTTTATACTTGGTTAGTGTAGTTTCCTTTAACCTTCTGCCTTTAACTTATAAGTCTGTGTTTTAGGTTTCATGTATGCTACTTGTAACTGGATCACGGTTAGTATTTTGGACCCAATTTGAAGTATTTTAATCATTTAGATTAATGTGTGTTTGTTTTTGTATTTGTAAATGTTTACTTGTTTACATTTTTTCTTACCATTTGGTTTTCTTTTGGGGGGAAGTTATATGCTTCAGTTCTTAATTTTTTTATGTATTTAGTACAGAGTCTATAGGATCTCACTACATAGATTAGACTCAGTGATCCTCCTGTTTTCAGCCTCCCAAGCACTGGGATTACAGGCGTGCGCCACTATGCCCAGTCTCAGTTACTGGCTCAGCATGCCCCAAGGGTGGCACCAGCACGGAGGTGAGGGATGGAACCTCAGTCCCTGCGTTTGTCTAAGCACGTGCTTTAATCCACTGAGCTATCTGGCCGGCCCTGGGCCTTACTTTCTTGCTTATATAATTCATCAGTTTGTATATAACACTAACATTAAATCTGCCAAAGAAATGGACATGCTATCAATTGTAATATATTTGCTGATTTCAAAGAGAGATGCTACTTTTTGCTGGTTACAGAATTTTGAGCTATGTCTTTGTTTCTTTAATACCAGTAGACACCAGTTTCCTGTTTTCTTGGTGTAATTTTATAGTGTGATGAGTTTGGGGCCAGCCTGACTGATCTCCCCCCCTTATTTTAAAGGCAACTTATTGCTGCCTGGGTTTTGGTAGAGTTCTTTCCTGGATTTAATCCTGCCTGGAGTTTTCTTGATTCTTTTCTAAATTTATCCTGGAGGTTTAGAGACTTCTTTAGGATATATCTTGGTCTTTGTGTGATTCTCTATTATATTTTATTATTTCATGATGAGCCATTGCAAATCACAGATTTAAGAATAGTTTCTTTTATGTCTTTTAGTATGTTTTAATTTTTATTTTTCTGTTCTTAGAAAACATCAGTTTTTAATGATTATCCTTATTTCCTGTTTTTTAAAGTAATTTTTCTAAATTCTTCCTTTTTCTGCTATATACTCTGTAAATGTTCTCAACTATCTTTCATAAATTTGTTCTCATCAGTCAGCATTGATCTGCTGTCTTATAAAATAGGATTTTCATTTTGTCAGTGGTTTTAGTACTTTGTTCAGTGTTTTTGGTTTATGTCTATCAGATGACCTTACCTAACTTCCTTCTTTAAAAAAAAAAAAAAAACAAAACAAAACAAAAAACTTTTACTTCTTATTGTAAAATCAGGTAAATCTGCATGTTTTTAAGAAGAGTTAAAAACCATTACAAAATATCCAGGCATGGTGAGGCATTCCTTTAATCCAAACATTGAGGCTTAGGCAGGAGAATCGCAAATTTGAGACCGGGCTGGGCTATGGTGTGAATTCAAGGCCAGCCTGGATTGCAAGGTGACACTGTCTCAAACTAATAAAGCAGTTAATAACAAAATTTAGTTTTCACTAAAAAACTAAAGGAAATGATTAGTAAAGTTTTATCAAGATGTACTTACTATTAGAGCAAAGAAACTTTTAAAAAAAATGTGCCTTTAGATGGTCGTTTAATTAATGGCATAAGATTTGGAGATGCATTCTGTACTTGCAGGCTTAAAGAGGGGTGTGTGTGTGTGTGTGTGTGTGTAGTTTTGCCATTGTATAAACTTACTTTGTACGGAGTAATCTGTTTTTGCTGCGTGTTTGTAAGTGCTCAATGACTTTTCCCCTATTGTTGAAAAATCTGTTGTTTTTATTTAGCAAGTCATATGGAATAAGAAATTTATTGAAACTGTAAGTGACAGATTCTGTGCTATCCATCTGTACTACAATTAAAAATTCTGCCATGTTATTTTTTGCTGAATACCAATTTGCTCTGTTTTGTTTTGAAGAAATGAAGGTGATCAATGACGTAACCCCTGATCTGATCTTCATTCCGGGTGAGGAAATAGTGAACACTGTGACTGTGTGCAAGTTGTGGTTATGTGTGAGATTTTTATTGTGACTTAAAAGAAGTATGACTTTGGTGTCTTATACTATCTAATTAGGGAACAGGTTCTTTCATGGCTTTTTCTTATTTACAATGATAATTGAGGTATAAACTTTTTTTTTAAACTCTTGATTAACAACAGTTATTTTATTCAGCATTGTAGTCTTAAACACTAAGAGTAGGTCAGCAGTTTATTCAATATTATGAATAACTAGATTTTACTGTTCCAGAATCTTAAATTATAGTTTATGCTCATCAATTAAATGAATTTATCAGAATTCTTAAGGATTCTAGGGCTGGGGAGATAGCTCAGTGATCTAAGCACCTGCCTGGCAAGCACAAGGACCCGGGTTCAATTCCTGGTACTGCGTGCTGTGCTGGCTGTAGAACCCCCAGGTGTGCCATGCCAGCCAGTCAAACCAGGCATGGTGGTGTATACCTTCAGTCCCAGCACTAGGGAGGCTGAAACAGGAGAATCACTAGTCCAGGCTGAGCTGGCTAGTGAGACCCTAAGGATTCTAAACTGTTGTGCTTGATTTCCAGTAATTGCCTTCTTCTTGAGGAATTGTATATTTTTAACTACTCCATTAATTTAATAAGTGTTTGCTGCCAAAAACTCTTAATAGGTCCTTGGGTAGCATCAATAAACAACAGAAATCCATGCCCTGTTGCATTCAAGTTGGTCAGGGTAGTTAAACAGAAAAGGAAGTTGTAGAGTGCTTTGTGGAAAAGAAGATGGGGAAAGCAGATAAAAGGAGTATATAGGATATAGAGGCTATATGCTGTTTAATTGTGAAAAGACCAAACCGTAACTAAGATCACAATGTCTTTAGAATAGTGACATGATCAGAATTCACGTTTCATGGGATGACTTCAGGCAGCTAGATTGAAGGATTGTTGTAACAAAGAAAATATTTTACAAAGCACTGCAGGGCACTCATTTAAATAAATGTTTATAACTGCTACTAAAGCTTCACTATCAATACCTCTGTCCTATTTTTTTTTTTTTGTTAGGAAAAGGAAATGCTACTTCTCTACCAGTCTGTTTCAATGAGACTCAGCCCCTGACTTAGCTAGAAGGAAATAAAAGTTAAGATTGTGTAATAAAGAGAAATGAACAAGTTTTAAAACAACTTGAAAAATCAGTATTTTGTACATATATACTCATTTAAGGTTTGAAAAGATCAAATCATCATTGCTTAAAATAATTTAGAAGGAGCTCCACTCCCTAGAAGCAGCTGCTTTTTAAAAAAGCTGATTGGGTCAGATCTCCTGGGGCTTTTTCTCCATGCTTCTAAGTAACATGCTTATAGTGTTTGTGTTTTGGTTTATCAACTTTAGACATCCTCTGTTGACTTCTTGCTATGACAGATGTTTTCAGTCCCACTTCTCACTGATCTTCCTCGAGTGACCTGTCGCCTCTTTGGGGTTCTGCCCAGAAGGTTATGTTAGCCTACCTTCCTCACTGGAGCTCCTATGTGAGTATTCTGCTATTCTTTCTTTACCTTGCCTATCAGTTTGGTTTTTCATCTGTCTCCATCTTTTAGAACCATGGGCAAGCTACTTAGTCTTAATTTTTTTTTTTTTTAATTTAAAAGTTAGTTTTACATTTCTTTAAAAAAATTTTTTTTTAGAGATTCTTAGGTAAGGAAATGAAAACATACTTTCTCATACTGGCACTTTGAAGGTGAAGACAAACTAAAGATTAGGCCAGAGTTTTGAATATGTGCAATTTGTATATTTTAAGAGTAAGATAACCTGAGCATGGTGGTGCATCCCAGCATTCTGAGAGATTGAGGCAGAAAGATTGCAAATTTAAGTGCAGCCTAGGCAGTTTGCTTAGCAAAATCCTGTCTCAGAATTTAAAAATAAATTTAAAAAAGCAGGAGATATGGCTCACTTCAAAGACTTTGTCTTAAATTCTTAGTACTGCTTCTCTTCCCCCAGGAGTTAGATATCCTCATAGCATTTAAATCTTTAAACTGTTAAGACTGGGCATCGAGGTATACGCCTTTAATCTCAGTTATTTACTTTTAATCCTGGTTACTGTGGACACTGAGGCAATTGGGATAGTAGGCACATAGGACAGTTTGGGCTTCTGTCCTTTTTTGTCCTTTTTTCTTCTCTTCGTTCGTTCCTTCCTTCCCCCCTCTTTGCTTTCCCTCTCTTTCTCCCCTCCCTTTTCCCCCTCTCTTTGTTGAAGGGTTTCCTTCCCCATTGTAATTCAGGCTGGCCTTGAACTCACAGCAGTCTTCCTGCCTCAGCCTCCAGAGTCCTGGGATTACTAGAGTGTGCCTCCATGCACCACCACTTATTTTATTTTTTGAGAGAGAGTCTTGCACAGTTTCCCATGCAGAACTAGGATTTGCAATCTTTCTGTTGGCATCTCCCAAATACTGGGATTGTAGGCATGTATGTCGTGCTCAACTCAACCTGGACAATTTACTGAGACTCTGTCTTAGAATTAAAAAATAAAAAGGGCTGGGAACATAGCCTAACATTCCCTGGCTTCAGTCCCTAATACCACCCCCCAAAATTACATATTTATTTTCCCCCTTCAAGGTATGTAAAATAGATGTGCACCATGCTTTCCTAAATTGGTACTATGATATATCCATCCATCCATCCATCCATCCTTCCATTTATTAATCATCTTTTGAGACATGGCAGTTACAAATTGTTTAAGTTATAGTTAATGCTCTGTGGTTTCTCCCTATGAAAAAATATATTATCTTTGGTATTTCTCTTAGGATAAATATCTAGGTGTGGTTATTGCTGAGTCAAAAGTATTTTTCCATCTCAGAAATTTTTTTCCCTCAATAAACATATTCTGCTCTTTAAAAAAATATTTTTGAAGTTCTTAATATCACTATTTCATGTCTATAATAATTTTATTAATTTGTATTTCTACCTTCATTGTATTAAAATATTTTTTACTGTGTTGTAGTACTATCAGGAACTTCTAAAAGTTGATTCTGCTAGGTTAAAAAGGAAATAAATTTACTTTGAAAGTTTCCAAGAAAGTTAGTACTTGACAGTTTATAGAGTATTTGTGTGGTTTAAGGGTACAAGAGTAATTTGCCCTTTTTCCCTTTTCAGGAATCTGAATTGAAC
>NW_004524674.1:1010894-1022784 GCF_000260255.1 Octodon degus | reverse complement strand
TTTTCCTGATGAGTCATGGAATGTCATCAGGAGTATCTCAACATTTGGCGTAATTTTACTAGGAACTTCTACTGGTGATATTTGAATTCTTTTCAGGGGAAAATTAACTTACTTAGATTTTAGACTAAGAGAACTTAGTGACATTTTATGCCATTTATAAGTGGCTTCATACTATACATGTATTTTAGAAAGCATGCCTTTAACAAAACCTGAGCCAGGTGTGGTGCCTTAGACATTGCTATTACCTTCTAATAGTCAAAATATTTGTTAATTTATTTGATGTTTATTACGTCCACTAAGCCACTCAACACGGTAGAAAACTCAGTATCTGAGTACTTTGGAGAGCAAAAATAATTGCAGCTTGTACTCAGAAAATTACTTCTCTGAAATGTCTTCATACTTTTGTTTGCTTTCTAGATATAATGCCAGCTTGTCCTATGCCCTGATTTTAATTCTGGTTCTTAGCAGGGAGAAGTGAACTAGCTACTATTCTAATGCAGACTTTGCATTCCCATTGTATAAAATGATGGCTTGTACCTTCTTGCAGTTTGATATTGTTTGCAAACCAAAGAAGTCTGTTTGGTGACCTACTTGGAGTTATTTCTGCTATATCTTCAATAGTGAGAATTAAGGGTATTGGCTTACCTATACTCCACACAGACTAAGGGGCCTTTCATCTGGGAAAGAGCTCCACAGGAAAACAAAGGAAAAACAATTCCTGCAGAAGGAGCAGAAGGCAGATTTGTTCCCAGTGGTCACATGCTAAGGCAAGGATGGCTAGTGTCTCATGTGTTTGGGTGATAAAGAGAAATTTTGAGCTTGTGATTGGTTATTAGCAACTGTTTTGGGGGTATTGGCCATATCAAATGCTTGAAGGTAGGATGTGGTGCAGAGGGAGGTAGGAAAATGTATTGCTTCCATCTGATGGTGCTTTACCTTTAACTTTTGTTTTATATATATTGCACTTTTTGGGGTTATAGTAAAATACAATAGAAGGTATATAATAAATTTTTTTTTTTTGGTGCTGAGGTAAAACTCAGTCCTTATATATGGTAAATACTGAAATACATCTCCACCTGTAAAATTGTCCTTTCTGTTGAACCTAGGACCTCTGCTCTGAGCTGTATATTCCCAACTCATTTTGAGACAGTCTTGCTATGTAATCTAGGCTGGCCTCAAACTGGCTGGCAGTGGTCCTCCTACCTCCATCTTGCATAGTGCTAGGATTACAGGGGCTGTGTTTCCATTCTCACCTTATTTTAACAGAGTGTTAAGTATACAATTAAGTGGTATTAGTGCATTAACATTGTTGTTGCAACTATCATCCCTATTTACTTTCCAAACTTTTTCCCATCTCCAGCTGAAACTTTTTACCCATGTATCTCTAGCCATGGCATTTTCCTTTTGTGTAGTTTTACTTAATAAAGTTTCAAAGTTCATCCATGTATAGAATGTATCATAACTTAATTCCTTTTTAAAGCCAAGTAATATTCTATTGTGTGTGTATATGTATATATCTATAGATATGGGGTGGGGGGAGGGGAGAGAGAGAGATTGTACATTAATTTAACACTTAGGTTGTCTTCACATTTTTTCCCCACATTTTTTTCCCGTTAATGCTGTATATGAAGATAAGTGTACAAATACCTATTTGGGTTCCTGTTTTTAATTTATATAACCAGAAGTCAAATTGCTGGACCTACGTTAATTTTTTGTTTTTTTTTTAAATAAGGCTGTCTCTTGAGGCAGGGTCTTGCTGTGTAGTTCATGCTGTCCTTGTACTAAATTAAGCAGCCCAGGTTGGCCTTGAAGTCCCAGCAGTCCTACCCCTGCCTTAGTGCTAGGATTACAAGTGAGGGCCACCACACCTGACAAATCTGTTAATTTCATTCTATATTGCATTAGACAGTGCTATAAAGTTTTTTTTAATAAAAAAAAACTATTTAAAAGATGCATAGTAGTTACAAATAGTATTAACAGAATCAAATCAGGCAATTACAATAATGGTAAACAATTGAAGAGTTACCTGTCACCATTGCTGTGAGGTAAATGAGAATTCATTGATGGAGTTTGGTTTATTGCATGTTAAGTCAAGGAACTACTGAATAATTGTTTTCTTAAGATTATAGAAGGGATGCTTATGAGCTATTGCCAGAACAACAGGATTAAAAAACCTACACCTTCAGAATTGTTAACTTTTATTGAATGTGATTATACATCATACCTTAATATATTATCTTGAAGTTTTGAATGTTAGGTTTCTGTTGATGTCATGATGGCACTTAGCTACACAGCCATTGTGTTGCCAGCATGATGGAGAACAGCAGCTGCTGCTTTATCTCCTTTTCCTCTTCTCTCCCACTTCTCTTCTTCCTCTTTTTCTTTTTCTGTTTATTCTCCCCTTCTCTTTCCCCTTTCCCTTCTTCCTGTTGTTCTTTATCCTCTTCATCTTTGAGGTACCTATGATTGAAACCAGGACCTTTGCATTGAACTACGTACCAGCCTCTCACCCCTCAGACAGGGATTTTGTAAGTTGTTCATGTGGGATCCTTCTGCCTTAACTTCCTAAAATGTGAATCTTCTTTGAAAGATGTAGCATTAAGTATTTGTGATTCCTTTCTTCCTTTTCTTCCCACTAAAAGTGAACATAAGTTGAGAGCAAAGATTCTCTCTCTCTCTCTCTCTCTCTCTCTCTCTCTCTCTCTCTCTCTCTCTTTTTTTTTTTTTTGCGGAACTGGGGATTGAACTCAAGCTCTTGGCACTTGCCAGGCAAGCTCTTATTCTGCTGAGCCATCTCCCTGGCCCTAGAGCAAAGATTTTTGGTAGGAGCTTCTTTTTTTAGGTGTTTTTAGTATTATCATTGTGTATTCAATCCAGAGTATTTGATGAGGTCTAAATTTTGTTTTCTGAAAAATGTTGGTACTCAGCAATAGATTGAGACACAAGGCACATAGGCAGCCCATTAATTTTTGGGTGGTAGGGTAAATTGAAGTGCGTTCTTAGTATCATAGCACTTTTAAAATTTTATCCTGTCAGAAATTACATAAACAAAAAAAAAAAAAAAGAAATTACATAAACAGGGGCTGGGGAGATAGCTCAGCAGCATAAGTGCTTGCTTGGCAAGCACAAGGTCATGAGTTCAATCTCTAGTCCATCCGCCCTAAAAAGCAGAAATGGCATAGGGGTCTACAGGGTGTTACTATATAGATTGGACTCATAGTAACTCTCCTGTTTTCAGCCTCCCAAGCTCTGGGATTACAGGTGTGCCCCACCACGCCCAGTCTCAGTTGCATGTCAGCACCCCAGGGCCTGCTGGCACTTCATGTGGGGGATCGATTGCTGGCTGCTGCACTTTGCCTAAACAGGCACTTTAGTCTGCTGATCTATTTGGCAGGCCCTTGGCATAAGTAATTGTATCAAGGTTATGATGGCTCCTTAGTGTAGCTAAGTAGATTGCAGTACTAATGCAGTTATCAGGAGATTAAAGTCAATACAATTTTAATATCATTGTAAAGATATTCCAGGACATTTGTCTCATTAAAAAACACCCATTTGGGCTTTCTCTGGCGATGACGACCTCCCCACAAGAACATGCCTCTCGCAAAAGATCTCCTTCATCCCTCTCTGGAGGAGGAGAAGAGGAAGCACAAGAAGAAGGGCCTGGTGCAGAGCCCCAGTTCCTACTTCATGGACGTGAAGTGCCTAGGATGCTATAAAATCACCACAGTCTTTAGCTGTGCACAGACGGTAGTTCTGTGTGTTGGCTGCTTCACTGTCCTGTCCCAGCCTACAGGAGGGAAAGCAAGGCTCACAGAAGGATGTTCCTTCAGGAGGAAGCAGCACTAACAGTACCCTCAATCAAGATGCGTGGGAAGTCATCCCAATAAACACATTTTGGATATAAAAACAAAACAAAATATCCATTTGAGGGCTGGGAGATAGCTCAGCGACTAAGTGCCTGCTTGGCAAGCTCAAGGGTCTTGGTTCAGTCTCCAGTACCACATGCTGTGTTGGGTCCATGCTAAGGTGGTCACTGAGACTAGGTATAGTGGTGTGCACCTGTAATCCCAGCAATGGGGAGGCTGAGATAGGAGGATCACTGCGATTCCAAGCTGTGTAGTGAGACCCTATACCAAATAAATTTTTTAAGACACCAGTTTGCCTCTGCTCTACTCTCCTCTCTTCCCCTTGGGAATCCAGGACCTTCATATTGAACTACATTCCCAGCCCCTTTTTGTTTTGAGACAGGCTAATATAAGTACTTTTTTAGACCTCTTACATATGCTCACCTGTTTTATTGGATATCCAGTTTTCTTTAAAGCCCCCCCCTTGCATTATTTGGATAAAGTGCTCATTATGTGTATAAAGTTCAAGTACCTTTCCCATAAAGGTTTTATTGTGTACACACGAATTCTGATCAGGCAGCTGGGCCTGTTTTTTTGCTAATGTGATTATAAGTAGAAAAAAATACATTAATTATAGGGATTTGAATTTGAGCAGTGTATATATTAGTGCCACTGTAGAGAATGGTCTGAGGAGTTTGAGACATAAGGGTTTACACAGGAAAGTGAACTAATGATACTATAGTACTACCATTTCCACAGTCAGTTTTGTTAGTCTCCTCTCTGGAAGAATCCTTGGATTGGAACTGGCATGGCCTACAATTTATATATTTTTTTCCCTTTAAGTTAAAAGAAAGCTTGAGCTTTCTTAGAGAAATAATGAAAGAATCAATAGTGTTACAGTGTACATTTGTAAGCATGCATTTAGGATATTATTTGTAGCTATAATGTATTTTAAACAACTTTAAGATAACCAACTAAGTAAAATTTAGCACATGTGTAGAATGGAACATTTTAAGCTTAGGAATTTCTTTTATTAAATCTACAAAGTTTTAAAAATACCTGTCTGTATTTACCAAATAACTCAGCAAATTAAGGCACCTGCTTAGGCAGACTCAGCGGCCAGGGTTCAGTCCCCCTCATGCTGTGCCACCCCACTGAGAGGGTGATTGAGACTGGGTGTGGTGGTGTGCCTGTAATCCCAGCTCTTGGGAGACCTAACACAGGGGGATCACTACGAGTCAAATCTACTGAATTTATGTAGTGAGACCTTGTAGACCCTGTAGATCCTGTCCTAAAATACAAAAAACAAAACAAACAAACAAAAAGCTGTCTGTTGAATTAGTCACAAAATTGTCTTCGTAGTCTGCCAGCAGTGAATTTAGAGCGAACCCCTGCTTCCTTGAACTGACCTCCAAATCACTCAGTGAAAGCCCAAATCCTGGCCTCATGGTGAACATTCTGTCTGCTGCAGTGAATAATAAAGCCAACTTGTTCAACTACAGGTGTGGTCCTTTGTGTAGGACATTGACAGTGGCTAATATGTAATACAAATGTCCACAGACATTTCTTCCAGTATATTAAATGATGTTTTTTTCTTTTCTTGGCATGTAGGAATAAAAATATATAAAACAACAACAGCCAAAATTTTGTCAGGTCATCAATGAGGAAGACTATGAAAGAACTTTCTGCTTTTAATGAAAGTAGGAGCAGGGTAGATATATCTACACCATCAGATGTTTATTGATAATTCAGAACTAATTTTTTTCTAAGGTGTCTGTTAGAATAACACACTGTTTCTGTTCTGTTCTTTTCATTTTTTGTACCTGAGATTGAACATATGATCTTCCTGCTTGCAAGGCAGATGCTTCTGCTGCTGAGCTATCTTTCTGGCAATACACTATTTCATAGCTTTTAAAAATATAAAAGAAGAACACCACAGGTTTGGTAAAGAGGTGGTTTTTCAATTTAGAATATTTGGAATGAGGTTAATTTTTTATTTTTTTAAATTACCAATAGACTTGGTTGGTATAACAGCTGCCAAAGCTAAAAGTGAGATAACTAATAAGCTACACAAAATTTGTAATTAGTTGGCAGAATTGAAATGGCTTTGATAATAGTGATAACGTGTTTTCTCTTCCCTTTTTTTTAGACAGGGTCTCATATATAGTCCTAGCTGGCCTCTAACTTGTGGTAATCCTCTTGTCTCATCCTCTTGAGTGCTGGGATTATAAGCATGCGCCAACACACTGGGCTTTCCTGTTTACTTTTACCATCTCAGATTTTTATTTGTTTGTTGGCTGCTGACTTATGTGATGAGAGTTTGGATGTTGTCAACATCAGATACTCTGCAGTTCCTTAAACTTTGTAGGTTAGAATATATGAAAGAGGACACTGATGGAAAGAGGACATGACATGGAAAGAGGACATGTTATCCTAACCTTTGTCTGATGACATAACTCACTGCATATATGATTTCTTTGTGAAATCATCTCTTTCATCCATTTCATCCAAGCCAGAAAAATGGAGTTATGCTATACCAGTAGTGAACATAAAAACTAGGGCTTTTCTGTTGGCTTTGGATCTAGGTTTTTTTTTTTTTTGCTTGAGATAGGAATGGACTTAACTAGGTAGTCCAAGTTGGTCATCAACTAGCTGGCTGTGGGTCTCTTGCTTTCCAACTCCTTGGATTACAGATATATAACACCATGTCTGGCTCACTTTTACTAGTACTATTTATTTATTTTTCAATCTGATTTGTTTTTAATTAAGTATTATGGTCACATACAAATTTGTGCTCATGTTGTACCTTCCTCAGTTTAGTCCTTCTAATGAGCTGTCAGGAAGCACCACTACCAATCACACATATAAAGGTAAAAGTTTTAGTCTTGTGTTTTTGAATAGCTGTTTAAATACTACCATGAACAGTAACTCAGTCTGACCTAAAGAAATCAAAAGTAGAACTTGCTGTTATATCATGCTAACTCTTAAAAGGATCTGAATTTACAGATCAACTATAAAATGTGAGAAATGTTAAATATTCTTTATTTGGTATTATACATACACCACACTAAAATTCCTTTCAATAAGTAAAAGGCAGCACTTTTTAGATATAGGGAATTCTAATTAAATTGGCATAGTTAAAACTAAAAATATAGACATAGCTTTCTTGTCTTCAACCACTCCCTTTAACAGGCTAATAAACACAAAGTGAAACAGTGGAGTCTTGCTTGGTTTTGAGACAATGAAAGATTCTCTCAGTATTTAAACATATTCACATAACCAGTTATATAAACCTAAATATAAAACCAACCTTCAGTAGTTTTGAGATGATATTCTCAATCTTTGTGAAAAGTTGAACATTACTAATCAAGTCCAACCATGTATTTAGGAGGGAAAACAGTGAAAGTATTTACTGAACTGGAATTACTATCATACCTTGAAGGAAAAAAATGGTATACATTTAACCACAAGCCAATTTTATTTAAATCAGGACTGTCCAACAAAAATATTGTCAGCCACTCATGATCTGAATTCTGGTGTATGAGATTGTACATGTACAAAAGCCATGAGACATTTCTGTTCTCTAATAAATAAGGCAGTGACTGTTACTCATTAGTAGCCTTTTTGAGGTAAGCTATTAAGTCTGCCCTTTCTTTCTTCCTTCTTTTTTTTTTTTAACAAATTTATTTATTTATTTATTTATTTATTTATTTATTTATTTGGCGGAACCGGGGATTGAACTCAGGCCCTTGGGCTTGCCAGGGAAGCGCTTATTCCACTGAGCCATCTTCCCAGCCCTCTTCCTTCTTCTTGATGCCAGCAAAGATCATTTTTGTTCCTGGGATGTACTTCTTGGGATTCTCCAAATACTCCATCAATGTATCCTCTCCCCAGGTGATACCTTTGTTCTTGTTGGCATCTGTGTAAGAGAATCTAGCAGACTGACCTGTCTTCCACCCAAAGAGACCATGGAGATTTGGCCCAGTCTTTTGCTTGCCTCCCTTCTCAACAGTGTGGCACTGGGCACACTTCTGTACAAAAATTTTCTTGCCTTTCTCAACATCACCCATTTTTAAACCTGCAGCAGCTTCCATGCCGGGGACCAGTCTTCCCTCGTTACCACAAAGAAAGTTCTCTTGCAGAAGCCTGATGTCCCGCTCTCTTACTAGTACTATTTAAAAGCTTCCCTATTAGTTCTTGCTTTTTCAATACCTAAAACAAACTTCCTGATCATACAAGCCAGGGTTGCAGAAAATTAAATCAATTTAGGGTACTTAATTTTTATCTATTTTTCACGCAATTTTGGGAGTGGGCTATTTATGCCTCACTAGCTAAAATGAAATTGTATGTAAATTGTGCCCTTACCTTCCTGGTATGGTGGACAGAACCCAGAGCCAAATGCTTACTCTATCATTGACCTATATATATATCCCAAGATTTTGTTTTTAAGATAGTGTCTGGCCTTGAACATGAGATTCTCTTGCTCAGCCTTTCAAGTAGCTGGGATTATAGGTCTGTGCCACCATGTTGTCTTTGCCACCATGTTGACCCTTTTTTTTTTCACTAGAACTTTGCCTTTAATCAAATTTAGGACCTTGTGCCAGACACCAGTGAGCTGTCTTTAAAAAATTATAATAGCTCGCCTGCCTGTCTGCCCACCTTCCTTCTTTCCTTCCTTCCTATCACCTGTTTGTCCTTCTTTCCCTTCCTTCTTTTCCTTCTCTTCCTTTTCCTTTTCCTTTCCCTTTCCCTTTCCCTTTCCCTTTCCGTTCCTTCCCTTCCTTCCCTCCCTCCCTTCCTGCTTTCCTGCTTTTGTAGCTCCGGTTGGCCTCGAACTCAAAGTAGTCCTCCTGCCTCAGCCTCCCAAGTGCTGGAATTATAGACAAGTGCCTCCCTGCCCAGCTACAATGCTGCATTTCTTTGAGATTTTTTTTAATGCATGAGTTTTCCTGGATTTTATATATATATAGTAGTTTGGAGTGAACCTCAAGCAAATTGAAATGCAAGTTTAATGACTTACAAGGACAGTTTTGAGTGTGATGCTGTTCTTGTAATTGAGATTAAGGAAGGATGATGGTAAGGAGATGTGAATTTCATGTGGAGGTTGAAAAAACAGTAGACGGTAATATACTGTTATATAAAGTAGAGTAAATCATTTAGTTTTTTGAGCACGAACATGTAGATAGGTGATAAAGGTAAGTAAAAGGAAACTGGTTTTTGAAAAATTTATATCAAAGAACCTTAGTTTGAGTAATACTTAAAAGTCAGGTTGAAGTAAAGGGATCAGTAATTCTCATCCTCAGGTAATGATGATAGGAGTAAACTCCCCTGATCGTCCTTGTCCCTTTGATCCCTGGGATTAAATTCCTCTGGCCCTTTATTCCTGGAGTGGTCTAATTCCTGCATCCTCTGGCTGAGAGTCACTCACATCCTCCTAAGTGATGCAGTTGCTGGTAAAAGGGATGCTGAGAAGCACTGTAACATAGTAGAGAGGAAATGGGCTAGATACTGAGATGCTAAGGTAAAATAAACATTATTTTCTGAATAATTGGAAAATATTTAGTTGGAAATGACAGGAATTGTGTTAAACTAAGTTCAGATGAAAGGACCTATGAAATGTAGGCCCCCAACCCCATCATGTCAATCTGTCTCCCCTTACTGGGAATTGAATTTATGGCCTAATTGAGCTACACATCCAACTGTTTGTTGTTGTTTTTGTTGTTTTGCGACAAGGTCTTCCTGCACAAGGTTCAGGTTGGCCTTGAACTCACAGCTATCCTGCTTCAGCCTCCAGAATGCTGGAGTTACAGGTGTGTGACACCATGTCCCTGGCCTTAACTGACAGGAATCTTTCTAGAACACTAAATTAGTTAGGTGAGGCTTGAATTTGTGATCTTGCTTAGCTTCTAGGAGGACTGGACCTTTTTTGTATTTTAGGGTCTACAGGATGTTCAGGGTCTCACTACTGGATTGGACTCATAGTGATCCACCTGTTTACAGGTGCGCACCACTACACCCAGTCTCAATTGCCATCTCAGCATGCCCTGGGGGCAGGGCTGGCATGGGAGGCCCGGGGATTGAACCCTGGGTCCCTGGGCCTGCTTGCATGCGCTTTAATCTGCTGAGCTATTTGACTGGCCCTGGAGTTCTAGGAGTGTGCCACCATGCCTGACTTGGAAATTTTTATTCGGAACCAAGTTTATGGAAGGGCAGGAAGAGTACCAGGTATAAGAAACCGAAATCCTGTTTGAACCTTTTTTCCTATTGGTCCTTCCCCCCCCCCCCCCAACTCAGGCCGTTGTGCTTGCCAGGGAAGCGCTTATTCCACTGAAACATTTCCCCGGCCCTGTTTTCTCATCTTTGTAGCTTTATTCTCTCAGACTAGCTTTCTCCTTGAGATTTAAACTGTGGCTATTGTCAGCACCAGTGCTTTAATAATGCCACTTATGAATTCATATTGATTCTTGACCATTTAGAGTCAGAACTACAGTTCTGTAGGAAATTCATTTTGTATATGCCAGTGTATATACAAAATCTTTGATTTTTATTTCTTTTGAGGTAGGTCTTACCACGTAGTCCAGGCTATCTTAAAACTCCAATGACTTTCTTGCCTTAGGTTCCCACATGCTGGGATTATAGATGTGTGCCACCATGCCCACTCTCCATTCTGTTTTTTTCTTTCTAAACAGTTTACACATAGTTTATTTACTCTTGTGTTTTTGGATTGCATGTATAAAATGCTGTATGTAGTTGACCTCCACATTGTTCACACTGACTTCAGGAAGTTCTGGTTTACTATATTTGGGTTGCTCAGTTACTGCTGTTGGTTTGTTTTCTTTCAAGATCAAGGTGAGTGCTTTCATATAAAATCTTATTTTTCATTCCTTTTCTGGCAATTTTTTCCTGCATTCTTTCTTTGCATAATTATATTTGCAATGGAACTAGCCTCCTAAAATCACCATGATAAATCCTTCTATGCCAACATCACATGATCTTCTAATTCTGCCTTTCCCTTCCCAGCTTGCCAGGCCCTGGGCAGCTAGATGGTGGCCTCTTTTTAGTCTTATTCTTGATTACAACTGTGCCTTGGAAAGTTGCTCCTGCATTTTTTTAAATTACTTTTACTTATCCCAGTCCTTACTCTTAAGGACATTTCCTTGTTCTTGGTTTTCTATTTTTCATGGCCCACAGTGACTTACATTCACAGCATATTCACATAGTGGTCATCTAGCAATCATACGTCATTCTTGGATTAGAAGCCAATTTTTAGAGGAAAATGTGTAAACATAGTATAAAGCTTGACCTTATCAGTACTCTAGAAACTTATCTCATGCTGCCTCCTAAATTCTGTTTTCACTTCCTGTGGAAGGGAGGGAGGAAGAAAAACTATGTTTTGGTTTCAAATACTAGTGATTAGTTTTGCCTCCTTTAGAACTTTAAAATTTTGTTTTATCTAGCATTCATGACTTTTTTTGGGCAAGGGAGATCTTTTATAGCCCTTTGTAACTTTTTGTCTCCAGGTGGCATTTAGAAAAGACTTCTTAGCGGCCACATAACTATGACCTAATACCTTAGGAGGAATTAAGTCAGAACCTAGGTGGATCCTTCTTGGTTTAAGACTTTGGCTTAAGCAAGTTTCATATTCATGTTTGTTAGCTGTTTTTGTCCCTGGTTTGCAGTTGTTCCCTTTTTCTTTATATATAAAGTAGTTCTCTTTGTATTACACATACCACATCTTTGTGAATATTTATTTATTCTTTTATTTATTTAATACAGGGTCTTGCAGTTCAGACTTGTAGTGATCCTCCTGTCTCGGCCTTCCCAGAGCTGGGATTACAGGTGTGCATTACCATGTCTGGTTTCAGTGGCTGGCATAGCATGTGGTACTTAGGATCAAACTCAGTTCCTTGCACTTGCCAGGCAGGCGCTTAGGTCACCAAGCTTTCTCCCCAGCCCAGACATACTGCATTTTTTTTTTTTAATTTTTATTTATTTATTTTATTTATTTATTTTTGTGTGTGTGGCCAGCTCAGCCCACCAGGGGG